>NC_092334.1:397020833-397365000 GCF_046630445.1 Rutidosis leptorrhynchoides
CACTATATGCGGTAATTCTCGAGTTAGCATATAATGGGTCGAGGTTAATTCTAAAATAATATATATACCATGGGTTGTGATAGAGTCTGAGACATGTATACACTGGGTCGTGGATTGATTCGAGATAATATGTATAATATGATATATTGATTTATTTATGTTCTACTAATTGTGGACTACTAACGTTGGACTGCTAACTTAACAACTTAAAATCGTCAACACGTAATAAAATATGATATGAATATATTTCTATCATACTTTGATATATGTATATATTTGTTATAGGTTCGTGAATCGACCCGTGGCCAAGTCTTATTTCCGATGAATTGAAAATCTGTGAAAGTGAGTTATAGTCCCATTTTTACTATCTAATATTTTTTTGGGATGAGAATACATGCAGTTTTATAAATGTTTTACAAAATAGACATAAGTACTTGAAACTACATTCTATGGTTGGATTACTATACCGAATATCACCCTTTTAGCTTGGTAACCTAAGAATTAGGGAACAGTACCCCTAATTGACGCGAATCCTAAAAGTAAATCTACGGGAACTAACACTCCCCATTCTGGAATTTGGAATGCTTTAGTACTTCGAGTTATTTTTATACAGACGAGAGGATTCTGTTTTGGGGATATTCTATATGCATCTTGTTAATGTCGGTTACCAGGTGTTCATCATATGGATGATTTTTATGCAGATTGCATATTATTGAAAAATGAAATCTTGTGGTCTATTATTACAATTTGATATATATACAGGTGACGTGGCGTGGATATACCATACATAACTCCCTAAATTTATACAAGATTCAAATATCACAAAAAGCACGCACAATCTATCGATCACTTAAAACCCGGTTGCTATAGTACTTAATGCAAGTATTCTTGTCAAGTTCGTCCCGTGAGAGCGGTGTAGATTATGTATTTGAAACTAATAGTTATCCTAGGGGTTTTGTTTGATTGGGGGAGGGGGGTTTGCGAGAGATTTTGACTAATCAACTAAATTTGCGATCAACAAACTAAAACTTAACAAGTAACAAGTAACAAGTAATCAAGAAATGAGAAGTAATCAATATGATGAAGAGTGTTCACTTATCTAATCCTCTTTATGCTTAGATGGCCCTTGTTTTTCCCCAAATTGTTATCACTTAAGTTATTTAAACTAGTAAATATTCTTAATTCAAATTTACATTGCAAATTCACATAAGCTTAGCAACACTAGATCAAGTAATGTATGAGTTGATTATTGAGATTATGCCCGGGTTAAAATTACTTAAAACCTTTTAACCATCAAAGTCACCTAAGATAGTCAAACACCACTATGATGAACAAAGGTCAATTGAAAACCAACCTAGCCTAGAAACACAATCATTTGAAATTCCTATTCTAGTTGTCTAGATCACCAAAGGTGTTGAAGCACAAATTGATTCACTACTAAAATCACTTAAAGAGCTACTCAATCCATGTAATCAAAGTAAAACCAATATCAAACATAGCAATGGACCTCATGGCTAACTCAATAACACTAGCTCATGTATTTTCATTCAAAACAACTTTCATTCAATAGATTAAGGGCACATCATGCATTAAAGATTCATAGATAAGCAAACACAAGGGATTTAGCTACTCATAGCAAAAATTACACTAGCAATAATCATGAAAGCATCAATAAACATCATCTTAAGTGATTACAAGCTAAGATTCAAAGATAAATGATGATAAACAAAGATTATAAGTAAAGATTAAACTTAGATGAAGATTAAGTAAAGATTACAACTATTTGATTCAAAATAAGAAAGAGTAAAGTTAAGATTACAACCCAAATTGATAACAAAAGAAAGATCTATCACTAATGAAGATGAAACTTGAGCTTGCTTCCTCCAAATCACCTTAAAACTCTAATGGATGATGAAATTAGGGTTTTGTGTGTGTAAATCGGAGTAAAAACTGCAGCTCCCTTGCCAAATGACCTATCTTATTCTATTTATAGTGGTGAGGAAAGTGGGCTGAATCAGCGTCAGGAGCGCCGCTTTTGACATAGGTGCGGCGCTCTTGGCTTCAATTGGTGCGGCGCTTTTACCATAGGTGCGGTGCTCTATACTTCATCTGGTGCGGCGCTGTTGACTTAGGTGTGGCGCTCTTGGAGCTGTAGGAAAGACACTTCTGCCTCTGAAGAGCGACGCTTCTGCTCACTGTGAAGAATTTGAGACAAAAGGTTGGTGATTGCGTCACTTTTACCATAGGTGCGGCGCTCCTTAATCAGGAGCGGCGCTCTTGATGCTGTTTCCTGCACTTGTCATTTTCTTTGCACTTTTTGAACATTTCTTAGTCAATTTTACACCAAGTTAGGCATTTTGCCTTGAGTGGACACTTTGGCACAGGAAAACAACTTTAAAGCCCCAACGATCATCAAAACCGAATAAAATGAGGTCGATATTGCGCAATAAATATGTCTAAATGGAGCAATATCAAACCCCCTACATTTGACCCTTGCTTGTCCTCAAGCAAGCAAATCAATAGAACAAGGCTTGGAGAAAATAAACGTTTAATGATTAGAGCCAAAGTGCAATGTAGGCAACAAGTGATACCTTTTTAGAATGAGCACTTTGTTGGCTAACATGAACTCCAAAACCTTTTAAAATTACAAGGACCAAGCATTCTCCTACTCTTCTTCTTCCACTAGTGGCATGAGCATAAATCAACGCTTCCATAATCTTCAATCACCACCAAATCAACAACAATCCAAACCTAAGTCTACCCGAAACAATCATTCCCCGATCAAGATCAACTACATCACCTAAGAGGCCATCAAACTCCAAATCATCAAGCCTAAGGTTCATCACAATCAACACTTTGACCTCCTTGACCTTGACCAATTATATAGGATTCGCGGGATAGCCATCAATCAAGCCAAAAATCAACGCTATTCATGAAATAAGCAAATTCACCACTATACAAACAAGGTGACATAAAATATAGGCAACAAGCTCAAATCACCACAAAGCTCACAAAATGTACCCAAATTGAGAATGGGTCATGAAAAATCATCAAAATTACCGTTCGCCAAGAATTCCTTCATGTAAAAAGCACATGCCCCGAAAAGTATGATCCTTTAGTTAACCCCGCGATGACTATCCCTCTTCCACATCCATGCCCCCAAAACACCTAATTTTTCGTCAATTCCAAAATATGATATCATTAATTCCAAATTTAGGGTTAAGGTGGGTGCGCCAAAGCGTAGGGGACTGGTTACCCCTATCTTTAAGGTCGATCCGGGCATAGGATGACCGACACTCATCAAGCTTTCTATCACAACTCTATGGTTTCTATCATAGTAGGGCGAAAGCATTGACAGAGGTTTGTGGAATTAGGGCCCCACGTGGCCAAAATAAGAGATCCATCAATTTCAAATTTTTGGGCGGAATTTGAATTCCTTGCCGAGCGGGTGAGACAAACTTAACTTGGGAGACTTTAACTCCCAAGCTTGGAACAAAAATTGACTTGAAAGACTTTACTTTCAAGTTTGATACCCGAGATTACTTGGAAGACTTTACTTCCAAGTGTTTGATTTTTCTACTTCCCACATAACAAGCTTTTATGCTTATTTTAAGAAAAGGTAGGAAGTAGTTACTACCTTTCCGTTAGTTGAAATCTCAACAAGGTGCCATAGCTTTTGGCTATGAGTTGTGTTGTCTAGCAACACTAGCACGAGGCCATTGCTCTTCATCAAGAAGATATCATACGTTGAAGCTCGGTGGCTCCTCTTCCCTAGGTATGATACATCGGTTGAACCATCTTGAAATGATGAGACAACCAATGTCAATATGAAATGGTGTGGATTAGGAAGCGTCCCACACCAAGTAGTACGAAATTCGGGAGACTTTACTCCATACCAAAATGGATGGACTTGAGTTATCCGGAAGTGCTAAAGCACGAAGCTTTAAACACTTGGTTTTTTTTTTTTGAAGCAATGTGCATGAAAGACTTTAACTTTCAAGCACAAGTTTGATTTTTCTATTGATATTCAACATTTGGAGCACAAACTCACATAAAAAGTGAAAGACTTTACTTTCACTTGGTATTACAATTGCCAACATAAGGGAAGACTTTACTTCCCTAAAAATTTGAAACACAATGGAAAAAGACTTTACTTTTTCCAAAAAGTTTGAAAATTTTCACAAGTTTTAACCATTTTAGATGTTTATGATGTTAGTTAATGTAATGGTTCAAAACTTGTTCCAAAAATTGATCAACAATGCAAGTTTTAGCCTTTATAGAGCGTATGTGATAAGTTTAACCCGAAAAAGTTCAAAATGACCCGATATTTACTCTCCTCCCTACATTTAGTTTGATGCAATGCCTTCATTGTATAAAACAAAAGAATATTTTGAAAATTGAGGGGCATTTTGAATTAGAATAGAGAAGAGAAGAGAATATAAAAACCGGAGTAGATCAATTGATCTTTGTTGTCACCATTCGAGAAACTTAGTCACCAAATTTGCTTGCATGTTGTTGCACCATTCGATGAGCCAAAAGAAGGAGCCAAGTGCATATGGCATTCCCTACAATTTGAAATATGCTCACAAGGTACAAGAATGTGCGGGGCCATACTCAGGTGAGTATGAACGCCCACAATAAACCCACAATGATCCAAAAATTTCAAGCAAGTTATACCAATAACTATCTCCATAATGATACACGAAACCAAACAATTTACTTCACCAATATCACAAGCAAACAATAGATTCAACGCTTCACACACAAACACAATATAACAATAATGATAACCACATCATGCATGCACACATCGAATAATCAACCATCACGACAAAGTGACATCAAACACAAACATCCATAGACAAAACATCACGTTCCTAGAAAGTATTTAATTATTACAAACCACAATCAAACTTAAATTGTTTTATCCGGGAATCACATAACCTCCGGATCCAAATACCATCATTCAAACCACAAATAAAATAGTTTTTAAACTTACCACAACTATCAAGCACTTGTTCAAATTTCTTCCCAAACCAACCGCCCATAATTATTACAAACCAACAATTTAAATTAAAAGTGTTCCCAACAAACAAACACCAAATGTTTTCACCACAGCAAGAGTTAAGAGAGCGAGAACACAACCATAAAAGTTACCACCAACTATACCCTCCTGAGTAGGATCTTCCGGATTGGTCCGGATTCGGATAGTCATAGTAGTTTGGCGGTGTAGATTGTTGATTCCGATCTTGTGGTTGTTGGTTCCTTAAGCTTTCGAAGTAAGCGAACTCCTCGGCCCTCCTATACCCTTCATTTGGGTCATAATCAATGAACGGTTGAGTCCTCGGGTGTTGTTGGTCATACGGGTCATACGCAGGAGCAAATGGTTGTGGAGCATTTGGGTCCGCACGGCCTAGTTGACTACAATGGACTTGCCATTGTGAAATCGCACGAATCCCCGAAAAGTTATAGCTCACCTCGTATGATTGATTTTGTTGGTTGATGTTGATTTGTTCGAATTGGTTTGCAATCCAAGCGGGATCATACTCGTTCGGGACACCGCTACTTTGACTTTGAGCTCGACTACTCTCACGCCTAACCCTTTCCTCCGCTGGTTCCTCGGCTCTACCAAAATCAAACCATTTCCTCATAATCTTGTTCATGTCCCGCTTAAGAATTCTACCCCCCTTAAAATCCGCATAACCAAATGGATTCATTTCCATGGGCGTAAACCTTGAAAGATCAACCCTCAAATACTTAGCAATCTTTGTCACAAACACACCACCCACCGTACCCTTTTTCGCTTTCGTTCCCATCTTGTCAAAGAGATAATCGGTAATCACATGAGGAACATGAATGTGTGTCTTATGGAAGATTTGGTGAGTCAGCCAAATGTCCAGATATGACATCTTTTCATTGCTATTAAAACGGTAGTTGATTGTGTTGGCGATGAATCGCGCTATTGTTCTCAAATCATGGGTCCTAAGGGTGTTGGCTACGGTTTTACCCGGGCTAAAGACTCCACTACTAATTTCGTGCCAGGCTGCAGGGTAATTAAATTCTTCAGTGTTGAGGACCGGAATGTTGCAATGCAAAAGGTAGTCCCAAAGGGCATCGGAATTCTTAAACTCAGAGTAGATTCCTAAGGCTCTAATGAATTGGAGCATGCTCATTGTTCTTTGCTTTCCCCCCAATTGGAAGGTCATGTAGCCTGGATCAGTGATGCTTGACACCGTGAAATTCACAAATAAGGTTGAGGCGAACTCTAGGGTAGGGACAGCGTAGATGGGCTCATTGTACCTTAAAATTGGGACCCAAGGATTGATTATCCTATTTCCATACTCGACCTCAAAAAGTCGTTCTGTTTCATTCGTGAAACGACCCTCATTTAAAAGTGCCCAATCAATTGCCTTTCCAACATAAAAAGTCTCTTTAAGCCTAATTACTAAACCATCCCTAAAGTGTGGGTTAATTAGGATCGGTTGCAACCAAGGGTCCGTAGAGAGTCTTTGAATATCCTCGGGGATCTGAGGCATTTCTTCATCCCCAATCTCCTCAACTTCCTGAACTGGCTTCTTACCCCTTCCTTTAACACCTATGCTATTTTTGACGCTTCCTACTACTTGAGCCGCCATGCGACTGTGTTGGAACATTGGTCTGCATGTCAAGACAACAAAGAAAAACATTGTGGAGAAATACAAGTTAGCATACAATAGTTCACTTTCAAGCTCTAACCACAATTCCCAAGTTGATTTCAAAAATTCACAATTAGTTTCATCTTATAAGATATGTGCGTGAATAACAAATATGAATAAAACAATTGCATTTAGTCAAGACAATAAGTGAGATCAAACATGAGCAAAGACTTAGTGAACTTCTAAACTTTTACAAAAAGTTGAACATGTAGCTCATGCGATAGATTTGTTAACAACATGTAGTATCATAAGCTAAACATGCATTACATTCATCTGCTAGGCTCCTCTTGGTCAAACATGATCAACATGAAAAAGTTGCAAAAAGTCACCCCTAGTCAAAGCCTAATTATTGAAAAATTTGACTAAGACAAGAGTAATCATCAAATCATTTCAACTTTACATGCTATGATATCAATATACCGCAAACAAGCACATTAACACAAACCACAACTCGAATCAGTCAAACCAAGTCAAAACCCTAGTTTATGAACCCTATTTTACAATGTCAAATCATACAAGCATGAAAGATGGATTCAAAGTAAGATTATCATGGTAGACTATCAATTAAGCATCAACATCAACACCTAACACTCTAATTTAGCTCGAATCTAAAAACCCCTAAATTGGACGAACCCTAGAAATCTAAAGTTGGAATCTTTGCAACTAAGCATGCAAAACATGTTAATCAACAACAATGTAGTCTAGAATCATCAACAAATTGAACATTAATATCATTATTCAAGCATAATCTACTAATTAAGCATAAAGAGAAAAATTGTAAAAATTGCCCAAATCATGTTAAAGAATGAATTAGAATGATAGATTCTTACTTTTCCCATGTTAAGTGATGAAGATTTGCAAGAAAATGGATGTAAATTGAAGTATTGGGTCGATTTATGGCGATTAGAGTTGTAGTTGCGCCGCTATTAGAGAGAGAAATTGAGTTGGGTGTGAAAAAAATGGTGTTTTAGTCGTCCAAAATTGTTTAAGTAACAGATGCAAAAGCGCCGCACCTGACACAGGTGCGCCGCTCCTGCCAGCTCAAAAGCGCCGCAATTGTGTAAAAGTGTCGCTCCTGGACAAGCAAAAGCGTCGCTCCTAAGTGCGAGAGCGTCGCTCTTGGCTACTGACCAAAAATTGTTCCAAAATATGATGAAAAGCGTCGCTCCTGTGTCAAAAGCGTCACTCTTGGTAATCAAGAGCGCCGCTCCTTCCATAGAAGTGCCGCAATTGAACCTGGATGCAGTTTTTAAGCACATTTTGACCAAGTTAACAAACTATTTTTGGATTTTTCCATTTAACAAAATGCAGAGAAGTTATCTAAATGCAAAACAACTAATTGAAAGAAATATCATACAATCCTACATGCAATGCAATTAAAGAAAGCTATAAACAAGATTGTGGAAATTGTTTAACGAGTCTATCACCCGACTCAATTTCCACGTGGATCTTAGCTAACACCGGGGTGGTAAACCTATCCTCCCCTTGAGCTAAGGTACCACTTTCATTCAATACCAACGTTATCCAATCATTAATCGCCTTGGTTTCCTTGATCAAATCCTCAAGCTTGCATTTTTCCTGCTTTGACAAGTTTGACACTAAACATTTTCTCAACTTCTCATCCTTTTGGGATGAGACATGATGAATTTGATCGTATAATTTCCGTATTGATTTGTCAATAACATCATTTCTATGATTAAGCTTACTTAGGACTTTTCGAGTCAAACCACCACCACTTCTAATTGGTGAACCAACTCGTTTTGGGCTAGTAGCGCATTGCACACTAGCAACAACTTGTAGTGTGGTTGAGGGTTTTGTTGGTAATTTAACGCTTTTGCTCTTAATGCTTACGCATTTCCCTTTATCTGTAAGAGTCAACTTACCTGTTCTAAAGTCAAAGAAAGAACCCGCGGTTGCCAAAAATGGCCTCCCTAATACTAGGGGTACAACCGGGTCTTCCTTTATATCAACAATCACAAAATCGGTTGGAAATTCCATGCTCCATACTCTAACAATTAGGTCTTCGGCGATCCCCACACTTGGGTTAATTGATTGATAAATTAATTTCACTCCCATTTTGGTGGGTGAAAGGTCTCCTAGGCCAAGCTTTTTATAAATGGATAAAGGCATGAAATTTATGCTAGCCCCCGAGTCGGCTAATGATGTAAATGGTTCCGACCCGTTTACTTTTCATGGTATTAAGAACGGTCCGGGATCGCCCATTTTAGTTGGTAAGTTTTGTTTTCTCAAAATTCCATCACACTCCTTAAGCAAGAAAGTGGTGAATGCTTGTTCAACCTCTCCCTTCTTGGCTATAAGTGCTTTCAAGATTTTTCCATAATTGGGCATGTTTTCAAGCACTTCCGCCAAGGGAAGTTTGACATAAATATTATGGTTTTCATCTTGGGTCAACTTACAATCTACATCCTTTAGATGTGTAGGAGGTAATGGTTGAGGTTAGGAGACGGGTGTTTGCTTGTTTCCTTCAATTGATGGTGTAAGTACCTCAACTTTCATGCTTTGTGCTTTCATATCCAAGAAGCTTTCTACCTTATCCCTTTACTCCGAGTCACCCAATTCAACCTTCTTTAATTCACCCTCTAGATCCTTGCATATCAACTCGGTAGCTTCCATTATCATAATACTTTTTACTTGATATGGAATGAACTCCGCTTCATCCGAATCATCCAAGAACTTGAACACACCAAGATCCATGGTATCCATGTCTAAAGCTTCGTCCAAATCAAACTCTCCCTCATCAAGATCGATTGTAAAAACTTGAGGAGATTCGATTTCCTTCTCCTTTGCCATTGAAGAAATATAATTCACTTGAGCATAGTTGTTGTTAGGATTTGAAGAGCTTGCTTGGTTGGCATTTTGATTGGTAGTGTTGCTTTCTATTGGAATAACTCTAGTGGTGTTGTTGTTATTTTGGTTTTGGTTGTTACGGTTGGTGTTGTAATTGGTACTTAGGTTAACTTGAGTGTTGAATGGTAAAGTTCCTTGAGGTCTTTCGGCAACTTGACTTGAAAGTCTCCCAAAGGTGCTCTCAAGATTTTGGAATGAGGCTTGGTTGTGTCGAATTTGTTGCTTTAAGAACTCTTTCTCCTTTAACAAAAATGCTTCGGTTGATTCCACCTTTTTGATATAGGTTTGCATAAGCTCTTCTAGTCCTTTAGAAGATTGGGAAGGTAGGTTATTTGGTTGAGTTTGTTGCGGTTGTTGATTGTAACCTTGGTTGTTTTGGGGTTGACTATAACCTTAGTTTTGATAACTTTGGTTTCCTTGGTAATTTAGGTTGGATTGGTGGTTGTAAGATTGGTTGTTATAATTTTGTTGGTTGTGGGATTGGAAGTTATTTTGGCGATTTTGGTTATAGTTGGAATTGTAGCCTTGGTTTCGGTTTTGGTTGGAGAATCCGGGAGGTGTGTTGGATTGAGTGTTGAATGACACTTGCTTTTGGTTAGGGTTGTAGTAGCTATTGTTCGATTGGAAAGAGTTGTTGCCTTGGTTAGAAGTTCCTCCTCTTTGAAAGTTTTGGTTGCTCACAAAGTTCACATGAGCTTCCGAATTCATAGGAATGTCATCCAAGTCAATGTGAGTACATTGATTGACTTGGGGACAATTTTTGGTGAGGTGTGGTCCTTCACACCTTTGACAACCGACTTGCATAGCCACTAGCGTTTGTTGTATCTTTTTCAATTCTTTCCCATATAATTGAAATTGGTTATTCAAGCTTGCCAAGGTAACTTGCCCATCTTCACTCTCCACTTGAGCCACATTCTTTCTCGCCAAATCTCTTGGTGAAGGTGCCCATTCGTATGTATTAACCGCGATGTCCTCTAGTAACTTTTCGGCCGCATTGGGTGAGTTGTACATAAACACTCCACCTGAAGATGAATCAAGATATTGCTTAGTTTGAAAATTGGTACCCCGGTAGAACGTATTGATGTACTCCTTCTTGGTTAGACCATGCGGTGGGCAAGCTCTTAATAGCTTCTTGAAACGCACCCACGCATCATACAAAGACTCATCTCCTCTTTGCGTGAACCCATTAATTTCCATTCTTAAACGCTCCACCTTTGAAGGTGGGAAAAAGTGATTGATAAATGCTTCATTCAAATCTTGAAAAGAACTAATCGAATCCGATGGCAAGTTCCTTAGCCAAGCCTTAGCTTCTCCATCAAGCGTGAATGGGAATGCCCTTAGCTTAAAAGCATCTTCGGTGACATCTTTGTTCTTGTAGATATCACAAATATCGTTAAAATATTGAATGTGATCAAAAGGGTTTTCATCTATAAGCCCGCGAAAAAGTCTATCCTTGAACATTGTGAAAAAGTTACCCTCGATCTTCCAATTTTCCGCTTCGATTGGTGGTTTTGTGATAGCCGGAGGCACAACCGTTTGTGCCACCATTCTAACATTCCACATAGGAGTGTCATTTGGATCATTTGCAACTACTTCATTAACAACCGGTGGAGGATTACCATGTGGATTACCCTCTTCTTCTCCATCCATTTCTATCAAACAAAATGGCAAAACCTCAAAATTCTTCCTTAATTCCCGTTCTTCTCTAAGCTTATAAACCGCGTGTATATGTTTCTCCGGATCGGAAAATGGTTGTGTGAAATCTTGATCTTTGTGGGATCTTTTTATCATACACCAATAGACCTAACCTTCAAAGACAACAAAAACACAAGTGATTATCCAATACAAAATAATAAATAAAAGACAATAAAAGTAACTTTTGTAAGGACGAATCCTTACAAAAGGATCGAATAACTAAAAGCTTGTACCAAATACACAACCTAACTTAGCTAACCGCTCCCCGGCAGCGGCGCCAAGAAAGTGTGACGTGGCTTGGATATGCCATACATAACTCCCTAAATTTATACAAGATTCAAATATCACAAAAAGCACGCACAATCTATCGAGCACTTAAAACCCGTTGCTATAGTACTTAATGCATGTATTCTTGTCAAGTTCGTCCCGTGAGAGCGGTGTAGATTATGTATTTGAAACTAATAGTTATCCTAGGGGTTTTGTTTGATTGGGGGGTTTTGCGAGAGATTTTGACTAATCAACTAAATTTGCGATAAACAAACTAAAACTTAACAAGTAACAAGTAATCAAGAAATGAGAATTAATCAATATGATGAAGAGTGTTCACTTATCTAATCCTCTTTATGCTTAGATGGCCCTTGTTTTTCCCCAAATTGTTATCACTTAAGTTGTTTGAACTAGTAAATATTCTTAATCCAATTTTACCTTGCAAATTCACAATAGCTTACCAACACTAGATCAAGTAATGTATGAGTTGATTATTGAGATTATGCCCGGGTTAAAATCACTTAAAACCCTTTAACCATCAAAGTCACCTAAGATAGTCAAACACCACTATGATGAACAAAGGTCAATTGAAAACCAACCTAGCCTAGAAACACAATCACTTGAAATTCTTATTCTAGTTGTCTAGATCACCAAAGGTGTTGAAGCACAAATTGATTCACTACTAAAATCACTTAAAGAGCTACTCAATCCATGTAATCAAAGTAAAAACAATATCAAACATAGCAATGGACCTCATGGCTAACTCAATAACACTAGCTCATGTATTTTCATTCAAAACAACTTTCATTCAATAGATTAAGGGCACATCATGCATTAAAGATTCATAGATAAGCAAACACAAGGGATTTAGCTACTCATAGCAAAAATTACACTAGCAATAATCATGAAAGCATCAATAAACATCATCTTGAGTGATTACAAGCTAAGATTCAAAGATAAATGATGATAAACAAAGATTATAAGTAAAGATTAAACTTAGATGAAGATTAAGTAAAGATTACAACTATTTGATTCAAAATAAGAAAGAGTAAAGTTAAGATTACAACCTAAATTGATAACAAAAGAAAGATCTATCACTAATGAAGATGAAACTTGAGCTTGCTTCCTCCAAATCACCTTAGAACTCTAATGGATGATGAAATTAGGGTTTTGTGTGTGTAATTCGGAGTAAAAACTGCAGCTCTCTTGCCAAATGACCTATCTTATTCTATTTATAGTGGTGAGGAAAGTGGGCTGAATCAGCGTCAGGAGCACCGCTTTTGACATAGGTGCGGCGCTCTTGGCTTCAATTGGTGCGGCGCTCTATACTTCATCTGGTGCGGCGCTGTTGACTTAGGTGCGGCGCTCTTGGAGCTGTAGGAACGGCGCTTCTACCTCTGAAGAGCGACGCTTCTGCTCACTGTGAAGAATTTGAGACAAAACGTTGGTGATTGCGCCGCTTTTACCATAGGTGCGGCGCTCTGGGCTGTGAGGTGCGGCGCTCCTTAATCAGGAGCGGCGCTCTTGATGCTGTTTCCTGCACTTGTCATTTTCTTTGCACTTTTTGAACATTTCTTGGTCAATTTTACACCAAGTTAGGCATTTTGCCTTGTGTGGACACTTTGGCACAGGAAAACAACTTTAAAGCCCCAACGATCATCAAAACCGAATAAAATGAGGTCGATATTGCGTAATAAATATGTCTAAATGGAGCAATATCAACAGGTTAAACCTATAACTCACCAACATTTTTGTTGACGTTTTAAGCATGTTTATTCTCAGGTGATTATTAAGAACTTCCGCTGTTGCATGCTAATTTAAAGACAAGATTTGGAGTCAGCATGCTTGTAATATATTATTTAAAAACTGCATTCGGGAACTTATTTTGTTGTAACGTATTATTATTGTAAACCATTATGTAATGGTCGTGTGTAAGCGTTATATTTTAAATTATCATTACCTGATAATCTAAGTTATGTCTTTTGAACGTTTGTCGATAAAATAAAGGTTATGGTTTGTTTAAAAACGTATGCAGTCTTTGAAAAACGTCTCATATAGAGGTCAAAACCTCGCAACGAAACTAATTAATATGAAACATTTATAATCGATATAAACGGGACATTTCACGGAGGGAGTAAAGTTTTCACAAAATGTGAAAGCTTAGAGCTACAACATGAAGAAGGCTTAAGAGACTAGCCCAATACACAATAAAAACATAGGGACTTATGGGCAAAACCCATATGCAACCCTTTACATTAATTATGCCAACTATAAGACAAGAAAAGTGAAAATGGCAGATCACATCTCTAGCACTTCAAACCTTCTGAACACACAAGAGCCCACGGCTAGATCTTCCAACTATAAATTTGAAGGCTTTCCACTATATATGCATTAGCCAACCTTTGAAAGACCTTAAACTTCACTTGAACAACTACTACGGGCCATGCTTTACGAACAACATTAAACACCAAAACATTTCTCGCTAGCCAAAAGAACCAATAAGTAACCGGGCCGGTCAATCTCCAAGATTTTTAGCATTACATCCCAATCCAAGAAAGCGATCGAGGGAAAATTCGATAAGGGAAGAAGGCATAACCCATGACGGGTTCGAACGAAGCCAATCAAATATTGCGGGACCACAAACAATGAAGCAAAAGATGGTCGATCGACTCAATAAGAACCACACACCAAGCACACTTGTCATCCGACCCTTTACTTGCCTATAGCTCAAAACTTCCTTAACCGGAACCCGCCTTGGATCGTTAACCAATGGAAAAAGCGATTTTTGAAGGCACTTGCTAATTCCACATGACTTTTACCCAAACAAACTCTCCATTGCCAACTTTACGGACTAAGAATATCATATAATTTGCCGGTATCTTGAAGCTTTAAGATATCGCGCCATACACCTGAAGGCTTCCTTTTGTTGACATTTGAAATATTAGAAAGCAAGTTTCCAGGTGGGTAAGCACCAAACTGCTCCATGATACAAGTCTTCCATATATCATCTTGATTGGAATTGATTTTGATCCACCATTTAGTCAAATGAGTAAGATTTTTTAACCTTGAACAACTCCAAGGTTTATTCCTTTACATGTAAAAACTTAGAAATACGCCTTCCTTTAAAATTATTCCCAAGACCTATAATGTTCCACATAGCAATCTTCATTGCTTGGCTTTGTTCGGCCGTTCGCTACTATCGAACATACCCTCCAAAAAATTCCCAAAAATCTCTTTTCTTCCTTATCGTTGATCGAAAATTTGGAATTTAATAACTTACCATATACCTTAATAGGTTTAGGAGTATACTCGCCTGACTCCTCATCTTTATTGTAATCAGGTTCTATATCATCCGAGAATACACTTTCCCCTGTCACAATCTTATCAGAAACTTCAAACCCATATTTATTGACATCTCCATTCTTTCTTTTAAAACATCCACTACCCTAATTAAATTACACATTGATTGACCAATTTTCAATTTGATTTTCACTAAAACTTACGCGTTTTCTATAGAATTTCCTTGCAATCATTCTTGATCATGAAAAACATTTAAATAGAGTTATCCTCTAAACAGAAACGGAACAATTTAGACAGTCAAGATGAGAATTCTTCGAACCATAACAAAACAAAAGGTCGCATTCAAGGAAATCCTACTAAAAATCGTAAAGGTATGTGTTAAAATTAAGTTGCTTTGTAATTTGCTTTTAATTCAATATAGAAAAATCAACAAACAATACATTATATGCCTTAATCGAACTTACAAGCATTTGCTTATCCTTACTAATAACACTGAATTAAACCACTATAATATCCTTATATGTCATACGTAACAAAATTCACAATAAAAAATATTTATGATAGTACATTTTACGATTATAAATGTTAGTATTCTTAATATTTTGGCAGCAATACTAGAAAAACCTGATTCTTCAAAGCAATTACATGTTTCAAATATCATCCTTCCATCAAGGTCCCATTGTTAGTATTGAATGACATCAACAATAGTAACTAACATTATTTTCTTTTATTGTTTCAATCAGTCATGTTATGTTTAATCAATGCTATCATACTTTTTATTGTACATCTACTTTTTCAGATATACAACAAGCACATGGTAAGAATTCCACTAAATGTATTAAATCCAACACTTGTTCTAAAACTGATCGTAGAGAAAGGCCTCCTAAATATAATGTTATGATCCCAAATCCAATCCCATTTCCGTCTGGGAAATACTTCAACACCCCAAGATTAGTTTTCAAATATATATATATATATATATATATATATATATATATATATATATATATATATATATATATATATATATATATATATATATATATATATATATATATAGGGGCAGGATCAATGGGGAAGTAACCAATCGGGGGGAAGCGGGGGGAAGTAAAAAATTTTTTTTTTCATTTTTTTTCCGGCATCAAGATCACACGAAAATATGAACATTTAGAAGAGACACTTCGTGATGAATGCTATTATTTAGGCGGGAAAACGATCGACAAAAATAACATTCAAGATAATATTGTTCGTGAAGAATATAAACGTTTTTTTTTCATGTTTTGTGAAGTAAAATTTAGCCCGATTTAGAGTTTAGGGTTTAGGGTTTAGGGTTTAGGGTTTGATGTTTTGGGTTTATTCCATAAACCCAAAACATCAAACCCTAAACCCTAAACCCTAAACCCTAAACCCAAAACTCTAAGCCGTTCGTGTTAAAAACTCAATCTAAATCCTAAATCTAAACCCTAAACCCTAAATTTCTAAACCCAAATATCTAAACCCTATAAACCCTAATATCTAAACCCTAATAGCTAAAACCTCAACATACGCTCGAAAAACATGATAATTGTTATATATTACTTCTTCGAGCGTTTTTCCGCCAAAATAAAAACATTTATCACAAAGTGTCTCTACTAAATGTTCATTTTTTCATCCCATCTATAATGTTCGTGAACAAGGTTTTTTCAAAAAATGAAAAAATAAAAGTTTTTGCTTCCCCCCGCTTCCCCCCGATTGGTTACTTCCCTCTTGATCCTACCACTATATATATATATATATATATATATATATATATATATATATATATATATATATATATATATATATATATATATATATATATATATATATATATATATATATGTGTGTGTGTGTGTGTGTATGTATGTATGTATGTGTGTGTGTGTGTGAGTGTGTGTCATTCAATGAAATATCATACCCCAAGGTATGATATTCAATAACTATCTGTTCAATGATCAATCTCCTCATTTGTTACAGTTTATTCACTTTTGTTTGGTTGAGTAGCAGGTGTTAAGGTTGCTCAACTAGTTCCTGCTGATGTTGGTGTTGTCAAGGTATTCTCATTGAAATATATAGCTGCAGGAGTCTAAAGCTTCATTTCTAAGTTATGTAGAAGGCCTACTCTCTTTGTGCACCATGTGTTTGTTAATATTGGATAATGCACCTGGTGTGGGGTTCAGATTAATAAGCACACAGATGGGACATAGTTGAGATTAGGTATCCATTTTTCGTTTATTACCAAAACACCAAGTACAGGGACCATTATTGTCATTATACAGAAGTTATGCAAGTGCAGGGGTCTCTTTGTCTTTTTTCATATCTAAAAGTGTATAAATAGTTTAGGTGTTTAGGGTTTCTGTATCCATTCATTCAGTCGATCTGTAATTTGTATTCACTTTTCTCTCAATTGTTAAGTTTGAGCTTATGGTTCTTTGGTCTAATTCTGGATTGTTTGTGGTTGTTGATGAGTGATTATCTAAATCATTCATAGTTTGTTCATGGTATCAGAGCAGGTGCTTGATTCGTATTGTTTGTTTTGAAATCCAATTAGGTTTCGCTGAAAGGTTAATCGATTGGTGGTATTAGGGTTTTTGATCTAAAAGAAACCTGTGTTCTTTCTTGATTCAATTGTTTTGATCAGGATCGTGTTTCTGGTGCATGCATTAGGGTTTCAATTCAAAACCCTAATTTGTTCTTGTTGAAGACGATTTACGAATCTTCTTCTGGTTATTCTTCTGCTGTGCAATTGGAGATTAAAGGAGGAGTACTCTGTGAGGACTTTTCTTCCTACCTGTGTCTGTAGCAAGTTCCTACGAGTAGGAGTTTCTGTGCTTACAGGAATCAACTGCCCCTACGTGTTATACTTGGCCTATAGCCAGGACTCTCTCTTGCTTTATCTGTTTAATTTCTTTAATTGTTTGTTTGATTAAAGAATTGCACTACACCCACTCTTGAACCTTGATCTTAAGATTTCAAGGAAACCTGATCAAGTGTGGTGGTTCTTTAATCTTTGGTATTCTACTTGTTAATTGTTACTGTGGTTAATATTTTGTATTCTGTTTGGTGGTTCTTGTTTGCTCTTGATTGTTTGTTAAAATGTTTGGGGATGAGGGTGAAGTATCTACTACCATGATAAGTAAATTGGATTTTGGTAATCCTCTTTACCTACATGCTAGTGATATTAGCAGTACACCTTTAATCAATTTTAAACTCAAAGGAACAGAAAATTATAAATCATGGGCTTGTGCTATGGAATTGGCTTTACAAACTAAGAATAAACTTGATTTTATAAATGGAACTCTTGAAAAATATGAAGAAGATGAGGTTCTTTCAAATCAATGGGAAAGGTGTAATGCTGTGGTTTTATCTTGGATCTTAGGTTGTATTTCTGATGAATTGTATTATGGTCAAATCTATTCAAAGTTGGCTTCTGTGGTTTGGGAGGAATTAAAAGAAACTTATGATAAAGTGGATGGTTCTGTTCTGTTTAATCTTGAACAAAAAATTTCATTGTTAACTCAAAATGGTACTCCTGTATCAGATTATTATCATAAATTGAACTCACTATGGAAACAATATGATATTCTGTGTAAATTACCCTCATGTCAATGTGATGCTGATAAAAAGAGATAGAATATTATAATCAGAGAAAATTAATGAAGTTCTTGATGGGACTGGATGATTCCTATCAGCCAGTTAGGACTATTATCTTAACTAGTGATCCTTTACCATCTGTTAAGGCTGCATTTAATATAATATCAAGAGAAGAGTCACATAGGGGAGTTCATAATAAAAAATCTATAAATGAATCATCTGCTTTCTTTTCTAACATTGGTAAACCAAAAATGGTTAGTAATAATCCCAAACCTGAGTGTAAAAAGTGTGGTAGAACTGGACATACAATTGAAAAGTGCTTTGAAATTATAGGATATCCACCTAGACCTAATAATCTTAAGTGTACTAAATGTGGTATGACAAATCATACTGTAGATAGATGTTTTGAGGTTGTGGGTTATCCACCAAACTTTAAAAGAAGAAATTCAAATAATTCATCACTTTTAAGCACTAATCACTCTTCTAGTTCTAGTAGTGGTGCCTGCAATACAGGTACAACTTCAATCACACTTTCTAATGAGCAAATAGCTAAGCTGGTTAATCTTTTGGATGGGAAAAGTGCTCCTGCACACTCATCCTCTAATATGACAGGTAATTTTATGAACTTAAATGTGGTTTTTAATCAAAACATTGATAAATTCTTGTCATGCAACATCAATGAAAAAGAAAATGTCAACTTTGGGTGGATTATAGACTCTGGAGCTAATCAACATATGACAAATTCTTGTAAAGGATTTGAAGTTATTAATGATGTGTCAAATTTAAACTTAACTGTTGATCATCCTAATGGAACAAGAGCAAAAGTTAAACAGATTGGAAATTTAAGACTTTCAAAAGATTTTGTTTTGTATGATGTGTTGGTTGTTCCTGATTATTGTGTTAGTTTGTTATCTGTGTATTGCTTGGTAAGAGATAATTCTTTATTTGTTGGTATTGATAGCTGTGCATGTTATATTCAGGATCTAGTAACCAGGAAGACTATTGTGACTGGTAGTTTATATGATGGCTTATATATTTTCAGTGATTCAACTAAGGGTGAGTGTCATCACTCAAACCTTCAGTTGTGTATGTTGTCTACATCTACATGGCATAGTAGACTTGGTCACCCTGCTGACCAAGTTCTCAATATTCTGAAAAATGATTTGAATTTTATGACTGATAACAGTTCTATTCATTGTGATGTGTGTCACAAGGCTAAGCAAACAAGGAAACCATTTCCACTTTGTGACCATAAGTCCACACACCTGGGTGAACTGATACACTTGGATGTGTGGGGTCCATATAAAGTTACTAGCAGAGATGGGTTTAGGTATTTCCTTACTGTTGTTGATGATTACACAAGGGCTGTTTGGATTTTCTTGCTAAAATCAAAAGAAGAAGTCTGCTTTTATGTTGAATTGTTTCATGAACAATTGTTTACTCAGTTTCAAAAGAGAATTAAAATAATCAGAAGTGATAATGGTAGTGAATTTTTGAACACAAAAATGACAGATTTTATAGTTAAAAATGGAATAATTCATCAAACAACTTGTGTTTATACACCACAACAGAATGGAATTGTAGAAAGGAAACATAGACATCTGCTCAATGTAGCTAGATCTCTAATGTTTCAAGGGGGATTCCTCTTAGTTTTTGGTCTGATTGTGTTCTTACTGCAACTTATTTGATTAACAGATTGCCATCTTCTGTGCTGAATGGAAAATGTCCCTTTAAGCTGGTGTACCATAAAAAACCTAATCTTTCCCATTTGAGAGTCTTTAGTTGTCTTGGCTTTGCAACTGTTTTAAATAGTAATGATAAGTTTTCTTCAAAATCTGAAAAATGTGCTTTGATTGGTTATTCTATAGTAAAAAAGGGTTACAAATTATACAGTTTTGATAGTAAAAATGTTTTGTTTTCAAGAGATGTTAGATTTTTTGAAAATGTGTTCCCATTTAAAATAATGGGAACTGATGTTGATAAAATTAATAGTGGTTTAAATCAAATTAACTTTTTTGATATGTATGATGTTGATAGTCAAAGTTCTCAAAGTCCCAATGATGAAGGGAAAGATGACATAAGTAGTGATGGCAATGAAGGAAATCTGCCAAATGGTTCTGTTCCAGATCATAGTGGTAGTATTCCATCATCTACAACATTATCTGCTGAAACAAATCACCCTGAGGGCAACAAAAATCTTTTAAATGAAACTGGTACACCAACACCATCTTCTACTTTAAGGAGATCTCAAAGAGATATTATTAAACCTAAAAGATTTGATGATTTTTTGTTAGATAGTTATAATGCTAAAAACGAACATATATTTCATAGCATTATCCCTCAAGAAAGACAAGCTTTTAGTTGCAACTGTTCTATTTACAAGTGATATTCGTTTAAATAATAAAAGGTGAAGACAAAAGACAGATTCGACGAATTGAAGACGCAAACGACCAAAAAGCTCAAAAGTACAAAATACAATCAAAGTGGTTCCAATTATTGATATGAAACGTCTCAAAATTACAAGAGTACAAGATTCAAAACGCAAAGTACAAGATATTAAATTGTACACAAGGACGTTCGAAAATCCGGAACCGGGACCAGAGTCAACTCTCAACGCTCGACGCAACGGACTAAAAATTACAAGTCAACTATGAACATAAATAAAATATAATATTTAAATAATTCTTATAATTATTTATATATTATATTATTATTTATAAACCGTCGGCAGAAGAAAACAACCAAATGTGAGCCTCCCCAGCTGGCCATGCGATCGCATGGCCTTGAAGGGCAAAGCCCATGCGATCGCATGAGGCCCTTTTTCTGGCCACAGCCCTATAAATTCGCGTGTTTGGTTCATCATAATCCATCATATATCAACCTCTCTATCTAAACGTATTATATATATTTATATTATAATTTTAATTTTAATTTTAATTTCTAATAATAAGGGTATGTTAGCGAATGTTGTAAGGGTGTAAGTCAAAATTCTGTCCGTGTAACGCTACGCTATTTTTAATCATTGTAAGTTATGTTCAACCTTTTTAATTTAATGTCTCGTAGCTAAGTTATTATTATGCTTATTTAAAACGAAGTAATCATGATGTTGGGCTAAAATACTAAAATTGGATAATTGGGCTTTGTACCATAATTGGGGTTTGGACAAAAGAACGACACTTGTGGAAATTAGACTATGGGCTATTAGTGGGCTTTATATTTGTTTAACTAAATGATAGTTTGTTAATTTTAATATAAAGATTTAAAATTGGACATACCTATAAATAACCATATACACTCGATCGGATACGATGGGCGGGATATTTATATGTACGAATAATCGTTCATTTAACCAGACACGGGAATAGATTAATAGTCACTAGAATTATTAAAACAGGGGTGAAATTATGTACAAGGACACTTGGCATAATTGATAACAAAGTATTAAAACCTTGGGTTACACGCAGTCGATATCCTGGTGTAATTATTAAACAAAGTATTAAGACCTTGTTACAGTTTAAGTCCCCAATTAGTTGAAATATTTGACTTCGGGTATAAGGATAATTTGACGAGGATACTCGCACTTTATATTTATGACTGATGGACTGTTATGGACAAAAACCAGACGGACATATTAAATAATCCAGGACAAAGGACAATTAACTCATGGGCATAAAACTAAAATCAACACGTCAAACATCATGATTACGGAAGTTTAAATAAGGATAATTCTTTTATTTTCATATTTAATTACACTTCTAATTATTACACTTTTATTTATTGTCATTGTATTTAATTGCACTTTTAATTTTTGTACTTTTTAATTATTGCAAGTTTATTTTATCGCAATTTTATTTATCGCAATTTCATTATCATTATTTACTTTACGCTTTAAATTAAGTTGTATTTATTTTTAATATTTTACATTAGGTTTTAACTGCGACTAAAGTTTTAAAATCGACAAACCGGTCATTAAACGGTAAAAAAACTCCCTTTTTATAATAATAATATTACTTATATATATTTGTATTTTTATAAAATAAAACTAATATAGCGTTAAGCTTTGTTTAAAAGATTTCCCTATGGAACGAACTGGACTTACTAAAAACTATACTACTGTACGATTAGGTACACTGCCTATAAGTTGAAATGTCCCGTTCTTATTGATTAAAAACGTTCCATATTAATTGATTTCATTGCGAGGTTTTGACCTCTATATGAGACGTTTTTCAAAGACTGCATTCATTTTAAAACAAACCATAACCTTTATTTCATCAATAAAGGTTTAAAAAGCTTTACGTAGATTATCAAATAATGATAATCTAAAATATCCTGTTTACACACGACCATTACATAATGGTTTACAATACAAATATGTTACAACAAAATAAGTTTCTTGAATGCAGTTTTTACACAATATCATACAAGCATTGACTCCAAATCTCGTCCTTATTTAAGTATGCGACAGCGGAAGCTCTTAATAATCACCTGAGAATAAACATGCTTAAAACGTCAACAAAAATGTTGGTGAGTTATAGGTTTAACCTATATATATCAAATCATAATAATAGACCACAAGATTTCATATTCCAATACACATCCCATACATAGAGATAAAAATCATTCATATGGTGAACACCTGGTAACCGACATTAACAAGATGCATATATAAGAATATCCCCATCATTCCGGGACACCCTTCGGATATGATATAAATTTTGAAGTACTAAAGCATCCGGTACTTTGGATGGGGTTTGTTAGGCCTAATAGATCTATCTTTAGGATTCGTGTCAATTAGGGTGTCTGTTCCCTAATTCTTAGATTACCAGACTTAATAAAAAGGGCATATTCGATTTCGATAATTCAACCATAGAATGTAGTTTCACGTACTTGTGTCTATTTTGTAAATCATTTATAAAACCTGCATGTATTCTCATCCCAAAAATATTAGATTTTAAAAGTGGGACTATAACTCACTTTCACAGATTTTTACTTCGTCGGGAAGTAAGACTTAGCCACTGGTTGATTCACGAACCTATAACAATATATACATATATATCAAAGTATGTTCAAAATATATTTACAACACTTTTAATATATTTTGATGTTTTAAGTTTATTAAGTCAGCTGTCCTCGTTAGTAACCTACAACTAGTTGTCCACAGTTAGATGTACAGAAATAAATCGATAAATATTATCTTGAATCAATCCACGACCCAGTGTATACGTATCTCAGTATTGATCACAACTCAAACTATATATATTTTGGAATCAACCTCAACCCTGTATAGCTAACTCCAACATTCACATATAGAGTGTCTATGGTTGTTCCGAAATATATATAGATGTGTCGACATGATAGGTCGAAACATTGTATACGTGTCTATGGTATCTCAAGATTACATAATATACAATACAAGTTGATTAAGTTATGGTTGGAATAGATTTGTTACCAATTTTCACGTAGCTAAAATGAGAAAAATTATCCAATCTTGTTTTACCCGTAACTTCTTAATTTTAAATCTGTTTTGAGTGAATCAAGTTGCTATGATTTAATATTGAACTCTATTTTATGAATCTAAAAAGAAAAAGTATAGGTTTATTGTCGGAAAAATAAGTTACAAGTCGTTTTTGTAAAGGTAGTCATTTCAGTCGAAAGAACGACGTCTAGATGACCATTTTAGAAAACATACTTCCACTTTGAGTTTAACCATAATTTTTGGATATAGTTTCATGTTCATAATAAAAATCATTTTTCTCAGAATAACAACTTTTAAATCAAAGTTTATCATAGTTTTTAATTAACTAACCCAAAACAGCCCGCGGTGTTACTACGACGGCGTAAATCCGGTTTTACGGTGTTTTTCGTGTCTCCAGGTTTTAAATCATTAAGTTAGCATATGATATAGATATAGAACATGTGTTTAGTTGATTTTAAAAGTCAAGTTAGAAGGATTAACTTTTGTTTGCGAACAAGTTTAGAATTAACTAAACTATGTTCTAGTGATTACAAGTTTAAACCTTCGAATAAGATAGCTTTATATGTATGAATCGAATGATGTTATGAACATCATTATTACCTTAAGTTCCTTGGATAAACCTACTGGAAAAGAGAAAAATGGATCTAGCTTCAACGGATCCTTGGATGGCTCGAAGTTCTTGAAGCAGAATCATGACACGAAAACAAGTTCAAGTAAGATCATCATTTGAAATAAGATTGTTATAGTTATAGAAATTGAACCAAAGTTTGAATATGATTATTACCTTGTATTAGAATGATAACCTACTGTAAGAAACAAAGATTTCTTGAGGTTGGATGATCACCTTACAAGATTGGAAGTGAGCTAGCAAACTTGAAAGTATTCTTGATTTTATGTAACTAGAACTTGTAGAATATATGAAGAACACTTAGAACTTGAAGATAGAACTTGAGAGAGATTAATTAGATGAAGAAAATTAAAGAATGAAAGTGTTTGTAGGTGTTTTTGGTTTTTGGTGTATGGATTAGATATAAAGGATATGTAATTTTGTTTTCATGTAAATAAGTCATGAATGATTACTCATATTTTTGTAATTTTATGAGATATTTCATGCTAGTTGCCAAATGATGGTTCCCACATGTGTTAGGTGACTCACATGGGCTGCTAAGAGCTGATCATTGGAGTGTATATATGATAATGCTAAAAACGAACATATATTTCATAGCATTATTTCTCAAGAAAGACAAGCTTTTAGTTGCAATTGTTCTATTTAAAAGTGATATTCGTTTGAATAATAAAAGGTGAAGACAAAAGACAGATTCGACGAATTAAAGACGCAAACGACCAAAAAGCTCAAAAGTACAAAATACAATCAAAGAGGTTCCAATTATTGATAAGAAACGTCTCGAAATTACAAGAGTACAAGATTCAAAACGCAAAGTACAAGATATTAAATTGTACGCAAGGACGTTCGAAAATCCGGAACCGGGACCAGAGTCAACTCTCAACGCTCGACGCAACAGACTAAAAATTACAAGTTAACTATGTATATAAATATAATATAATATATAATTAATTATATAAATTATATATATATATTATATTATATAATAAACCGTCGGCAGACTAAGATCCAATTTAGAGTGAGCTGGAATTTCAAACTCCGCGACTCGCGGAGTTTGAAGAGCAAAAATGCCGCGAGTCGCGGAGCTCACCGGGACTCAATTCCCTATAAAAGCAAACGCAGTTTGATCGCAAAAACCATGAAAATATCCATAATCTATCTCTCTCTCAATATATACGTAAATATATATATATAATTTATATTTTAATTTTAATTTTAATTTTAAATCCTAATAATAAGGGTATGTTAGCAAATGTTGTAAGGGAGTAAGTCGAAATTCTGTCCGTGTAACGCTACGCTATTTTTAATCATTGTAAGTTATGTTCAACCTTTTTAATTTAATGTCTCGTAGCTAAGTTATTATTATGCTTATTTAATCCGAAGTAATCATGATGTTGGGCTAATTACTAAAATTGGGTAATTGGGCTTTGTACCATAATTGGGGTTTGGACAAAAGAACGACACTTGTGGAAATTAGACTATGGGCTATTAATGGGCTTTATATTTGTTTAACTAAATGATAGTTTGTTAATGTTAATATAAAGATTTACAATTGGTCGTCCCTATAAATTACCATATACGTTCGATCGGACACGATGGGCGGGGTATTTATATGTACGAATAATCGTTCATTTAACCGGACACGGGAATGGATTAATAGCCACTAGAATAATTTTAAAACAGGGGTGAAATTATGTACAAGGACACTTGGTATAATTGATAACAAAATATTAAAACCTTGGGTTACACCCAGTCGACATCCTGGTGTAATTATTAAACAAAGTATTAAAATCTTGTTACAGTTTAAGTCCCCAATTAGTTGGAATATTTAACTTCGGGTATAAGGATAATTTGACGAGGACACTCGCACTTTATATTTATGACTGATGGACTGTTATGGACAAAAACCAGACGGAAATATTAAATAATCCAGGACAAAGGACAATTAACCCATGGGCATAAAACTAAAATCAACACGTCAAACATCATGGTTACGGAAGTTTAAATAAGCATAATTCTTTTATTTCATATTTAATTTCCTTTATTTTATATTTAATTGCACTTCTAATTATCGCATTTTTATTGTTATTGTATTTAATTGCACTTTTAATTATCGTACTTTTTAATTATCGCAAGTTTATTTTATCGCACTTTTATTATTCGCAATTTCATTATCGTTATTTACTTTACGCTTTAAATTAAGTCTTGTATTTATTTATTATTTTACATTTGGTTTTAACTGCGACTAAAGCTTTAAAATCGACAAACCGGTCATTAAACGGTAAAAACCCCCCTTTATAATAATAATATTACTTATATATATTTGTATTTTTATAAAAGTAAACTAATATAGCGTTAAGCTTTGTTTAAAGATTTTCCCTGTGGAATGAACCGGACTTACTAAAAACTACACTACTGTACGATTAGGTACACTGCCTATAAGTGTTGTAGCAAGGTTTAAGTATATCCATTCTATAAATAAATAAATATCTTGTGTAAAATGGTATCGTATTTAATAGTATTTCCTGCTAAAAATTAAAAGCTATTTTATATACACCTCGCATAACATCAATATACCAATAGTACATACATCTAAAAGTTGTGTATTGTACGAGTACGAATACGGGTGCATACGAGTAGAATTATTGATGAAACTGAACGAGGATGTAATTGTAAGCATTTTTGTTAAGTAGAAGTATTTTCATAAGTGTATTGAAGTCTTTCAAAAGTGTATAAATATATATTAAAACACTACATGTATATACATTTTAACTGAGTCGTTAAGTCATCGTTAGTCATTACATGTAAGTGTTGTTTTGAAACCTTTAGGTTAACGATCTTGTTAAATGTTGTTAACCCAATGTTTATAATATCAAATGAGGTTTTAAATTATTATATTATCATGATATTATCATGCATGAATATCTCTTAATATGATATATATACATTAAATGTCTTTACAACGATAATCGTTACATATATGTCTCGTTTAAAAATCATTAAGTTAGTAGTCTTGTTTTTACATACGTAGTTCATTGTTAATATACTTAATGATATGTTTACTTATCATAGTATCATGTTAACTATATATATATCCATATATATGTCATCATATAGTTTTTACAAGTTTTAACGTTCGTGAATCACCGGTCAACTTGGGTGGTCAATTGTCTATATGAAACATATTTCAATTAATCAAGTCTTAACAAGTTTGATTGCTTAACATGTTGGAAACATTTAATCATGTAAATATCAATCTCAATTAATATATATAAACATGGAAAAGTTCGGGTCACTACATAAGTGTTGTAGCAAGGTTTAAGTATATCCATTCTATAAATAAATAAATATCTTGTGTAAAATTGTATCGTATTTAATAGTATTTCGTTGTAAAATATAAGCTATTTCATATACACCTCGCATAACATCAAGTATTTTTGGCGCCGCTGCCGGGGAACATATCTGCTTAAACGCCGGAAGCGCAACGCTAATATATAAAAAAAAAGATTTTTATTTTTAAGTTTACTTTTATAAAAAAATACGCTTTTGTAAAAATACGTTTTAAATATTCTAAAATATAAAAAGAAAAACAAAAATATAAATATTTTTAAGAGTTTGTTAAATATTTAAGTTTTATAAAGTTTCTTTATTTCTATTTTTAGTTTGTAAAAATATAAGTTTTATTTAATTTATATAAATATATTATATATATATATATATATATATATATATATATATATATATATATATATATATATATATATATATATTTTAGCAAAACAGAAAAAAATATAAATAAATTCGAGTCCAGTACTGTAGCAGCCCAATCACTGGCCCGAAACCCTAGCCCATGTGATCGCATGGCCGGGTAACTTAGGACTCATGCGATCGCATGAGCCCTGCTGACACGCCACAGTTGACATCGTACTGCATTAATTACGGGGTATTATTTATTATTATTATACTTTAACCCTAATTAGGGTTATACTTTTAATATTAATTAATTTTAGTTTTTAATTTGTTTTATTTTAGTTTAATTAGTTTTATAAAATAAATAATATAAAAATAATATTTTTATAAAAATTGTACTTTTTACAAATTTTAATATATTTTTATATTTTGTCTCTTTTTATTTGTTATTAGCGTAATATTTGTATTTTTCGCTCGTATTTAGTTTTAAGATATAGTTTTTGCCATAGTTATTTTACTTCTAAATTTTTAAGATTTGCCGTAAAATCCCTTAAGTGCTTTTTCTTTAGACTAAGATTTAGGTGCTTTAGAATTTTGCGACGCTGTTCTAAGTTTTTAGTACCTTTTTAAGTTATTGCCATTTGGGATATAGTTTTACTTGTAAGCTTTAATATTTTTAGACGCAACTTTTAATTCTCAGTTTTTAGTTCCTTTTTAAGTTTCAACGCGCTACTTTCTTATTTTTATTTTTCGACGCCTTTTACCTATGTATCAATTATCACTCCAATTAGTAATCTCAATTTGCAATTTTAATTTTAAGTTAGTAATAATAATAAGGTTGGGTTAGTCGAGTGTTTTAAAGTTTTATAAGTCACTCTTTTTCTTTCTTATTTCTCCAATTTTAATACCGACGCGCTCTTTTTCTTTCTTATTTCTCGCCATTCTAGTTTTTAGGACATAGAATTTTCTACTTCTTCTCTAAATTTCTTTAAATTACGAAAAATTATTTTAAGCGGTTAAATTGATAGAAATCAAAATTTTATGGTTCGTAGTAATAGTTGGATTTGTACGTGGACCGGGTTATTGAAGCCAAACAGTACTCAATTATATTGAGACCAAACGAATCCTGCCCCTCTGCTGCATCTTTTGGCTATTCGAAACGTGGGCAAAATCAGAAAAGTCTATTAATTGGATAACTTATATAATTTTTCTTTCTTTTTAAAAAACTAATAGGATATTCAGTGAATGCACCGAGCAAAACGTTCACCACCTTTTTTACGTTCACCACCTGTAACTCGATCAAGACATCTCACAAATATTGTCGCCGTTGATTTTTCTTTAGAATCGTCATCCAGTCGACTAAGTACTCCAATTCAAATTTCCGATAATCTATTTTTTGAACCCGACCTCACAATTGAGAATTCGGAGAATAATCAGGGACGATTCATAGATCCTGAACCATTAATTTTTCCTCCGAAACCACCAATCATTCAAACCGAGATTGTTGAGGAACGAACCATTAAATCAGAATCCTCTAGCTATTCAGATTCAACAAATTTAATCATGGAGAATCTGGAACCTTTAAGTATGGAAGACCGAATGATAGCTAAACGCACTGGCCAAGGTCACGCAATTACTCATCCAGACATTAATGCGCCAGATTATGAAATCAAAGGACAAATTCTACACATGATGACTAATCAATGCCAATTTAGTGGTGCACCGAAGGAAGATCCAAATGAACATCTTCGTACCTTTAATAGGATCTGCACACTATTTAAAATAAGAGAAGTTGAAGATGAACAGATATATCTCATGTTATTTCCCTGGACTTTAAAGGGAGAAACCAAAGATTGCTTAGAATCGTTACCTGAAGGGGCGATTGATACATGGGATGTTTTAGTTGAAAATTTTCTTAAACAATTCTTTCCGGCATCCAAAGCCGTGAGACTTCAAGGAGAAATTGTTACGTTCACACAGAAGCCAAATGAAACTCTATATGAGGCATGGACAAGATTTGGAAAGTTATTGAGAGGATGTCCGCAACATGGTTTAGACACTTGTCAAATAGTACAAATATTCTACCAAGGATGCGACATCACTACAAAGAAAGACATCGATATAGCAGCTGGAGGTTCCATTATGAAGAAAACTGAAACTGATGCTTACAAAATTATTGATAACACTGCTTCCCACTCACATGAGTGGCACCAAGAAAAAGATATCGTTAGATCATCTAAAGTAGCTAGAGCCGATTCTAGCCATGACTTAGATTCCATTTCTGCAAAGATAGATGCTGTCGAGAGACGAATGGAAAAGATGACTAAGGATATACACTCAATACGAATTAGTTGTGAGCAGTGTGGAGGACCACATTTAACAAAAGATTGTCTCAGTATTGAACTAACAATGGAACAAAGAGAGAATGTTTCATACATAAACCAAATGCCTGGAAATAATTATCAGAATAATTATCAACCGCCAAGACCGATTTACAATCAAAACCAGAATTATAATCGAAATGTTTCATACAACAACCAACAAGGTCCAAGTAATCAACAAGTATCCAATAATACTTACAATCAGCAAAGACCTAATTTTTAAAACAAACCACCACAAACCGATGATAAAAAGCCAAATTTAGAAGATATGATGACGAAGCTAGTTGAGTCTCAAACTCAATTTTTCACATCTCAGAAACAAACCAATGAACAAAATGCTCAAGCATTTAGAAATCAACAAGCTTCTATTCAAAATCTGGAACAAGAAGTAAGTAACCTAGCAAGGTTAATAGGTGAAAGAAAACCGGAAAGTCTACCTAGTGATACAAATGCTAACCCCCGGAATGAAACAGCTAAAGCTATTACCACAAGAAGTGGTACAACACTTAAACCATCTGAAATACCTGTAATTTCTGAGGAAGCTATTCCTACTCCACAAGAACCACAACCTGAACAAGATAAGAAAAAAGAACCGGTAGTTGAAAAGGTTAATGAAGATAACACAGTTAAGGCAAAACCTTATGTTAAACCATACCAACCACCACTTCCTTACCCGAGTAAAATGAAAAAAGAGAGACTTGAAGCTGAGCAATCCAAATTCTTGGATATGTTTAAACAGATAAATGTAAATCTTCCTTTCATTGATGTAATTTCAGGAATGCCTAGATATGCTAAATTTCTGAAAGATCTAATCACGAATAGAAAGAAAATGGAAGAACTCTCGGCTGTTACTATGAATGCTAATTGTTCTGCAGTGTTGTTGAATAAAATACCAGAAAAACTATCTGATCCAGGAAGTTTCACAATTCCATGTTTTCTGGGTAGTCTTAGTTCAATAGAAGCATTGGCAGACTTAGGTGCTAGTATAAATCTAATGCCGTATTCACTATACGCTAAACTAGACCTTGGAGAATTGAAACCAACATGAATAAGCATACAAATAGCCGATAGATCAATAAAATATCCTAGAGGGATAATGGAGAACATGCTAGTTAAAGTTGGTACTTTAGTATTTCCAGTAGATTTTGTTGTTCTCGACATGAAAGAAGACTCTCAAGTTCCTCTCATATTAGGAATACCATTCTTAAACACGGCTAAAGCAATGATAGACGTGTTCTGTAAGAAACATACCCTAAGTATAGAGGACGAGAGTGTTACCTTTTCTGTTGATAGAGCAATGCAACAACCGCAATCTGCAGATGATACATGTTATTATATTCAAACTATAGAATCACATGCAGAATTGTTAGAAGAATTTCCAGAATTACAAGGAACAGGAGAATGTTCTTTAGGAGAAGGAACTGAACCAATTGATGAAACTGAAATGTTAGCTACACTAATGGCTAATGGATATGAACCAACAATAGAAGAAATTCAAATGCTAAAAGAAGAAGACAGATATCGATATAAATCATCGATAGAAGAACCACCGACATTAGAGTTAAAGCCACTTCCAAACCATTTGGAATACGCTTATTTACATGGTGAATCTGAATTACCTGTAATAATATCGTCTTCTCTTACTGAAAATGAAAAATCTCAACTCATTTCTGTACTAAAATCTCATAAACCAGCTATTGCATGGAATATTCATGATATTAAAGGAATAAGTCCTTCGTATTGTACACATAAAATCCTTATGGAAGAAGGTCATAAAACGTATGTGCAACGCCAACGAAGACTAAATCCTAATATGCAAGATGTTGTTAAGAAAGAAATTATTAAACTGCTTGATGCAGGTTTAATTTATCCAATTTCTGATAGTCCATGGGTAAGCCCAGTTCAATGCGTGCCTAAGAAGGGTGGCATGACTGTCATTACAAATGAGAAAAATGAGCTTATTCCTACTAGGACTGTAACAGGATGGCGTGTATGTATTGATTATAGAAAATTAAATGACGCCACCAGAAAAGATCACTTTCCCTTACCTTTCATTGATCAAATGTTGGAAAGATTAGCCGGAAATAGTTACTATTGTTTTCTTGATGGTTTTTTCGAATATTTTCAAATTCCAATAGCACCCGAGGACCAAGAAAAAATCACATTCACGTGCCCTTATGGTACTTTTGCTTACAAACGCATGTCATTTGGACTTTGCAACGCCCCTGCAACCTTTCAAAGGTGCATGATGGCGATTTTTCACGACATGATAGAAGAATGCATGGAAGTTTTCATGGATGACTTTTCAGTCTTCGGTGATACTTTTGAATCATGTCTAGTTAATCTTGAACGAATGCTTATTAGATGCGAACAATCAAATCTAGTTCTTAATTGTGAGAAATGCCATTTCATGGTTAAAGAAGGCATCGTTCTTGGACATAAAATTTTAAAGAAAGGAATTGAAGTGGATAGAGCTAAAGTAGATGTAATTGCTAAACTTCCACATCCCACCAATGTTAGAGAAGTTAGGAGTTTTCTAGGGCATGCCGGTTTTTACCGACGTTTCATAAAAGATTTTTCTAAAATTGCCATTCCTATGAATAAACTCCTAGAAAAGGATGCTCCATTCATCTTTTCAGATGAATGTATCATATCTTTTAATATTCTTAAAGAAAAACTCACTAATGCGCCGATCATGATAACACCAAATTGGAATCTACCGTTTGAACTTATGTGCGATGCAAGAGATTTTGCAATGGGAGCCGTTTTAGGACAAAGGATTGAAAAACGATTTCAACCTATATATTATGCTAGTAAGACGTTACAAGGAGCACAAACAAATTACACAACTACTGAAAAAGAACTCCTTGCTATTGTCTTTGCTTTTGACAAATTTCGTTCATATCTTGTTCTAGCTAAAACGGTGGTCTATACTGACCATTCTGCTCTTAGATACCTATTTTCGAAACAAGATGCTAAACCAAGATTAATCCATTGGATCTTACTCTTACAAGAGTTTGATATTGAAATCCGAGATAAAAAGGGAGCAGAAAATCTCGCCGCTGATCATCTTTCTCGTCTTGAAAATCCTGAATTAGAAGTTCTAAATGAATCGGCCATACAAGACAACTTTCCTGATGAATATCTATTGAAGATAGATTATAATGAAATTTTATGGTTTGCAGACTATGCAAACTATTTAGTATGTGGATTCCTTGAAAAAGGATTGTCGTACCAAAAACGAAAGAAATTCTTTAGTGATATAAAACACTATTTCTGGGAAGATCCACATTTGTTTAAAAGTTGTCCAGATGGAATAATACGCCGATGTGTATTCGGAGATGAAGCTAGTAAAATTTTAAACCATTGTCATACAGGACCAACAGGAGGGCATTATGGGCCTCAAATAACAGCAAGAAAAGTTTATGATGCTGGATTCTATTGGCCTACAATTTACAAAGACGCACACCTTCTTTGCAAATCCTGTGATACTTGTCAAAGGGCCGGAAAAATAAGTCAACGTGATGAAATGCCACAAAATGTCATTCAAGTATGTGAAGTATTTGACATTTGGGGTATTGACTTTATGGGTCCATTTCCAAAATCTCATAATAATCTATATATTCTCATAACCATTGATTATGTATCTAAATGGGCGGAAGCACAAGCTCTCCCAACTAATGATGCACGACTTGTAGTCAACTTTTTAAAATGTCTTTTTGCAAGGTTTGGAACACCGAAAGCTTTAATAAGTGATCGGGGTACTCATTTCTGTAATAATCAACTTGAGAAAGTTCTCAAAAGATATGGAGTAACTCATAAAATCTCCACTGCTTATCATCCACAAACAAGTGGACAAGTTGAAAATACCAACCGAGCTTTAAAACTTATTATAGAGAAAATCGTAGGATCAAATCCGAAGGAATGGTCCATTAAATTGGAGGATACACTCTGGGCTTTTAGAACAGCCTACAAAACTCCAATTGGAACAACACCTTTTAAACTCATTTACGGAAAAGCATGTCATCTTCCAGTAGAAATTGAAAACAAAGCATTTTGGGCTTTGAAGACATGTAATCTTGATTTACATGAAGCCGGACGTCTACGGTTAAGTCAATTAAACGAATTAGAAGAATTAAGACATGAAACATATGAAAATTCCTTAATCTATAAGGAAAGAACGAAGAAATGGCATGATAAAAGAATCAGAAGTTCAAAAGAATTTAAAGAAGGAGACAGAGTTCTTCTTTTCAATTCACGATTCAAGCTATTTCCTGAAAAAAGGAAATCAAGATGGTCTGGACCATTCATAGTCAAAAGAGTTTTCCCATACAGAACAGTAGAATTGATAAATTCAAATGGGATTGAATTTAAGGTTAATGGTCACAGAGTTAAACATTACATAGATAGTCCGATGGAAGTTGACAACGAAGTTAATCACAATTTCGATACCACAGCTAACTAAGTGTGGGGAGAATCAAGTCTTTAAAAGAATAATATGTATTTCTGTTAGAGTTAGATTTTCTGTTTTCGTGTGGTTCTCGAAAATGGAACTCGAATGGTCTTTCCCTAGCAGACCCTAAAGAACTAGTCTTCTCCCCCCATTCTGAATTTTTATTTTTTTTTAGGTTTTACGAAATGAAGACTTCATGTGAACTAAACCATGGTCTAATGCTACACGCTTTGATCACTAAACGTAATAATGACACACTTCCAAGTGAATTGGTATCATTAATAAGAGGTAAATTGGACGGAGTAAGAAAAGAATCCAGATGCGAAGATAATAAGTTACAATTTGGTAAAGGAAAATCAAAATCCGCAGCGAAAAGAAGAGCACGACACCTTGAAAGATGTCACAAATGCGAAAAATGGTCACACGAAGGTAAATGTTCAAATAATCAAACCTATTCAAACACCGAATTTGTTACTTTATGCAGAGACGGACCGTTTATATGTTTAGAAGAAAAAACGTTGAATGCTCGAGGTTACGCCTATGTAGCCATGGAAAATCAATTAGTCCGACTATCTTATGAGTGGGCTAGAGCATATGACTAAGAAATATATTTCACAGGTAAGTTTGTACAGTTTTCATTTTTATTTTTATTTTTATTTTTAACCTTTTGATAATAAACGCTAATTTGTTCGCTATAAAGTATTAAATTGATATTCGATAAAATTAGGTCTTGCGACCGAAATTATTGTTATCATTCAAAAATTTATTACATCACTGCGAAATTTAACGTTTATTCTTAAGGTATAAATATCTTTAATCAATCAACCCAAAATATTTCAAAAATTCGTCATGAGTTAAATTAGGTCATGGAACCGAAATTACTTTACCGAAAAGAGGGGCGCATATTTTTGATAATATTTGATTGATTAAAGTGGGATAAAAGCTAAAAAGATTTTCAATTTTTTTTACCATGTTTTTAAAATTAATATATAAATATTAAATTAATATTGTAAACTTCTTTAAAATTGTAAATATCTGAAAAATTAATATTTTTAATATAAGTTTGTATGTATAAAAACAAAAATATAATTTAAGTTTGGTGTGAATTTTTAATATGAATTTTTAATTTTATGCATTTTAAATTTAAGTTTGGTGTGAATTTAAAAACAAAAATTTACTTTATTTCGCTAAGTTAAAAATATGATTTTTAAAATTCTCGTGAGTTGAAGACTAGGTCTTTGAACCGAAATTGCTTTACCCGAGGGAGGGACGAGAACTTTTATTATCATTATTTTTAATCTTATTGAATTAAAGTATGCCAAAAACATTTAAAAAACCCAAAAATCTTTGCTTTTAAAACCGCACTTTGAATTGACAAATTTTAAAATTTTGTTGAGGGACAGACTAGGACATCGATCCGAAACGCCCTCATCCTAAACAGAAACAAATTTTTAAAATTTTATTAATAATATGTTTTATAAAGTTTAAGGTTAAAAAAAAAAAAAAACTGAAAGTACTGTACCCGGGACTCCATGCGATCGCATGGAGTTTGCCCTTTGCATCCATGCGATCGCATGGGGAGAAAAATCAGGCCAGGTTCAAAAGCAGTCGCCTGTTCTATCTTCTACACCACAACACACATACATACCCGAAATTCTCTCAAAATCTCACCAAATTTCATCATTTTTCCATCGTAATTTGTCATTTTTCTTGCTCTAATCATGCCTAGATTCTCATTCTTCAGCAAAAAGGTAAAAATTACACCCCTAAACTCATAAATTTTCTAGTTTTTGTGATAATTACCAATATTTTACCTAATGCAATTTTGTTAATTTCTAGTGTAATTAGTGTTAAATTGTTAGTATTTTATGCATGTATAACCTAGATTGATGCTATTTAACATGATTTGAAGCCAAAAACTTCAAAATTTTTAGAAATCTAGGGTTTGTGTTCTTGCGCAATTTGGGGCTTTTTGATATAAACAGGTTATGGCCGATTTTTGTCATGAATTATTGCTAAATTGAGTAGTGTAACATGTTTAGGTAGTTAAATGATCCAAACATTGATCCTAAACATGATTTTTGAAGATTAAAGTAGACTTTTTAGGCAAAAATTCATGAACTTGATTAATTTGATATATTTGCCATTTGAGACTTGTTTAATTGTTAGTAATGACTATTTTGACATGTTATTTGAGTTAAATACTTATGAACTTTGTCTACATTTTCATATGTGCTTATTTAAAAAAGTGTAGAATTGTGAAAAAAAATTGTGAAAATATGTATAAGTTTAATTTTGATTTAACATGTTATTGTAAATGTTTTAAGTTGTTATTTTGCTAACACTAATGCATATTTGGATGCACAAATTTTGTGTTTAATGTGTTTTGCAGAAAGCCGATACTGGAGGTTCAGGAGCATCATCATCTAGACAGCCTGCTCCAGCACCGTAACCAGAACCAGAAATGCAACACGAGCCAGAACCCGAACAAGAACCACAACAGGAACCACAACAACAGCCTGATCAACACGTACCTTATTATGATCCGGTACAGTTTGTTAATGAATTCATAGTATTCCCGATGAGGCCGTCAGTAGAATACCCAACGATTCCTGAGCACACTTTGCATCCTAATCTGAGATTTGATAGAAGATGGAGAGATTACGAGACATATCAAAGGAACAAATTCAGATTGGTAACTAAAAATGTAGAGGTGCCAAGGGTAATCGATTGGGATCCTTTGGAAAGAGTTCAGCTAGCTAATAGAGTCAGACTGCTACTGATTCAGAGGTACGGGAACTCTTCTTTTACAGATTGGGAACGTCTTTTCACCATTCATAGACCTGTATATAAGGAATGGTGTGTTGAGCTCATGAGTACTGTATCACTTGATACAAATATAGTTAGAATAGATGATAGAAGATTTCTTAGGTTTATCCTTGGCGGTAGGATGTACAGAATGTCCATGATGGACATGGCCAGGGCTTTACAGATATATACTTCTGGTGAGTTGCTACTACCCGATTGTACAAATTTGATTCATTATGGTGAAAGGGTAGATAGCAACTTTGACGCTGACGCCATTTGGAGGCGTATGTCACATTTTGATGTTTTTACACGAGCGGGAGGATACTCCTATACACATATTGACAGAGCCGAGCTTCGTATCATTCATAGATTTTTGGCTAACTCGATTACACAAAGAGGTAACAATAAAGAAAAAATAACCTTACATGATTTATTCTACCTAAAGTGTATTCGGGATCCTAGAAGCTTTGTCAATATCCCGTACTGTGTTGGTTTTTATTTATCTAAAATGGTAGAAGGAATGCAGGTCGGGAGTATAATAGGAGGAGGCATTTTTGTTACTCTCATTGGAGAGTATTTAGGTGTTGATAGGAACCAAGGGGGTCCATTACAGCTTTGTAGAGAACAGGTTGAGCCTTTAGGATTGAAAGTTTATGTGGGTGCTAAGGTATTGAAAAGTAGACGCAACCAGGCAGTACCCTATGAGGGCCCTCATCCACAGGTAGAAAGGGGCTCAGACGAGGAAATGGAGGAAGCGAAAGACATTAGGGATGTCTTTCGAGATGCTATTCTTGATGTCCACGTTCGTATAGATGAGGAATCAATGACGAACTCGGCAAGACATAGTATGTACGAGCAGTGGAACTCCGAGCGAGTATACGAGGATTATAGGCGATGCCAACACGATAGCTGGTTAGTTCATCAGCACCAAATCATGAGCCAGCTATCATATCAGGTACCAAATAACTACGTACCTACTCGATCTGCTCATTTTCCGCCACACAACCCCGACATCCAACCACCCTTTAACCGGTATGACTATAACCAAGCCTATCAGGACACCTATAACCAACAATGGAACCCATCTGACGAGATGAACTGGAACCCCTATCCAGACTGATTTGGTTCCATTAGTTATTTTTATGATTTTTATGTTTTTATCTTTTTACTTATTCATGTTTAACCTTATGTTATTGGATATTTTTATGTAATTTTTATCATTTTTATTATTATTGTGTACTAATATTTCACATTTAGGATTTGAAAGTGGGATTTTAAGTCCCATTTCAAATTGTCATGCATGTTTATATTTGTATTGTATGTATATTGTCAATTGTACAAAACAGGGTAAAACAACGCATTTTCAAAGACTGGCATTAAGTTCAGCAAAAGCTAGTTTTGACGACAAAACGAAAAACAAATGTGATGTACCAACAGACGGAATGAACAAATGATGTGCACCATTTATCATTCAGCAAACAAACGCCAATATGTTTGGAAACTTTGATAAAATTTAATCATTTTTCTACGCTAATCACCCTCAATAATTTAAATTGTTACTGATTTCTTGCAAATGAGGACATTGCAAGATCTTAAGTGTGGGAAGAGGTTAAATTCTTTCGGAATTTTAAATAATTTTTAACTTAAAACACTTGGTTACCATTAAAAATACTAGTAAAGCAGTAGTTGTATTAGAATCTAGTGCTCTCTGATAATAAAGAACAGTCTTAGTCTTATATACTGACTACCCAATTCTAGTAAAATTTTTCAAAATTTTCAATTAAATGAATTCAAAATCATGTTTATACATATTTATGAACGATAAAACTAGGTGTTAACACCGAAATTATTGTTACCTCGGAAAGGACATAAATTGAGAAACAAACCAAAATGTTAGAATTCATTTAAAATGGAATAGAGGACAATAAAAAGGCAAATAAAAGAAAATAAAAGCCAAGTGTGAGAAAATTTACCAAGTTATTTTAAAACATATGTCACATATTTCTGTAACAAATAACTGAAGATACTTTTGCCTTGGACTAAACTAAACAGTTTTACCCGATTTACTGTAAAATATTTGAAAGAAAAATGGATCTACACGATGAATCAATTCCATCATTATAAGGAAGTAAAGTCTTCCGAAAAAGAAACGCGCTTCTTGATTTAGGTCATGAAGTTGTCGTCCAGACCAGCTGTAGGTTGACGAAAAATCTAGAAAAGTCATCACTAAAATTAGCAGGAAATCCACGGACCTCGGCATCAAACAGGGTCGCCAAGTGGTCAGACTTATCCTAACCATGAGAGGATCTGTCTTGTAAAATGGGAAGGACGCCGTGCAAATTAGCTGGATAAGACTAATTAATCAGATCCCCAGAAAGGATAATCTCCTTAAAAGATCAAAAATCAGCTTTTAAGACTGATATTACTCAATCCTAGATATTGACCTTAAAGATTGAGAATTACAAACTCATGGAATTCAATGATATCTAAACTCGAGCTTGAACGAGAAAATATTTTGATCAAAATTACAAACCGATTTGTACTAAGTCTCATTCAATTATTCATCTAACTCAATTGTTTGGGTTAGCAGTCTTCCAAATTTAAATACGAAGTAATATTAACAGAAGCATATTGTACAAGTTTACTTATCAATTATTTACATGTGCCATATCAGATTTCGTACTGCAAATTTTATAATAACATTTTTTATTGTTTAATAGTTACTAAATGTTCGTAAATTAGTTATCTATATTACTATATATGTATTAAACAAATAAAATATGTTAGACATGGGAAGTTGGTCTCTTTTAGTTTTATTTTGTTTGTCTCTTTTAGTTGTCGAGTAAGCATCCTCTATCGTCAAATTCTGGATCCGCTCATGTTTATCGTGCTTTTTATATCGTTATCTCACGCTTTTAAGCGCATTGTATTAAAATCTTAACGGCGTCACAAAACGATTGAGTGCATCATATCAAAAGCTCGAAGGTCATATAAAATGACATGTATATTACTTGTAGCTATACAACAACAAATACTCAATCCCACTATCCCACAAATACTCAATCCCACTTTTCCGTGTGTTATAAATGCTAGTGGTACGTGGGCAGCTATCATTAAAACCATCAATTTGATTCATTCTAGTTACTCGGTTAATCCTTTGTTACTCAGCATGAGAATTGGAGATGGTCACAATGCTAAATTTTGGTTTGATCCGTGGGCTAATGGTGTCCCGTTAGCTTCCCAATTCCCTCGGCTCCTGGCACTTGATGTAAATAATCAATGTACTGTTGCTTCCAGATTCGTTAATAACTCATGGGTCTTTTTTTGGAGGAGAGAGCCGAGATATGGGATAGAAGTTAAGAATTTACAAGCGCTGCTTTCAATCCTCACCGCTGTTTCATTCACGAATGATTCAGATAAATGGCAGTGGGACAGTGATCGCTTCTCGGTTGCCAAAGCCCTTAAGTTAATAGATCAAATTGATTATGCTTCTTTTGACATTGCCACTTCTTGGTGCAAACAAGTCCCTATCAAAATAAATTTTTTTTATTTGGCGCTTGAAACTCTCTCGTCTCGCTACGAAGGTATATTTAATGGCGCGTGGCATCGGGATTGTCGATTTTGGATGTTCGTTGTGTGACGCTCAAATTGAAGATGATGATCACCTATTTCTGCATTGTATTACAAGTCAACAAATATGGGCAAAATTTGTACAATGGGCAAATGTGACATTTCCTTCCTAGTCGTCTATGGCTTCTATGTGGGCATGGATTGATGGAGTTCCGATTTTACATTATGAGCGTCTCATTGTTTTAACCATCATTTTCGCAACTCTTTGGAGCATTTGGAGATTACGCAACTGTACTATTTATAAGGATAAAAGCTTTAGGAAATGCCATGTGATTGAGAGTATTGTGGTGTCAAGCTTTAATTGGATTTATGCTACATTCTAGAAGAAGAGTTGCAATTGGAATCAATGGATTCAATATCGTTGTATTATTTGTTTCCTTGTAAACTTTTGTAATTTGTAATTTTTTTAATAAAAATTCAGTCGTTCGACAAAGGAAAAAAAAAAAACTAATATCACTCGTAGCTATAAAAACTAGATGCTAATTTGGTTTAGCTGTTGTAATCTCAAGCTGAACTTGTATGTCTCAGGGTTCTAATTTTGTACTTGAGCTTGGACTGGTTAAAGTTAGACACGAATGAGCTCAAACAGGCTTGAAAAATTGTAACTGAATTTATATAATTACCAGTTGCAAAAACATGTTGGAGTTGTCTAACAGCATTGTATATATATAAAAACTAGATGCTAAGATTTATGAACAAAAAACGTGTAACTTCCCAAAAATTCCAAAAACTACATACTTCACCAGATTTGCACAAGATGATAAAAGATTCCGATTAGTTTCTAATAATCCAACATAATAAAAGATTTAAATAGCCAATTTTATAAACAACAAGGTGAACCAAAAGATAAGGAACAATCCACATACATCTGGGAACATATTACAACATACAGAAAATCAGACTTATAAACAGAATAAAATAATTGTATCGTGTACGAACGAATCAAAAATTTAAACCACGTTCTACATACAATCTAATTAGTCACTAGAGTTGTATGATATGTTTGAAATAGTACGTTCCGCAAAGATACCATCCAAAGAGAAAGAACGTAACAAACGCCAGAAAACCTAGAAAATTAGCACCTCCAAATGTAACACCGATGAACACAACAATAAATGATAGATAAGACCGAACCATCGATGGTGTATCAACCCACTCCCCTTTGAACATAATCAAAGCTGCAACATTAACCACGTTCCACCCACTGGCTAAGGTCTCGAACCGGTTAAGATGGTTAGCCACAAATGAGTGACAATTGCAAGTTAAGACGCTATAAGTTTGTTCTTGGTATTCTTGTGTCGTCTTTTTTAACGCATCGTCCCACGTGTACTCACTTTTTCCTGCTTCTACTAGCCTATATTCTTCTTCGGTTCTAAACGTGGTTGAAGGATGCTTTGTGTTGGAGTACTGTGTATGTACGATTATTGAACAAATTAAGATACACAAGTCGAGTGAGATAGACATTAGTCCAAGACTATTAGCAAATTAAGGGTGCGTTTGATAAAACTGAATGATTAAACGCTGAATGGTTCATAATCTGAATGATTCAAAGGTTCTGAATAACAATAACCAGTTTGATTGAATAATGTGAATGATTACCCTATTAACCTTTGACATGAGTAGAAATGTGTTAATAATCCATAAGGGTATATTATCCATTTTTTAAATAAAGTTTTAGATATTTTTAAAGGGGGCAAACCAACCCAACCCAACTCGGCCTACTTTGACCCGTACCCAAATGACCCGTTTCAACCGGACACAGACCACCAAACAGGATAACCCAAACTATACCTTTTCTTTGTTTATCTGGGCCCAAATGCAAAGTTATCTACAGAAACGAAGTTAGGTCCTGCAAAATCCACAATAACTCCATCCTCACGGCCTATACCAACATGACCAACAAAAGGAAGGAGCCATGAAATAACGGGGAGGGGGGTCCACACGATGCAGCATGGAAAGCGAGCTTTAGTTGGATCAATCTGCATGCAATTCGGAACACTATGCTCAACCATCATTGCCTTAGGTTCCTTGTCTAAGTCCATTACCAGATCTGCATTCATTATATTGCTCAGCCATGTGTGAACATTGCTACTAATAAAGCTAAATAATGCTTACAGTATTATATACGGTGTAACATGTATCCATGTTATAAAATTGGCCAAAAATAAAAATTTCAGCAAAATGGATCACTACATATTACATTTGTAGCTACATTACCATAATATAATATTACCTAAAATCTATAAGCTATGGAAAACTTGCAAACAAGGGTTGCGATTCCCGGGATCGCGTTTCGGGCTCGCATTTCGGGTACGCGTTTCGGGTTCGCGTTTCATTGTCCATTTCGGGTTCGCATATCGATTTCGGGTTCGCATTTCGGTTTCGGGTTGCGTATCACGGTCGCATTCTCGTTTTGGATTCATGTTTCGATTTCGAGTTTTTGTTTTCCGACCGCGTTCACGTTCGGGTTCGCATTACAAATTTTGAGATTTGAAAACCTCGAACCAAACAGAAGATAGGATTTCAAATCCCAGGATTTCAAATCCTGTGGGATTTCAAATCCCATGGGATTTCAAATCCTGGGAATTGAAATCCTTGAACCAAACGCCCCCTACAAGTATTTAAGTTTTAAGCAACATTATATCAGGCACAAATAGATTCAGATACACACCACAACAAGCTATAATATTGTTGATTTGAGTTCAGTTGGTTACAAATCAAATTAAACTTATAATTTGTAACCATCTGAACTCAAACCCCTAAAAAAATTTAATTCCCGATTTCCCCCAATCCGATTTTGTGGTTTAAATCGAACAAGATTTAATAAAAAGGAAACATTAATAATGTAAAGATGTTAGAAAGGAAGTACCTTTGTTACAGATCTAAAAGCCCCAGAAGAAGAAGAAGTAGTTTACAAATTTACCAAGATTTAGTTGATGATGTCTTCTTTCCCATTTTTTCCTGTTATTACAAGTCAGTTTCAATTGCTGGTGACAGTTCCCATGATTTATTATGGAATAATATGATTATAGTATATACTCCCTCCGTCATAAATCTATTGTCTCCGGACAAAAAATATATAGTTTAAGAAAAAGTACATGATACATATACTTTTCTTTTAACTTTCCAGTGTTACCCCTTACTTTTTAACCATCTTTTTTGTCTTACATGTATAAATTATGAGCACAAAAGAGATTTATCACATTATTCTTTTTCATTAAAAAAAGTGGACAATTAATTTGGGACAGCCATAAAAGGAATAGTGGACAATAGATATGAGACAGGGGGAGTATTAACATTAATATTCACTATAAAAAATAACGTTCCAATTTATATTTATAGTTTCTTTTTTTCTGAAAAATGAAAACTTTATAACAATTCTTTATTTCGGGAGGAGAAAGGGAAAACAAGATAAATAGAAACACTGACATGGCTAGAAAGCATAAAACTAACTCCGACAATGAAATCCGACCTAAAGCTAACTAAACATGAGCATAGCCCTGAACTAGACGAAAAGGTCGAGCCGTGTCCGAACTCGTCACCGATGGAAGTTCCCACAGGTAGGGGATTCAAACCGCCTTATCAAACTTGTCAAAAAATCGCCTTTTTTCTAACGCAAGTCCCGACCCCGACCCACATAAGACCATTTACAAACCTGTCTTCTTGAGTATCTTTGAAGGTTTTTTGGATCGCAACCCCCACTTCATCATCATCACTACTATCTCGTAAACAAACGAACTATCAGTCACTATCTTCTTCTTAACATTATCTTTCGTCTTGGCCCCACATTTGGGATCAAACATCTTCACCCCGTCTCTACTAAATTTGCTCGAATGAACATGTCAACCCCGACAAATACCTTTACATGCCGCATCCGCACAAATACAAAACTTTACCCATGCTATTACCTGAAGAAACTTTAGCCAAATTATCAATACGTGCACTAGTCGACCCGTTACACGCAGTTGGTTTCAAAACATTTGCAATTCGCCTTTTTTTTACTCTTAGGTCTAAATTCTTTAATACCTAGGGCATTATCGATCTCATCAAAACGAATTGAATAAGCCGCAGAATCTGGACAATAACCCTTCACAACAAACACACCATCTTCTTCTACATAACTCTTAGAAATTGCAATTGTTCCATCTTCAAAATTCTCAACACCACGTACTACTACAACTTCTTCTCTAACTTCTAAACCTACTTCTAAATTGTTATTCCCACCACCGGATCCCCCAACTTCATTTAAAGGTTTATTCAACTTTGAATGGTCTTTAAGTGAACGATAAACGGAACCAACATGGGTTTGTCCTCGGTAACTGGCACCGAATAAGTTACCTCACCATTCGACGAATCAACACCCATCCGAATATTACGATTTATCAAAGGGACAAATTCAATACAAATGCCATCACTAGTCCGTTTACATATTACATTAAGGTCACATAATTCACTTACCCAAATAGTGGAGACCCGATCACCCGCCACATTCAATTCGACTTCAACCGTGCCATCGATGTGTTTCGTAGCCTTGGATCTGACAAACACAAATGATGAACCAAAGTTTCATAAGCCAAATCAACACTTAGCAATGCGCACCACCTCCCTGAAACATCCTGCAACTTTCTTGACGTTTTCTTCAGTTACGGACATCGTCGGAATACCCCGCAACTCTAACTAAGCAAAACGAAAGTAAGAAGGTGCCATCTCTTTAAAAAGGACCTCAACCTTAAATTTTACTGAACCGGGGGAAGGATCGAAGGCATTGTTGAAGATAGCTTCATCCTCACAAACCACCACACTGCCTTAAATACCAACTTAATAATATGTTTAACTGTAAGTAATTGAACCGTGTGTTTATTCCATGGATTGGGAATTTATTGGGCTTATAGGGTGAGTATTAATAGGAGTGGTTGGTGGGCTGTTTGAATATGTTAGGCCAGGAGATGGGTTTGGCGATTGATGGGCCAAAACAGAAGAAGATAAGAATATGGGATTTATGGAATTATGTAAAAATTTGTAGTATCTCGGTGACAATTTGGAGATTGTAACAAAAGGAAATTGAGATTCATAAAAAACGATATGATGAGAGATGAAGAACTTTTTCGTTTTTAAGTCGTAGCGTTTATAATCACGGTAATTTTGTGGATATCTAAGAAAAACCCATTGGGTAGAGCGGTTTTGTAAATTTTTTTTTTGTGCTAGATGAAAGAAGAGGTAGCATAAGCAACCAAAAATACGGAGATGGTCGTAAGTGGGAGTACGGGAGTAAAGAATTTGAGTTAGAGTAGGGAAGGATAGTAAACGACTTGGAAAAATATTAAGAATGTAAGTTGTCATTTGAAGAGCATGGTGTCAAAAAGAAGGTGGTAATGAGGCATGAGAGTATTGTGCGAATAATATTATTTATAGCTCCTATTATTCGTTCGGACTTTCCTATATGAGAGGATATGTGAGGACAAGAAAAACGAAAATCCATACCATTTTGTGCACATTGAAAAAAAGATTTATTTTCGTATTCAGAGCCATTATCGCATTGAAAGGTTTTGATTTGTGTTCTGCATTGAGTTTCATATATTTATTAAAAGCAAGAAATGTAGAATAAACATCATATTTGTTTTCAAGAGGAAAAGTCCATAGGTAACTAGAGTAATTATCTAAAAATAAGACGTGTAACGACGTCCCGAAGTACTTAATACTGGAGAAGTCCATAAATCACTACATATGATATCAAAAGGTAAGCAAGTAGATGAACGAGAAGAAATAAATGGCAGCTTAATTTGATTTCCAAAAACACATGTTTGACAAAAGGAAGAATGCAACGTCTTATTACAACGAATACAACTATTATTTCTAAGTGAATGTAATACATTATTGTCCGGATGGCCAAGTCAATGATGCCATAAGTCCGAGGTTAAAGCAACAAAAGTAGAAGGATAATTCTTGAGTAGACGCAATATTGAGGTATTGAAGGGATAAAGGTCGCAAGTGCTATTACATCTCAGAACTGGGACGCCCTTCAGAATTTCCTTCACAGTAAAACCAAACGGACTAAATTCAAGTGAGATGTTATTGTCAGTTGATAAACAACGTACATAGATTAGGTTTTTAATAAGTTTAGGGGCATGCAAAATATTGCGCAGAAATAATGGGCGGGAAGGATTAGAAAGATAAGAGTGACCAAAACCTATAATTGAAATGTCATTCTATTGCCAACAATTATCTGTTTATTAGAACCCAAAGGAAAATAAGACATGAATTTACCTGAACCGGACGCCATGTGAGATGTAGCTCCTGTATCCATGTACCATGTATCTTCGGGTGAATTTAGTGTCATGGTGTGCATGGCACTCTCGATATCCGTAATATAATAGCTGCTGGAAAGATCAGATATGAGAGAATGGGCATGAGTGAGGCGTGGGCCCAATAAACCGACCTGATTATAATTGGGCCAAACCCAATTATTTGTTGGATACAGCCACGGTGGTGGATAGGCCCAAGGCGAGTGTTGCCCATTCCAAGAAGTTTGTTGTACCCATGGTGGTGGAGTTTGTTAATAATAGTCGCGACCACGATCGCGTGTGTTAGAGTTTCCACCCCGATAACCACCACGGCTACCACCTTGTCCCATTTGAGTATTACTCTGATAGTATTCGTTGCCAGAGAAATTAGATTTGGTTGGTGAAGGGACCGTGGTGGTGGTGATTAACGCAGCATCTGTAGGTGTTGATAGCGGAAGAGATTGCTTTTGTTTTCTTGTTTCTTCCAATAACAGCATCGATCTTGCGTGATAAAAAGAGGGTAGAGGGGTTATATGAGCAAGTTGAGAACCGATTTTGTCAAAATTATCATTCAAGATGGAAATTATGTGGAGAACTATTCTGGGATCCGAGACTTTGCTGAAACGACCCGTCCTAATCCATAAGGACGAATTCAATAATATATGATTACATTGCGAGGTATTTGACCTCTAAATGATACATTTTAGAAACATTGCATTCGTTTTTAAAGACAAACTTTCATTACATCGAAAGTTAACCAGCATGCATACCATTTCATATTATATCAAACTATCAATGACTTAATAATGATCTTGTTGAACTCAACGACTCGAATACAACGTCTTTTGAAATATGCCATGAATGACTCAAAGTAATATCTTTAAAATGAGCAAATGCACAGCAGAAGATTTCCTTAATACCTGAGAATAAACATGCTTTCAAGTGTCAACCAAAAGGTTGGTGAGTTCATTATTTTATCATTAACAATCATATTCATCATTTTAATAGACCACAAGATTTCCAGATATGTAATTGTACACGTAACCTGAGTACAAAATAACACGCGTAACCAGCGAATTAAAAATCATTCATATGGTGAATGCTTGATAACCGAACTAACAGGATGCATATAGAATATCCCCATCATTCTGGGACTCTCATCGGACATGATAATCGAAGTACTAAAGCATTCGTAACCCGAATGGGATGTGTCGAGGTCCATAGATCTATCTTTAGGATTCGCGTCAATTGGTGGCAATTATAATAAACACCAATTCTTAGGCTACCAAGCTAAAAAGGGGCATATTCAATTCGATAATCCGACATAGAATGTAGTTTCGATTACTTGTGTCTATTTCGTAAAACATTTATAAAAGCAGCGCATGTATTCTCAGTCCCAAAAATATATATTGCAAAAGCATTTAAAAAGGGAGTAATGAAACTCACAATACTGTATTTCGTAGAAAAAATGCATATGACGTCATTGAACAAGTGCAAGGTTAGCCTCGAATTCACGAACATATATTAATTATATATATTTATATGTTGGTCAATAACTGTCTAATAATTTAAGTTAGGTCATAGAGTACCACAATCTTAATGCTCGAGGCTAATATGCAAAAGTCAACGAAAGTCTTCTTGACCAAAATGACTACCAAAATTTATACTTGATTATTATATAGTTTAAAATATAGTTATTTTATATATTTAAATATTTTAACAGATTTTATTAGAGTAATAATATAATTTATTTATTAATAAATAAAATTTTATATTTAAAATTTATAAAAATATACTTTTATATATCTTAAGTAATAACATTTATAAAGTTCATTTTAATATCATAAAAATATAATGATAGGTATTATTAATGTAATTATATTACGTGTAGTAAAATATTTTTGTATCACATATTTATTTGATAAAATAATATTGATAATAACAATAATAAATAAAAGTTGTATTATTTTGTAATAATAATTATTATTATTCTACTAATAAAAATAAAAATATTTATATTTATTAAAAATGATACTAATCATGATAAAATGATAATTTTTATTAATAATAGAACTAAAATGATAATAATAATGATATCTTATAATAACAATGATATTTCTATTAAAAAATGATAATTTTTGTAAAATGATAATTTTAATATTAATAATACTTTTAATAATAATAAAAATGATAAAAATAATAAAATCGATATTTTTCTCTTAAATTAATGTCTTACAATATTTTAATTTTATCATGATACTCATACTCATTATTTCCCAATCAATTTGTTGATAGCTTTTAGTCGTCTTTTATATCGCGCTCATAATAATGATAATAATAGTAATCAAAATAATTAGATGTTTCTAATATTAGTTTTAATTACAATAATACTAATAATAATAAATACTATGATAATATTTAACGATAATACTAATAACTATTTTAATGATAATAATAATAATAATAATTAGATAAAAACTATAACGACGATAATAACGATGATAATAATAATCATTTTTAATAATAATACAAAAATTCAATTGACTATAACTTCTAATCCGTTCATCGAAACCATTCGATATCTAAATGAAAAGTTCTTAATTTTTCGCTAGCTTTCCAACGACATGCATATCTTATACCTTATCTCAACCGCATATGTAACTAATTCAGGATTCAACATAACCTATCTAATGGCAATATCAAAAATACAATCATGCATAACCCTATATACTCGAGCACTAGTCAGGGATACACTATTAATATATAAAAGTTAAGTTATGAGTGCTCACGTATCAATGTTGAGATTCAGTATTGCAGGAAAGGTACGTAAATGCAACGGAGATGATAAACACTAGATTGACCTCGCGAGCATACCCATGAACATTACCCATAACCTCCATAGCTATAACCCATAATTTCCTTAGTTCTATCCCGCTCATAAAAACCCGTTTTGAAATAGCTCGCTCATGACCTCGTCGTAGTATTTTATGTATAATACTAATAATAATAAGATTTTATAACAATCATAATAATAATAATAATAATAATAATAATAATAATAATAATAATAATAATAATAATAATAATAATAATAATAATAATAATAATAATAATAATAATTGTAGTGACCCGAACTTTTCCATGTTTATATATATTAAATGAAATTGTTATTTACATGAATAAGTGTTTCCAACATGTTAAGCAATCAAACTTGTTAAGACTTGATTAATTGAAATATGTTTCATATAGACAATTGACCACCCAAAGTGACCAGTGATTCACGAACGTTAAAACTTGTAAAAACTATATGATGACATATATATGATCATATATATAGTTAACATGATATTATGATAAGTAAGTATCTCATTAGGTATTTTAACAATGAGTTATATACAAAAAATTGAGTTTATTGAATTAAGAAACTCGAAACGATATATATAACGATTATCGTTATAACAACGTCTTACTAAATACATGTGAATCATATTAAGATATTGATACACTATGTTTAATCATGATAAATGATAAGTAAACATGTCATTAAGTGTATTAACAATGAACTACATATGTAAAAACAAGACTACTAACTTAATGATTTCGAAACGAGACATATATGTAACGATTATCGTTGTAACAACATTTAACTGTATATATATCATACTAAGATATATTAATATATCATAATATCATGATAATGTAAAAATTTAACATCTCTTTAGATATAATAAACAATGGGTTAACAACATTTAACAAGATCGTTAACCTAAAGGTTTCAAAACAACATTTACATGTAACGACTAACGATGACTTAACGACTCAGTTAAAATGTATATACATGTAGTGTTTTAATATGTATTCATACACTTTTGAAAGACTTTAAGATATTTATCAAAATACTTCTACTTAACAAAAATGCTTACAATTACATCCTCGTTCAGTTTCATCAACAATTCTACTCGTATGCACCCATATTCATACTCGTACAATACACAGCTTTTAGATGTATGTACTATTGGTATATACACTCCAATGATCAGCTCTTAGCAGCCCATGTGAGTCACCTAACACATGTGGGAACCATCATTTGGAAAATAGCATGAAATATCTCATAAAATTACAAAAATATTAGTAATCATTCATGACTTATTTACATGTAAACAAAATTACACATCCTTTATATCTAATCCATATACCAATGACCAAAAACACCTACAAACACTTTCATTCTTCAATTTTCTTCATCTAATTGATCTCTCTCAAGTTCTATCTTTAAGTTCTAAGTGTTCTTCATAAATTCTATAAGTTCTAGTTTCATAAAATCAAGAATACTTCCAAGTTTGCTAGCTTACTTCCAATCTTGTAAAGTGATCATTCAACCTCAAGAAATCTTTCTTATTTATATTAATATATCTTTCTAATACAAGGTAATACTCATATTCAAACTTTGATTCAATTTCTATAACTATAACAATCTTATTTCGAGTGGAAATCTTACTTGAACTTGTTTTCGTGTCATGATTATGCTTCTAGAACTTTCAAGCCATCCAAGGATCCTTTGAAGCTAGATCTATTTTTCTCATTTCCAGTAGGTTTATCCACAAAACCTGAGGTAGTAATGATGTTCATAACATCATTCGATTCATATATATGAAACTACCTTATTCGAAGGTTTAAACTTGAAATCACTAGAACATAGTTTAGTTAATTCTAAACTTGTTCGCAAACAAAAGTTAATCCTTCTAACTTGATTTTTAAAATTAACTAAAAACATGTTCTATATCTATATTATATGCTAACTTAATGATTTAAAACCTGGAAACACGAAAAACACCGTAAAACCGGACATACGACGTCGTAGTAACACCGCGGGCTGTTTTGGGTTTGATAATTAAAAACTATGATAAACTTTGATTTAAAAGTTGCTCTTCTGGGAAAATGATTTTTCTTATGAACATGAAACTATATCCAAAAATCATGGTTAAACTCAAAGTGGAAGTATGTTTTTCAAAATGGTCATCAAGACGTCGTTCTTTCGACTGAAATGACTACCTCTTACAAAAAGGACTTGTAACTTATATTTCCGACTATAAACCTATACTTTTTATGTTTATATTCATAAAATAGAGTTCAATATAAAACCATAGCAATTTGATTCACTCAAAACGGATTTAAAACGAAGAAGTTATGGGTAAAACAAGATTGGATATTTTTTGATTGTTGTAGCTACGGGAAATATTGTAACAATTCTATACAAATCATATCTTAGCTAACTTATATTGTATTATACATGTATTCTAATATATTATGTAATCTTGGGATACCATAGACACGTATGCAAATGTTTTGACATATCATATCGACCCATGTATATATATTATTTGGAACAACCATAGACACTCTATATGCAGTAATGTTTGAGTTAGCTATACAGGGTTGAGGTTGATTCCAAAAATATATATATATACTTTGAGTTGTGATCTAGCCTGAGACGTGTATACACTGGGTCGTGGATTGATTCAAGATAATATATATCAATTTATTTCTGTACATCTAACTATGAACAAATAGTTGTAGGTTACTAACGAGGACAACTGACTTAATAAACTTAAAACATCAAAATATATTAAAAATGTTGTAAATATTATTTGAAAATACTTTGATATATATATTTATATATTTGTTATAGGTTCGTGAATCGACCAGTGGCCAAGTCTTACTCCCGACGAAGAAAAATCTGTGAAAGTGAGTTATAGTCCCACTTTTAAAATCTAATATTTTGGGATGAGAATACATGCTGTTTTATAAATGTTTTACGAAATAGACACAAGTAAATGAAACTACATTATATGGGTGAATGATCGAAGCCTAATATGCCCCTTTTTCTTGGTAGCCTAAGAATTAGTAAACCGATCTACTAATTGACGCGAATCCTAAAGATAGATCTATTGGGCCTAACGAACCCCATCCAAAGTACCGGATGCTTTAGTACTTCGAATTCGTTTTTATCATGTCCGAAGGATTTCCCGGAATGACAGGGGATATTCTTATATGCATCTTGTTAATGTCGGTTACCAGATGTTCACCATATGAATGATTTTTATCTCTATGTATGGGATGTATATTGAAATATGAAATCTTGTGGTCTATTATTATGATTTGATAATATATAGGTTAAACCTATAACTCACCAACATTTTTGTTGACCTTTTAAGCATGTTTATTCTCAGGTGATTATTAAGAGCTTTCGCTGTTGCATACTAAAATAAGGACAAGATCTGGAGTCCATGCTTGTATGATATTATGTAAAAACTGCATTCAAGAAACTTATTTTTGATGTAATATATTCTTATTGTAAATCATTATGTAATGGTCGTGTGTAAACGGTATATTTTAGATTATCATTATTTGATAATCTACGTAATGCTTTTAAACCTTTATAGATAAAATAAAGGTTATGGTTGTTTTAAAAATGAATGCAGTCTTTGAAAAACGTCTCATATAGAGGTCAAAACCTCGCGACGAAATCAATTAATATGGAACGTTTATAATCAATATGAACGGAACATTTCAGTTGGTATCAGAGCGTTGGTCTTAGAGAACCAGAAATTTGCATTAGTGTGTCTTATCGAGTTTGTTAGGATACATTAGTGAGTCTGGACTTCGACCATGTTTTCTTTAAAAACGATTGCTTAACACTTTTGTTGGAAACTATATATTATTAACATGTAAATATTATGTGATATATTAACCTCTTAATGTGTTTGATATTGTGTGATAGATGTCTACCACTAGTACAAATCCCATCGATTCACCTAATAATAATGAAGAGTCGAATATATTTTGGAAAGATTCACAAATTCCAGAAGAGGAACCGGAAGAAGAGGAACCGGAAGAGGAGGAACCGGAAGAGGAGGAACCGGAAGAGGAGGAACCGGAAGAGGAGGAACCGGAAGAGGAGGAACCGGAAGAGGAGGAACCGGAAGAAGAGAAACCGGAAGAGGAGGAACCGGAAGAAGAAGAGGTTCCGGAGGAAGAAATATTGATACCTATAGTAAATCGATTAAATAAAAGAAAATCCTCAACCAACGGACCAAAGTTAATAATGGTCAATGATGTTTCCGCCGAGGAAGCAAAATATTGGGAAGATTACCAATTTTCCGATGAATCGGATCCCGATGAGGATTCCGATAGTGTTATAGAAATTACCTCGACCCAATTTAATAAAGCGAAAGAAAATAATAAGGGAAAAGGTATAAAAATAGAGAAACCCGATTCCAACCCCGATGAACTTTATATGTATCGGCAACATCCATATTTCTTAAAATGTAACAATGACCCGGGAACCTCTAAACCACCAGGTTTTTCTAAACCATTGTGGAAAACGACGGCTTGTATTAGAGGAACACCATATATTCCTAGAAAATTAGGAAAACGAACCAAGTCCGAAGAAGAAGAAACCAGTGATTCAGATTAGAGGGTTGTAATCATGTTGTGTTTTATATGTATTGTAGTGTGCTTGTACTTTTATGTTCTATGTAAAAATTGCTTGTATTGTTTGTTAATTATCTTTTACAAATCTAATCCTTGTCTATTTTACAGTATAAAAACAAAATGGACGTTAAGGGTAGACAACCGAATATTTTAGAAGATCTACCAGAGGATATGATTGAGGAAATCTTGTCTAGAGTAGGTCAGAATTCATCAGCACAATTAATTATGACAAAATTAACTTGTTAAACATTTGAAAGACTTTTCAGAAATGCCTTAGTTTATAAAAGGCTTTCCTTTGATAGGTGGGGTATATCACATTGGGGAGACCGTAAGTTACGCCGTGTTTTCTTTAAAGCATTAAATGCGGGGAACCCAAATGCAATTTTACGCTACGGGTTAAGAACCTATTTTGACTCAACATATCCCAACATAGGATTTCGTGAATTAGAAAGAGCTTCTAACATGCAACATAAAAAAGCATGTTATGCTTACGGGTTAGTGATGTTCGCTTCTTACCAGAGTGAGAAAAAGAACATCGGATTGCAACTTTTAAATAAAATCTTCCCACAAGTGACGGATTCAGTAGTTGGGGTGAGAAAAAAGGTTTTTAGAATATTACGGGGCTGTTGGACATTACGAAACCCTCGTCCTTTTGACGACATTACAACATGCTGCCTAGCCAATGGTCATAACGGTTATTTTCCACAAGACCAAGGATGGGAAGTCGTCTTAGTAAAACCAGAATGCATGACTTATTTCTGGACTTATGAATTACGTGTCTTTATTTTCTTTGCTGAACAACTTGTGTATTAACTAGATTTATCTTCAAAACTGTCCTGTATCAAAGTGTACTATATTTCATGTTATATGTAATATAGCGATGTTGTAAGTTTGAAGAATATTTGTATGTGATATATTATTATAATCAATTTTTCATATGGTATTGTAGTAGTTGAATTGTATATTAGCTACTAAGTATGAACTTAACGGGTAGGTAGTACCCGAATTTAAACTTATAAAACGCTAATATGAAGAAAAAGCTTTTATAAATGAGTTCATATTATGCTACGAAATACTATTGACTACTCTTAATATTCTGTATGATTAACTCGATTCAGTTGGCTATTTTGAAGGAAATGGCACCGACTACTCGACACACCATGAATATGAGCGAAGAGAAATTTCGTACCTTTCTTGCTGCAAACATAGCCACAGTACAGGCTGCGCTACATACCAACAATAACTCTGAATCTAGCAATGCAGCTAACGGCGCAAGAAATCATGTAGGATGCTCCTACAAAGAATTCATTGCCTGCAAACCTTTGGAATTTGATGGAACCGAAGGACTAATTGGATTGAAATGGTGGATCGAGAAAGTCGAATCGGAGTTTGCCATAAGTAAGTGTACTGAAGTGGACAAAGTTAAGTACGCTACTGATGTTTTAGCAGAGTAGTATATAAAATAGCTTATATTTTTACAGAAAATACTATTAAATACGATTCAATTTTACACAAGATATTTATTTATTTATAGAATGGATATACTTAAACCTTGCTACAACACTTATAGGCAGTGTACCTAATCGTAAAGTAGTGTAGTTTTTAGTAAGTCCGGTTCGTTCCACAGGGAAATCTTTAAACAAAGCTTAACGCTATATTAGTTTACTTTTATAAAAATACAAATATATATATATAAGTAATATTATTATTATAAAGGGGTGTTTTTACCATTTAATGACCGGTTTGTCGATTTTAAAACTTTAGTCGCAGTTAAAACCAAATGTAAAATAATAAATATAAATACAAGACTTAAATTAAAGCGTAAAGTAAATAACGATAATGAAATTGCGAATAATAAAAGTGCGATAAAATAAACTTGCGATAATTAAAAAGTACGATAATTAAAAGTGCAATTAAATACAATAACAATAAAAATGCGATAATTAGAAGTGCAATTAAATATAAAATAAAGGAAATTAAATATGAAATAAAAGAATTATGCTTATTTAAACTTCCGTAATCATGATGTTTGACGTGTTGATTTTAGTTTTATGCCCATGGGTTAATTGTCCTTTGTCCTGGATTATTTAATATGTCTGTCTGGTTTTTGTCCATAACAGTCCATCAGTCATAAATATAAAGTGCGAGTGTCCTCGTCAAATTATTCTTATACCCAAAGTTAAATATTCCAACTAATTGGGGACTTAAACTATAACAAGATTTTAATACTTTGTTTAATAATTACACCAGGATGTCGACTGAGTGTAACCCAAGGTTTTAATATTTTGTTATCAATTATACCAAGTGTCCTTGTACATAATTTCACCCCTGTTTTAATTATTCTAGTGACTATTAATCCATTCCCGTGTCCGGTTAAATGAACGATTATTCGTACATATAAATACCCCGCCCATCGTGTCCGATCGAGTGTATATGGTAATTTATAGGGACGCCTAATTGTAAATCTTTATATTAACATTAACAAACTATCATTTAGTTAAACAAATATAAAGCCCATTAATAGCCCATAGTCTAATTTCCACAAGTGTTGTTCTTTTGTCCAAACCCCAATTATGGTACAAAGCCCAATTACCCAATTTTAGTAATTAGCCCAACATCATGATTACTTCGTTTTAAATAAGCATAATAATAACTTAGCTACGAGACATTAAATTAAAAAGGTTGAACATAACTTACAATGATTAAAAATAGCGTAGCGTTATACGGACAGAATTTCGACTTACACCCTTACAATATTCGCTAACATACCCTTATTATTAGAATTATAATTAAAATTAAAATTAAAATATAAATTATAAATATAAATATATCGTATGAATGAGAAAAGAGAAAGATAGATTGTATTTTTGGTGCACCAAAGCTCGATTTTTATAGGCATGTGGGCTTGAACTGGGGCTCATGCGATCGCATGGATTTATGCCTTCCAGGCCATGCGATCGCATGGCCAGCTGGGGAGGCTCATATTTGGTTATTTTCTTCTGCCGACGGTTTTATAAATAATATAATATATTAAATAATTATAAGAATTATTTAAATATTATATTATATTTATGTGCATAGTTGACTTGTAATTTTTAGTCCGTTGCGTCGAGCGTTGAGAGTTGACTCATGTCCCGGTTCCGGATTTTCGAACGTCCTTACGTATAATTTAATATCTTGTACTTTGCGTTTTGAATCTTGTACTCTTGTAATTTCGAGACGTTTCTTATCAATAATTGGAACCTCTTTGATTGTATTTTGTACTTTTGAGCTTTTTGGTCGTTTGCGTCTTCAATTCGTCGAATCTGTCTTTTATCTTCACCTTTTATTATTTAAACGAATATCACTTGTAAATAGAACAATTGCAACTAAAAGCTTGTCTTTCTTGAGGAATAATGCTATGAAATATATGTTCGTTTTTAGCATTATCAAATATTCCCACACTTGAGCGTTGCTTGTCCTCAAGCAATATCGTCTTGAAATACTAGAATCACTTCTTTATTCTTCACACTTTGTACATCAGTGATTTCTATACGGCGGTATAAATAATGATAGTAACGATAGAACCATGGTTAAAGGTGGGTGTGTCATCCACAGTTGCCTCAGGTTTAGGTCAACGACACTTGCAATCAAATAACCGATTTACTTTCGGTTTCCAAAGCAAAGTGCACATTTGAAAGGCGGTTTACAGTCCCACATGACTATGAAAATGTAGATCCTTAAGGAAATTGGATCTTTATGAAAATATTTGATCTTTTGAAAATTCAATCTAGCTTTTACCCTAGATAAGTTTTCCGGAATAACCCTTTACCGGTGTTTGCAAAATATTTTTGTGGGTTTGGTGGGTTTTAGATTTGAAAATTTTAGCTCAAAACTTGCGGTTTTGTGTCACCCACTTGCTAACCTTGTATTTGGAAAGCAACACGTCCAGTTTACTTGTCCCGTATATTACATTTCGATAAACTACCGTTCGGTTGTAAAGGAAAGCGTTGAACAAGCAACCGTTAAGGCAATGTCCCCTGACATGCTTTTAATTATGGTCTATAACGTGTCGGACGCAATTACTATCCTTGGTAGGAGCAATAGTAAAGCTCACCCTTATGATTTTTCGGTCTGGCACAAGGTCCTATCTTTGACCATGCTATGCAACCACCGTTCTTACGGTTGACACCCGATTTGGTTCAGGTGACCTAATGAATTCCAGGTGAATTCCTAGGATTTTACGTTCAATGGTAATGAACGCATTGAAAATAGGGTTTTCAGAAAACAAATCGGTTTGTAATTTTGATCAAAATATTTTCTCGTTCAAGCTCGAGTTTAGATATCATCGAATTCCATGAGTTTGTAATTCTCAATCTTTAAAGTCAATCTCAAGGATTGAGTAATATCAGTTTTAAAAGCTGATTTTTGATCTTTTAAGGAGATTATCCTTTCTGGAGATCTGATTCATTAGTCTTATCAAGCTAATTTGCACGGTGCCCCCCCATTGTACGAGATAAATCCTTCTCATGGTTAGGATAAATCTGACCACTTGGCGACCCTGTTTAATGCTGAGGTCCGTGGATTTCCTGCTGATTTTAGAGATGACTTTTCTAGATTTTTCGTCAACCTACAGCTGGTCTAGACGACAACTTCTTGAACTAAATCAAGAAGCGCGTGTCTTTTTCGGAAGACTTTACTTCCTTTTAATGATGGAATTGATTCATCGTGTAGATCCATCTCTTCTTTTCTTTCATCGGGTAAAATGGTTTAGTTTAGTCCAAAGCAAAAGTATTTTCAGTTATTTGTTACAGATATATGTGACATATGTTTAAGATAACTTGGTAAATTTTCCCACATTTGGCTTTTATTTTCCTTTTTATCGTCCTCTATTCCATTTTAAATGAATTTCAACATTTTGGTTTGTTTCTCAATTTATGTCCTTTCCGAGGTTACAATAATTTCGGTGTTAACACCTAGTTTTATCGTTCATAAATATGTATAAACATGATTTTGAGTTCATTTAATTGAAAATTTTGAAAAATTTTACTAGAATTGGGTAGTCAGTATATAAGACTAGGGCTGTTCTTTATTATCAGAGAGCACTAGATTCTAATACAACTACTACGTTACTGGTTTTTTTAATGGTAACCAAGTGTATAAAGATAAAAATTTTAAAAATCCGAAAGAATTTAACCCCTTCCCACACTTAAGATCTTGCAATGCCCTCATTTGTAAGAAATCAGTACAATTTAAATTATTGAGGGTGATTAGCGTAGAAATGATTAAATTTTACCAAAGTTTCCAAATATATTGGCGTTTGTTTGCTGAATGATAAATGGTGCATAGCATTTGTTCATTTCGTCTGTTGTTACATTACATTTATTTGTCATCTTGTCGTCAAAATTAGAAGCTTTTGCTGAACTTAATGCCAGTCTTTGAAAATGCGCTGTTTTACCCTGTTTTGAACAATCGACAATATACATACATACAAGTATAATCATGCATGGCAATTTGAAATGGGACTTAATATCCCACTTTCAAATTCTAAATATGAAATATTAGTACACAATAATAATAAAATAATAAAAATTACACAAATTTATCCAATAACATAAGTTTAAACATGAAAAAGTCAAAAGATAAAAACATAATAATCATAAAAATAACCAAATGGAACTAAATCAGTCTGGATAGGGGTTCCAGTTCATCTCATCCGGTGGGTTCCATTGTTGGTTATAGGTGTTCTGATAGGCTTGGTTATAGTCATACCGGTTAAAGGGTGGTCGGATATCGGGGCTATGTGGTGGAAAATGAGCAGGTCGAGTAGGTACATAGTTATTTGGTACCTGATATGATAGCTGGCTCATGATTTGGTGCTGATGAACTAACCAGCTATCGTGTTGGCGTCGCCTATAATCCTCGTAAACTCGCTCGGAGTTCCACTGCTCATACATACTATGTCTTGCCGCGTTCGTCATTGCTTCCTCATCTATACGAACGTGGACGTCAAGAATAGCATCTCGAAAGACATCCCTAATGTCTTCCGCCTCCTCCATTTCCTCGTCTGAGCCTCTCTCTACCTGAGGATGAGATCCCTCATAGGGTACTGCCTGGTTATGTCTACTTTTCAATACCTTAGCACCCACATAAACTTTCAATCCTAAGGGCTCAACCTGTTCTCTACAAATCTGTAATGGACCCCCTTGGTTCCTATCAACACCTAAATACTCTCCAATGAGAGTAACAAAAATACCTCCTCCTATTATACTCCCGTCCTGCATTCCCTCTACCATTTTAGATAAATAAAAAGCAACACAGTAAGGGATATTGACAAAGCTTCTAGGATCCCGAATACACTTTAGGTAGAATAAATCATATAAGGTAATTTTTTCTTTATTATGACCTCTTTGTGTAATCGAGTTAGCCAAAAATCTATGAATAATACGAAGCTCGGCTCTGTCAATATGTGTATAGGAGTGTCCTCCTGCTCGTGTAAAAACATCAAAACGTGACATACGCCTCCAAATGGCGTCAGCGTCAAAGTTACTATCTACCTGTTCACCATAATGAATCAAGTTTGTACAATCGGGTAATAGCAACTCACCAGGAGTGTATATCTGTAAGGCCCTGGCCATGTCCAGCATGGACATTCTGTACATCCTACCGCCAAGGATAAACCTAAGAAATCTTCTATCATCTATCCTAACTATATTTGTATCAAGTGATACAGTACTCATCAACTCAACACACCATTCCTTATATACAGGTCTACGAATGGTGAAAAGACGTTCCCAATCTGTAAAAGAAGAACTGCCATACCTTTGAACTAAAAGCTGTCTAACACGGTCAGCTAGATGGACCGTTTCCAAAGGGGCCCAATCAATTACCCTTGGCACCTCTACATTTTTTGTTACCAATTTGAATTTGTTCCTTTGATATGTCTCGTAATCTCTCCATCTTCTATCAAATCTCAGATTAGGATGTAGAGTGTGCTCAGGAATCGTTGGGAATTCTACTGGCGGCCTCATTAGGAATACTATGAATTCATCAACAAACTGTACTGGATCATAATAAGGCATGTGCTGATCAGGCTGTTGTTGTTCCTGTTGTGGTTCTTGTTCGTGTTGCATTTCTGGTTCTGGTTCTGGTGCTGGTGCTGGTCGTCTAGATGATGATGCTCCTGAACCTCCAGTATCGGCTCTCTGTAAAACACATTAAACACAAAATTTGTGCATCCAAATATGCATTAGTGTTAGCAAAATAACAACTTAAAACAATCACTATAACATGTTAAATCAAAACTAAACTTATACACATTTTCACAATTTTTCACAATTCTACATTTTTCAAATAAGCACATATGAAAATATATACAAAATTCATAAGCATTTAACTCAAATAACATGTCAAAATAGTCATTACTGATAATTAAACATGTCTCAAATGGCAAATATATCAAATTAATCAAGTTCATGAATTTTGGACTTAAAAAGTCCACTTTAATCTCCAAAAATCATGTTTAGGATCATTGTTTGGATCATTTAACTATCTAAACATGTTACACTACTCAATTTAGCAATAATTCATGACAAAAATTGGCCATAACCTGTTTATATCAAAAAGCCCCAAATTTCTCAAGAACACAAACCCTAGATTTCTAAAAAATTTGAAGTTTTTTGACTTCAAATCATGTTAAATAGCATCAATCTAGGTTATACATGCATAAAATACTAACAATTTAACACTAATTACACTAGAAATTAACAAAATTGCATTAGGTAAAAAATTGGTAATTATCACAAAAACTAGGAATTTATAGAGTTTAGGGGTGTAATTTTTACCAATTTGCTGAAGAATGAGAATCTAGGCATGATTAGAGCAAGAAAAATGACGAATTACGGTGGAAAAATGGCGAAAATTGGTGAATTTTTGGGTGAGTTTCGTGAATGTGTGTGTGTTGTGGTGAGGAAGACAGAACAGGCTGCTGTATGTATCAGGTCTGATTTTTGCCTCCATGCGATCGCATGGAGGTATAGTGAATATACCATGCGATCGCATGGGGGTCCGGGTACAGTGTTTTCAGTTTTTTTTTTTTTTTTTAACTTATACTTTATAAAACTTATAATTAATTAAATTTTTAAAAATTTTGTTTTCCTTTAGGAGCTAGGGCGTTTCGGATCGTTGTCCTAGTCTGTCCCTCGACAAAATTTTAAAATTTGTCAAATCAAAGCGCGGTTTTTAAAAGTAAAGATTTTTGGTTTTTTTTTTTAATGTTTTTGGCATACTTTAATTCAATAAGATTAAAAATAATGATAATAAAAGTTCTCGTCCCTTCCTCGGGTAAAGCAATTTCGGTTCAAAGACCTAGTCTTCAACTTACGAAGAATTTTAAAAATCCTATTTTTAACTTAATGAGATAAAATAAATTTTTGTTTTTAAATTCACACAACTTAAATATAAAATTCTAAATTAATATTAAAAATTCACACCAAACTTAAAAATTGAAATGCATAAAATTAAAAATTCATATTTTAAAAATTAAAAATTCACACCAAACTTAATTTAAAAATTCAAATATTTACAATTTTAAAAATATTGTTTTTACAAAGTTTACAATATTAATTTAAGATTTAAATATTAATTTTAAAAACATGGTAAAAATAAAATTAAAAATCTTTTTGGCTTTTTATCCCACTTTAATCAATCAAATATTATCAAAAATATGCGCCCCTCTTTTCGGTAAAGTAATTTCGGTTCCAAGACCTAATTTAACTCATGACGAATTTTTGAAATATTTTGGGTTGATTGATTAAAGATATTTATACCTTAAGAATAAACGTTAAATTTCGCAGTGATGTAATAAATTTTTGAATGATATCAATAATTCCGGTCGCCAAACCTAATTTTATTCAATACCAATTTAATACTTTTTAGCGAACAAATTAGCGTTTATTATCAAAAGGTTAAAAATAAAATAAAAATAAAATAAAAACTGTACAGACATACCTGTGAAATAGATTTCTTAGTTATATGATCTATCCCATTCATAAGATAGTCGGTTTAATTGGTTTTCCATAGCTACATAGGCGTAACCTCGAGCATTCAGTGTCTTTTCTTCTAAACATATGAACGGTCCGTCTCTGCATAAAGTAACAAATTCGGTATTTGAATAGGTTTGATTATTTGAACATTTACCTCAATGTGACCATTTTTCGCACTTGTGACATCTTTCTAGGTGTCGTGCTCTTCTTTTTGCTGCGGATTTTGATTTTCCTTTACCAAATTGTAATTTATTATCTTCGCATCTGGATTCTTTTCTAACTCCGTCCATTCTTTCTCTGATTACTGATACTAATTTACTCGGTAGTATGTCATTATTACGTTTAGTGATCAAAGCGTGTAGCATTAGACCATGGTTTAGTTCACAGGCAGTCTTCATTTCCTAAAAACCTAAAAAAATAATAAAAATTCAGAATGGGGGGAGAAGACTAGTTCTTTAGGGTCTGCTAGGGAAAGACCATTCGGGTTCCATTTTCGAGAACTACACGAAAACAGACAATCTAACTCTAACAGAAATACATATTATCCTTTAAAGACTTGATTCTCCCCACACTTAGTTAGCTGTGGTGTCGAAATTGTGATTAACTTCGTTGTCGACTTCCATCGGACCATGTATGTAATGTTTAACTCTGTGACCATTAACTTTAAATTCAATCCCATTTGAATTTATTAATTCTATCGTTCCGTATGGGAAAACTCTTTTGACTATGAATGGTCCAGACCATCTTGATTTCAATTTTCCAGGAAATAGCTTGAATCGTGAATTGAAAAGAAGAACTCTGTCTCCTTCTTTAAATTCTTTTGAACTTCTGATTCTTTTATCATGCCATTTCTTCGTTCTTTCTTTATAGATTAACGAATTATCGTATGCTTCATGTCTTAATTCTTCTAATTCGTTTAGTTGACTTAATCGTAGACGTCCAGCTTCATGTAAATCAAGATTACATGTTTTCAAAGCCCAAAATGCTTTGTGTTCAATTTCTACTGGAAGATGACATGCTTTTCCATAAACAAGTCTAAAAGGTGTGGTTCCAATTGGAGTTTTGTAGGCTGTTCTAAAAGCCCAGAGTGCATCCTCCAATTTAATGGACCATTCCTTTGGATTTGATCCTACGGTTTTTTCTAGAATACGTTTTAAAGCTCGGTTGGTATTTTCAACTTGTCCACTTGTTTGTGGATGATATGCGGTGGAGATTTTATGAGTTACTCCATATCTTTTAAGAACTTTCTCAAGTTGATTATTACAGAAATGAGTACCCCGATCACTTATCAAAGCTTTCGGTGTTCCAAACCTTGCAAAAAGATGTTTTAAAAAGTTGACTACAACTCGTGCATCGTTAGTTGGGAGAGCTTGTGCTTCTGTCCATTTAGATACATAATCAATGGCTACGAGTATATATAGATTATTATGAGATTTTGGAAATGGACCCATAAAGTCAATACCCCAAATGTCAAATACTTCACATACTTGGATGACATTTTGTGGCATTTCATCACATTGACTTATTTTTTCGGCTCTTTGACAAGCATCACAGGATTTGCAAAGAAGGTGTGCGTCTTTGTAAATTGTAGGCCAATAGAATCCAGCATCATAAACTTTTCTTGCTGTTAGTTGAGGCCCATAATGCCCTCCTGTTGGTCCTGTGTGACAATGGTTTAATATTTTACTAGCTTCATCTCCAAATACACATCGGCGTATTATTCCATCGGGACAACTTTTAAACAAATGTGGATCTTCCCAGAAATAGTGTTTTATATCACTGAAGAATTTCTTTCGTTTTTGGTACGATAATCCTTTTTCAAGGAATCCACAAACTAAGTAGTTTGCATAGTCTGCAAACCATGGGATTTCTTTATAATCTATCTTCAATAGATATTCATCAGGAAAGTTGTCTTGTATGGCCGATTCATTTAGAACTTCTAATTCGGGATTTCCAAGACGAGAAAGATGATCAGCGGCGAGATTTTCTGCTCCTCTTTTATCTCGGATTTCAATATCAAACTCTTGTAAGAGTAAGATCCAACGGATTAATCTTGGTTTAGCATCTTGTTTTGAAAATAGGTATCTAAGAGCAGAATGGTCGGTATAGACCACTGTTTTTGCTAGAACGAGATATGATCGAAATTTGTCAAAAGCAAAGACAATAGTAAGGAGTTCTTTTTCAGTAGTTGTATAGTTTGTTTGTGCTCCTTGTAACGTCTTAATAGCATAATATATAGGTTGAAATCGTTTTTCAATCCTTTGTCCTAAAACGGCTCCCATTGCAAAATCACTTGCATCGCACATTAGTTCAAATGGTAGATTCCAATTTGGTGTTATCATGATCGGCGCATTAGTGAGTTTCTCTTTAAGAATATTAAAAGATTTGATACACTCATCTGAAAAGATGAATGGCGCATCCTTTTCTAGGAGTTTATTCATAGGAGTGGCAATTTTAGAAAAATCTTTTATGAAACGTCGGTAAAAACCGGCATGCCCTAGAAAACTCCTAATTCCTCTAACATTGGTGGGATGTGGAAGTTTAGCAATTACATCTACTTTAGCTCTACCCACTTCAATTCCTTCTTTTGAAATTTTATGACCAAGAACGATGCCTTCTTTAACCATGAAATGGCATTTCTCCCAATTAAGTACTAGATTTGATTGTTCGCATCTAAGAAGCATTCGTTCCAGATTAACTAGACATGATTCAAATGTATCACCGAAGACTGAAAAATCATCCATGAAAACTTCCATGCATTCTTCTATCATGTCGTGAAAAATCGCCATCATACACCTTTGAAAGGTTGCAGGGGCGTTACAAAGTCCAAATGGCATGCGTTTGTAAGCAAAAGTACCATAAGGGCACGTGAATATGGTTTTCTCTTGATCTTCGGGGGCTATTGGAATTTGAAAATATCCGGAAAATCCATCTAGAAAACAATAGTAACTATTTCCGGCTAATCTTTCCAACATTTGATCTATAAAAGGTTAGGGAAAGTGATCTTTTCTGGTGGCGTCATTTAATTTTCTATAATCAATACACACACGCCATCCTATTACGGTTCTAGTAGGAATAAGCTCATTTTTCTCATTTGTAATGACAGTCATGCCACCCTTCTTAGGCACGCATTGAACTGGGCTTACCCATGGACTATCAGAGATTGGATAAATTAGACCTGCATCTAGCAGTTTAATAATCTCTTTCTTAACTACATCTTGCATATTAGGATTTAGTCTTCGTTGGCGTTGCACATACGTTTTATGACCTTCTTCCATAAGGATTTTATGTGTGCAATACGAAGGACTTATTCCTTTAATATCATGAATCTTCCATGCAATGGTTGGTTTATGAGCTTTCAACACAGAAATGAGTTGTGATTTCTCATTTTCAGTAAGAGAAGACGATATTATTACAGGTAATTCAGATTCACCATGTAAATAAGCGTATTCCAAATGGTTTGGAAGTGGCTTTAACTCTAATTTCGGAGGTTCTTCTATCGATGATTTGTATCGATATCTGTCATCTTCTTTTAGCATTTAAATTTTTTCTGTTGTTGGTTCATATCCATTAGCTATAAGTGTAGCTAACATTTCAGCTTCATCAATTGGTTCATTACCTTCTCCTAAAGAACATTCTCCTGTTCCTTGTAATTCTGGAAATTCTTCTAATAATTCTGCATGTGCATCTATAGTTTGAATATAATAACATGTATCATCTGCAGATTGTGGTTGTTGCATTGCTCTATCAACTGAAAAGGTAACACTCTCATCCTTTATACTTAGGGTCAGTTTCTTACCGAACACGTCTATCATTGCTTTAGCCGTGTTTAAGAATGGTCTTCCTAATATGAGAGGAACTTGAGAATCTTCTTCCATGTCCAAAACAACAAAATCTACTGGAAATACTAAAGTACCAACTTTAACTAGCATGTTCTCCATTATCCCTCTAGGATATTTTATTGATCTATCGGCTAGTTGTATGCTTATTCTGGTTGGTTTCAATTCTCCAAGGTCTAGTTTAGTGTATAGTGAATACGGCATTAAATTTATACTAGCACCTAAGTCTGCCAATGCTTCTATTGAACTAAGACTACCCAGAAAACATGGAATTGTGAAACTTCCTGGATCAGATAATTTTTCTGGTATCTTATTCAACAGCACTGCTGAACAATTAGCATTCATAGTAACAGCCGAGAGTTCTTCCATTTTCTTTCTATTTGAGATTAGATCTTTCAAGAATTTAGCATATCTAGGCATTCCTGAAATCACATCAATGAAAGGAAGATTTACATTTATCTGTTTAAACATATCCAAAAATTTGGATTGCTCGGCTTCAAGTTTCTCTTTCTTCATTTTACTCGGGTAAGGAAGTGGTGGTTGGTATGGTTTAACATAAGGTTTAGCCTTAACTGTGTTATCTTCATTAACCTTTTCAACTACCGGTTCTTTTTCCTTATCTTGATCAGGTTGTGGTTCTTGTGGAGTAGGAATAGTTTCATCAGAAGTTACAGGTATTTCAGGTGGTTTAAGTGTTGTACCACTTCTTGTGGTAATAGCTTTAGCTGTTTCATTCCGGGGGTTAGCTTTTGTATCACTAGGTAGACTTCCCTGTTTTCTTTCACTTATTAACCTTGCTAGGTTACTTACTTCTTGTTCCAGATTTTGAATAGAAGCTTGTTGATTTCTAAATGCTTGAGCATTTTGTTCATTAGTTTGTTTCTGAGATGTGAAAAACTGCGTTTGAGTTTCAACTAGCTTCGTCATCATATCTTCTAAATTAGGCTTTTTATCATCAGTTTGTTGTGGTGGTTTGTTTTGAAAATTCGGTCTTTACTGATTGTAATTATTATTGGATATTTGTTGATTGCTAGGACCTTGTTGGTTGTTGTATGGAATATTTCGGTTATAATTCTGGTTTTGATTGTAAATCGGTCTTGGCGGTTGATAATTATGCTGATAATTATTTCCAGGCCTTTGGTTTATGTATGAAATATTCTCTCTTTGTTCTATTGTTAATTCAATACTGAGACAATATTTTATCAAATGTGGTCCTCCACACTGCTCACAACTAATTCGTATTGAGTGAATATCCTTAGTCATCTTTTCCATTCGTCTCTCCACAGCATCTATCTTTGCAGAAATGGAATCTAAGTCATGGCTAGAATCGGCTCTAGCTGCTTTAGATGATCTCACGATGTCTTTTTCTTGGTGCCACTCATGTGAGTGGGAAGCAGTGTTATCAATAATTTTGTAAGCATCAGTTTCGGTTTTCTTCATAATAGAACCACCAGCTGCTATATCTATGTCTTTTCTTGTAGTGATGTCGCATCCTTGGTAGAATATTTGTACTATTTGACAGGTGTCTAAACCATGTTGCGGACATCCTCTTAATAACTTTCCATATCTAGTCCACGCCTCATATAGAGTTTCATTTGGTTTCTGTGTAAACGTAACAATTTCTGCTTGAAGTCTTACGGCTTTAGATGCAGGAAAGAATTGTTTAAGAAATTTGTCAACTAAAACATCCCATGTATCAATCGCCCCTTCAGGTAATGATTCCAACCAATCTTTGGCTTCTCCCTTTAAAGTCCAGGGAAATAACATGAGATATATCTGTTCATCCTCTACTTCTCGGATTTTAAATAGTGTGCAGATCCTATTAAAGGTACGTAGATGTTCATTTGGATCTTCCTTCGGCGCACCACTAAATTGGCATTGATTAGTCACCATGTGTAGAATTTGTCCTTTGATTTCATAATCTGGCGCATTAATGTCTGGATGAGTAATTGCGTGACCTTGGCCAGTGCGTTTAGCTCTCATTCGGTCTTCCATACTTAAAGGTTCCAGATTCTCCATAATTGAATTTGTTGAATCGGAATCACTAGAGGATTCTGATTTAATGGTTCGTTCCTCAACAATCTTTGTTTGAATGATTGGTGGTTCCGGGGGAAAGTTTAGTGGTTCAGTATCTACGAACCGTTCCTGAATATTCTCCGGATTCTCAATTGTGAGGTCGGGTTCAAAAAATGGATTATTGGAAATTTGAACTGAAGCACTTGGTCGACTGGATGACGTTTCTAAAGAAAAATCAACGGCGGTTATATTTGCTAAATGTCTTGATCTAGTTACAGGTGGTGAACGTACAAAAGGTGGTGAACGTCTTGCTCGGTGCATTCACTGAATATCGTATTAGTTTTTAAAATGAAAGAAAAATTATAATAAGTTATCCAATCAATAGACTTTTCTGATTTTGCCCACGTTTCGAATAGCCAAAAGATGCAGCAGAGGGGCAGGATTCGTTTGGTCTCAATATAATTGAGGACTGTTTGGCTCCAATAACCCGGTCCACGTACAAATCCAACTATTACTACGAACCAGAAAATTTTGATGTCTATCAATTTAACCACTTAAAATAAATTTTCGTAATTTTAAGAAATTTAGATAAGGAGTAGAACAAAAATCTATGTCCTAAAATTAGAATAACGAGAAATAAGAAAGAAAAAGAGTTCGTCGGAAAAATGTCGAAAAAGAAAAATGGTTGAAGAATAAAAGGTGACGGAAAAATTAAAGAAACTTATAAAACTTAAAAGTACTTGACTAACCTAACCTTATTACTACAACTAACTTAAAATTATAATCGCAAATTGAGATTACTAATTGGAATGATAATTGATACATAGTAAAAGGTGTCTAAAAATATTAAAGCTTACAGGAAAAACTAAATCCCAAATGGAATTAACTTAAAAAGAAACTAAAACTTAAAAAGGCGTCGCAAAATTCTAAAGCACTTAAATTTTAGTCTAAAGAAAAAGCACTTAAGGAATTCTACGGCAAAGCCTAAAAATCTAGAAGTAAAAATAACTATGGCAAAAACTATATTTAAAACTAAGTATGAGCGAAAAATACAAATATTACGCTAAAACGATTAAAAAGGGACAAAATATAAAAATATACAAAAAGTTGTAAAAAGTACAATTTTTATAAAAATATTATTTTTATATTATTTATTTTATTAAACTATTAATTTTGTAATTTATAAAAACTAATTAAAATTTTAAATACAAATTAATTAAAACTAATTTAAATAATAAAATAAAATAAACCCTAATTAGGGTTATAATTAATTATAATTAATAAATATACTCCGTAATGATTGCTGGCTGCAGTCTAATCTGGCGTGTCAGATGGGCTCATGCGATCGCATGAGTCCTCAGTTTCCCAGCCATGCGATCGTATGGGCTAGGGTTTCGGGCCAAGAGCTGGGCTGCTACAGTGTTCGGGCCGAATTAATTTTTTTTTTTTTGCTGTAAAATATAAAATATATTTATAAATTAAATAAAACTTAAATTTTTACAAACTAAAAAAAATAGAAATAAAGAAACTTTATAAAACTTAAATATTTACCAAACTCTTAAAAAAAATATTTATATTTTTGTTTTTCTTTTAATATTTTTAAATATTTAAAACGTATTTTTACAAAAGCGTACTAAAAGTAAAAATCTTTTTTTTATATATATATAGCGTTGCGCTTCCGGCTTTTAAGACTTTCCCCGGCAGCGGCGCCAAAAATACTTGATGTTTTAGCAGAGTAGTATATAAAATAGCTTATATTTTTACAGAAAATACTATTAAATACGATACAATTTTACACAAGATATTTATTTATTTATAAAATGGATATACTTAAACCTTGCTACAACACTTATAGGCAGTGTACCTAATCGTAAAGTAGTGTAGTTTTTAGTAAGTCCGGTTCGTTCCACAGGGAAATCTTTAAACAAAGCTTAACGCTATATTAGTTTACTTTTATAAAAATACAAATATATATATATAAGTAATATTATTATTATAAAAGGGGGTTTTTACCGTTTAATGACCGGTTTGTCGATTTTAAAACTTTAGTCGCAGTTAAAACCAAATGTAAAATAATAAATATAAATACAAGACTTAAATTAAAGCGTAAAGTAAATAACGATAATGAAATTGCGAATAATAAAAGTGCGATAAAATAAACTTGCGATAATTAAAAAGTACGATAATTAAAAGTGCAATTAAATACAATAACAATAAAAATGCGATAATTAGAAGTGCAATTAAATATAAAATAAAGGAAATTAAATATGAAATAAAAGAATTATGCTTATTTAAACTTCCGTAATCATGATGTTTGACGTGTTGATTTTAGTTTTATGCCCATGGGTTAATTGTCCTTTGTCCTGGATTATTTAATATGTCCGTCTGGTTTTTGTCCATAACAGTCCATCAGTCATAAATATAAAGTGCGAGTGTCCTCGTCAAATTATTCTTATACCCAAAGTTAAATATTCCAACTAATTGGGGACTTAAACTATAACAAGATTTTAATACTTTGTTTAATAATTACACCAGGATGTCGACTGAGTGTAACCCAAGGTTTTAATAGTTTGTTATCAATTATACCAAGTGTCCTTGTACATAATTTCACCCCTGTTTTAATTATTCTAGTGACTATTAATCCATTCCCGTGTCCGGTTAAATGAACGATTATTCGTACATATAAATACCCCGCCCATCGTGTCCGATCGAGTGTATATGGTAATTTATAGGGACGCCCAATTGTAAATCTTTATATTAACATTAACAAACTATCATTTAGTTAAACAAATATAAAGCCCATTAATAGCCCATAGTCTAATTTCCACAAGTGTCGTTCTTTTGTCCAAACCCCAATTATGGTACAAAGCCCAATTACCCAATTTTAGTAATTAGCCCAACATCATGATTACTTCGTTTTAAATAAGCATAATAATAACTTAGCTACGAGACATTAAATTAAAAAGGTTGAACATAACTTACAATGATTAAAAATAGCGTAGCGTTATACGGACAGAATTTCGACTTACACCCTTACAATATTCGCTAACATACCCTTATTATTAGAATTATAATTAAAATTAAAATTAAAATATAAATTATAAATATAAATATATCGTATGAATGAGAAAAGAGAAAGATAGATTGTATTTTTGGTGCACCAAAGCTCGATTTTTATAGGCATGTGGGCTGGAACTGGGGCTCATGCGATCGCATGGATTTATGCCTTCCAGGCCATGCGATCGCATGGCCAGCTGGGGAGGCTCATATTTGGTTGTTTTCTTCTGCCGACGGTTTTATAAATAATATAATATATTAAATAATTATAAGAATTATTTAAATATTATATTATATTTATGTGCATAGTTGACTTGTAATTTTTAGTCCGTTGCGTCGAGCGTTGAGAGTTGACTCATGTCCCGGTTCCGGATTTTCGAACGTCCTTACGTATAATTTAATATCTTGTACTTTGCGTTTTGAATCTTGTACTCTTGTAATTTCGAGACGTTTCTTATCAATAATTGGAACCTCTTTGATTGTATTTTGTATTTTTGAGCTTTTTGGTCGTTTGCGTCTTCAATTCGTCGAATCTGTCTTTTGTCTTCACCTTTTATTATTTAAACGAATATAACTTGTAAATAGAACAATTGCAACTAAAAGCTTGTCTTTCTTGAGGAATAATGCTATGAAATATATGTTCGTTTTTAGCATTATCAGCTACGCATACCTTCATAGGTACTGCGTTAACGTGGTGGAACACCTATCTTGAACAGGTAGGACAAAATGCTGCTTACGCACTACCGTGGTCGGCATTCAAGCAAATGATGAACGAGCAGTACCGTCCTAGAAATGAAGTCAATAAGCTCAAGGTAGAGCTTAGAGAGTTACGAACACAAGGGTTCAACATTACCACGTATGAACGACGATTCACAGAGTTGTGCCTATTGTGTCCGGGAGCGTTCGAAGATGAAGAAGAGAAGATCGACGCGTTTGTAAAAGGGTTACCAGTAAGGATTCAAGAAGATGTGAGTTCACACGAGCCCGCTTCCATACAAAAGGCAAGTCGAATGGCTCATAAACTCATAAATCAGATTGAGGGAAGAATTAAAGAGCAGGCGGCCGAAGAAGCCAACACGAAATAACTCAAAAGGAAGTGGGAGGAAAACGGTGACAAGAGTCACCAGTACAACAACAATAACAATTACAACCACAATCGCAACAACTATCCCAACAACCGCAACAACAATCGCAACAATAACCGCAATCCTAACAATAACTACAACAAACATCCCAACAACAACAACAACTACAACAACCGTTTCAACAACAATAACAATCCCAACAACAACCTCAATAACAACAACGTCAACAAAAACCAAAAACAGCCATGTCATAGGTGTGAAGAAAATCATCAGGGGTTTTGCACGACATTTTACAACAGGTGTAAAAGAAATGGCCATAGCGCGACAAAGTGTGAGGTCTACGGACCAAAGTTTAATAGAACTAAAGGAACAAATAGTGTCTGAACAAGTAATGCCGGAACGAATAGTGTCGGAGCAAGTAATACCAATGCTGTTTGTTATAAATGTGGAAAACCAGGCCACATTATTAGAAATTGCCCGAATCAGGGGAATACTAATGGGCAGGGCCGTGGAAGAGTTTTCAATATTAATGCGGCAGAAGCATAGGAAGACCCGGAGCTTGTTACGGGTACGTTTCTTATTGACGATAAATCTGCATATGTTTTATTTGATTCGGGTGCGGATAGAAGCTATATGAGTAGAGAATTTTGCGCTAAATTAAGTTGCCCGTTGACGCCTTTGTATAATAAATTTTTCTCGAATTAGCAAATGGTAAATTAATTTCGGCAGATAATATATGTCGGGATAGAGAAATTAAACTGGGTGATGAAACGTTTAAGATTGATTTAATACCAGTCGAGTTAGGGAGTTTTGATGTAATAATTGGCATGGACTGGTTGAAGAAGGTAAGAGCAGAGGTCGTTTGTTACAAAAATGCGATTCGCATTATGCGTGAAAAAGGAAAACCTTTAATGGTGTACGGAGAAAAGAACAGCGCGAAGTTAAATCTTATTAGTAGTTTGAAGGCGCAAAAACTAATAAGAAAAGGTTGTTACGTCATTCTAGCACACATCGAGGAAGTTAAACCTAAAGAAAAGAACATCAGTGATGTTCCCGTCGCAAAAGAATTTTCCGATGTATTTTCGAAAGAATTACCGGGATTACCCCCACATTGATCCGTTGAATTTCAAATAGACCTTGTACCAGGAGCTGCACCAATAGCTCGTGCTCCATACAGACTCGCACCCAGTGAAATGAAAGAATTACAAAGTCAGTTACAGGAACTTTTAGAGCATGGTTTCATTCGACCAAGTACATCACCATGGGGAGCTCCTGTTCCGTTTGTCAAGAAGAAAGATGGTACATTCAGGTTGTGTATCGACTACCGAGAGTTGAACAAACTTACCATCAAGAACCGTTACCCATTACCGAGAATCGACGACTTATTTGATCAACTACAAGGCTCGTCGGTTTATTCGAAGATCGATTTACGTTCTGAATATCACCAAATGCGGGTGAAAGAGGATGACATTCCGAAGACTGCTTTTAGGACGCGTTACGGTCATTACGAGTTTATGGTTATGCTGTTTGGATTGACTAACGCACTAGCTGTGTTCATGGACCTCATGAACCGAGTGTGTGGGCCATATCTTGACAAGTTTGTCATTGTTTTCATCGATGACATACTTATTTACTCGAAGAATGATCAAGAGCACGAAGAACATTTGAGAAAAGTGCTAGAGTTGCTGAGAAAAGAAAAACTGTACGCTAAGTTTTCAAAATGTGCATTTTGGTTGGAAGAAGTTCAATTCCTCGGTCATATAGTGAACAAAGAAGGTATTCAGGTGGATCCTGCAAAGATTGAAACCGTTGAAAAGTGGGAAACCCCGAAAACTCCGAAACACATACGCCAATTTTTAGGGCTAGCTAGTTATTACGGGAGATTCATCCAATATTTTTCCAAAATAGCAAAACCCTTGACTGCATTAACGCATAAAGGGAGGAAATTTGAATGGAATGATGAACAAGAAAAAGCGTTTCAATTGTTGAAGAAAAAGTTAACTACGGCACCTATATTATTATTACCTGAAGGGAATGATGATTTTGTGATATATTGTGACGCCTCAAAGCAAGGTCTCGGTTGTGTATTAATGCAACGAACGAAAGTAATTGCTTATGCGTCTAGACAATTGAAGATTCACGAGCGCATGATTTGAAATTAGGCGCGGTTGTTTTTGCATTAAAGACTTGGAGGAACTACTTATATGGGGTCAAAAGTATTATATATACCGACCACAAAAGTCTTCAACACATATTTAATCAGAAACAACTGAACATGAGGCAGCGCAGATGGATTGAATTGTTGAATTATTACGACTTTGAGATTCGTTATCACCCGGGGAAGGCAAATGTGGTAGCCGAAGCCTTGAGCAGAAAGGACAGAGAACCCATTCGAGTAAAAGCTATGAATATAATGATTCACACTAACCTTACTACTCAAATAAAGGAGGCGCAACAAGGAGTTTTAAAAGAGGGAAATTTAAAGGATGAAATACCCAAAGGATCGGAGAAGCATCTTAATATTCGGGAAGACGGAACCCGGTATAGGGCTAAAAGGATTTGGGTACCAAAATTTGGAGATATGAGAGAAATGGTACTTAGAGAAGCTCATAAAACCAGATACTCAATACATCTTGGAACGGGGAAGATGTACAAGGATCTCAAGAAACATTTTTGGTGGCCGAGTATGAAAGCCGATGTTGCTAAATACATAGGAGAATATTTGACGTGTTCTAAGGTCAAAGCTGAGCATCAGAAACCATCAGGTCTACTTCAACAACCCGAAATCTCGGAATGGAAATGGAAAAACATTACCATGGATTTCATCACTAAATTGCCAAGGACTGCAAGTGGTTTTGATACTATTTGGGTAATAGTTGATCGTCTCACCAAATCAGCACACTTCCTACCAATAAGAGAAGATGACAAGATGGTGTCAAGCTTTAATTGGATTTATGCTACATTCTAGAAGAAGAGTTGCAATTGGAATCAATGGATTCAATATCGTTGTATTATTTGTTTCCTTGTAAACTTTTGTAATTTGTAATTTTTTTAATAAAAATTCAGTCGTTCGACAAAGGAAAAAAAAAAACTAATATCACTCGTAGCTATAAAAACTAGATGCTAATTTGGTTTAGCTGTTGTAATCTCAAGCTGAACTTGTATGTCTCAGGGTTCTAATTTTGTACTTGAGCTTGGACTGGTTAAAGTTAGACACGAATGAGCTCAAACAGGCTTGAAAAATTGTAACTGAATTTATATAATTACCAGTTGCAAAAACATGTTGGAGTTGTCTAACAGCATTGTATATATATAAAAACTAGATGCTAAGATTTATGAACAAAAAACGTGTAACTTCCCAAAAATTCCAAAAACTACATACTTCACCAGATTTGCACAAGATGATAAAAGATTCCGATTAGTTTCTAATAATCCAACATAATAAAAGATTTAAATAGCCAATTTTATAAACAACAAGGTGAACCAAAAGATAAGGAACAATCCACATACATCTGGGAACATATTACAACATACAGAAAATCAGACTTATAAACAGAATAAAATAATTGTATCGTGTACGAACGAATCAAAAATTTAAACCACGTTCTACATACAATCTAATTAGTCACTAGAGTTGTATGATATGTTTGAAATAGTACGTTCCGCAAAGATACCATCCAAAGAGAAAGAACGTAACAAACGCCAGAAAACCTAGAAAATTAGCACCTCCAAATGTAACACCGATGAACACAACAATAAATGATAGATAAGACCGAACCATCGATGGTGTATCAACCCACTCCCCTTTGAACATAATCAAAGCTGCAACATTAACCACGTTCCACCCACTGGCTAAGGTCTCGAACCGGTTAAGATGGTTAGCCACAAATGAGTGACAATTGCAAGTTAAGACGCTATAAGTTTGTTCTTGGTATTCTTGTGTCGTCTTTTTTAACGCATCGTCCCACGTGTACTCACTTTTTCCTGCTTCTACTAGCCTATATTCTTCTTCGGTTCTAAACGTGGTTGAAGGATGCTTTGTGTTGGAGTACTGTGTATGTACGATTATTGAACAAATTAAGATACACAAGTCGAGTGAGATAGACATTAGTCCAAGACTATTAGCAAATTAAGGGTGCGTTTGATAAAACTGAATGATTAAACGCTGAATGGTTCATAATCTGAATGATTCAAAGGTTCTGAATAACAATAAACAGTTTGATTGAATAATGTGAATGATTACCCTATTAACCTTTGACATGAGTAGAAATGTGTTAATAATCCATAAGGGTATATTATCCATTTTTTAAATAAAGTTTTAGATATTTTTAAAGGGGGCAAACCAACCCAACCCAACTCGGCCTACTTTGACCCGTACCCAAATGACCCGTTTCAACCGGACACAAACCACCAAACAGGATAACCCAAACTATACCTTTTCTTTGTTTATCTGGGCCCAAATGCAAAGTTATCTACAGAAACGAAGTTAGGTCCTGCAAAATCCACAATAACTCCATCCTCACGGCCTATACCAACATGACCAACAAAAGGAAGGAGCCATGAAATAACGGGGAGGGGGGTCCACACGATGCAGCATGGAAAGCGAGCTTTAGTTGGATCAATCTGCATGCAATTCGGAACACTATGCTCAACCATCATTGCCTTAGGTTCCTTGTCTAAGTCCATTACCAGATCTGCATTCATTATATTGCTCATCCATGTGTGAACATTGCTACTAATAAAGCTAAATAATGCTTACAGTATTATATACGGTGTAACATGTATCCATGTTATAAAATTGGCCAAAAATAAAAATTTCAGCAAAATGGATCACTACATATTACATTTGTAGCTACATTACCATAATATAATATTACCTAAAATCTAGAAGCTATGGAAAACTTGCAAACAAGGGTTACGATTCCCGGGATCGCGTTTCGGGCTCGCATTTCGGGTACGCATTTCGGGTTCGCGTTTCATTGTCCATTTCGGGTTCGCATATCGATTTCGGGTTCGCATTTCGGTTTCGGGTTGCGTATCACGGTCGCATTCTAGTTTTGGATTCATGTTTCGATTTCGAGTTTTTGTTTTCCGACCGCGTTCACGTTCGGGTTCGCATTACAAATTTTGAGATTTGAAAACCTCGAACCAAACAGAAGATAGGATTTCAAATCCCAGGATTTCAAATCCTGTGGGATTTCAAATCCCATGGGATTTCAAATCCTGGGAATTGAAATCCTTGAACCAAACGCCCCCTACAAGTATTTAAGTTTTAAGCAACATTATATCAGGCACAAATAGATTCAGATACACACCACAACAAGCTATAATATTGTTGATTTGAGTTCAGTTGGTTACAAATCAAATTAAACTTATAATTTGTAACCATCTGAACTCAAACCCCTAAAAAAATTTAATTCCCGATTTCCCCCAATCCGATTTTGTGGTTTAAATCGAACAAGATTTAATAAAAAGGAAACATTAATAATGTAAAGATGTTAGAAAGGAAGTACCTTTGTTACAGATCTAAAAGCCCCAGAAGAAGAAGAAGTAGTTTACAAATTTACCAAGATTTAGTTGATGATGTCTTCTTTCCCATTTTTTCCTGTTATTACAAGTCAGTTTCAATTGCTGGTGACAGTTCCCATGATTTATTATGGAATAATATGATTATAGTATATACTCTCTCCGTCATAAATCTATTGTCTCCGGACAAAAAATATATAGTTTAAGAAAAAGTACATGATACATATACTTTTCTTTTAACTTTCCAGTGTTACCCCTTACTTTTTAACCATCTTTTTTGTCTTACATGTATAAATTATGAGCACAAAAGAGATTTATCACATTATTCTTTTCCATTAAAAAAAGTGGACAATTAATTTGGGACAGCCATAAAAGGAATAGTGGACAATAGATATGAGACAGGGGGAGTATTAACATTAATATTCACTATAAAAAATAACGTTCCAATTTATATTTATAGTTTCTTTTTTTCTGAAAAATGAAAACTTTATAACAATTCTTTATTTCGGGAGGAGAAAGGGAAAACAAGATAAATAGAAACACTGACATGGCTAGAAAGCATAAAACTAACTCCGACAATGAAATCCGACCTAAAGCTAACTAAACATGAGCATAGCCCTGAACTAGCCTTGAACGAAAAGGTCGAGCCGTGTCCGAACTCGTCACCGATGGAAGTTCCCGCAGGTAGGGGATTCAAACCGCCTTATCAAACTTGTCAAAAAATCGCCCTTTTTCTAACGCAAGTCCCGACCCCGACCCACATAAGACCATTTACAAACCTGTCTTCTTGAGTATCTTTGAAGGTTTTTTGGATCGCAACCCCCACTTCATCATCATCACTACTATCTCGTAAACAAACGAACTATCAATCACTATCTTCTTCTTAACATTATCTTTCGTCTTGGCCCCACATTTGGGATCAAACATCTTCACCCCGTCTCTACTAAATTTGCTCGAATGAACATGTCAACCCCGACAAATACCTTTACATGCCGCATCCGCACAAATACAAAACTTTACCCATGCTATTACCTGAAGAAACTTTAGCCAAATTATCAATACGTGCACTAGTCGACCCGTTACAAGCAGTTGGTTTCAAAACATTTGCAATTCGCCTTTTTTTTACTCTTAGGTCTAAATTCTTTAATACCTAGGGCATTATCGATCTCATCAAAACGAATTGAATAAGCCGCAGAATCTGGACAATAACCCTTCACAACAAACACACCATCTTCTTCTACATAACTCTTAGAAATTGCAATTGTTCCATCTTCAAAATTCTCAACACCACGTACTACTACAACTTCTTCTCTAACTTCTAAACCTACTTCTAAATTGTTATTCCCACCACCGGATCCCCCAACTTCATTTAAAGGTTTATTCAACTTTGAATGGTCTTTAAGTGAACGATAAACGGAACCAACATGGGTTTGTCCTCGGTAACTGGCACCGAATAAGTTACCTCACCATTCGACGAATCAACACCCATCCGAATATTACGATTTATCAAAGGGACAAACTCAATACAAATGCCATCACTAGTCCGTTTACATATTACATTAAGGTCACATAATTCACTTACCCAAATAGTGGAGACCCGATCACCCGCCACATTCAATTCGACTTCAACCGTGCCATCGATGTGTTTCGTAGCCTTGGATCTGACAAACACAAATGATGAACCAAAGTTTCATAAGCCAAATGAACACTTAGCAATGCGCACCACCTCCCTGAAACATCCTGCAACTTTCTTGACGTTTTCTTCAGTTACGAACATCGTCGGAATACCCCGCAACTCTAACTAAGCAAAACGAAAGTAAGAAGGTGCCATCTCTTTAAAAAGGACCTCAACTCAAATTTACTGAACCGGGGGAAGGATCGAAGGCATTGTTGAAGCTAGCTTCATCCTCACAAACCACCACACTGCCTTAAATACCAACTTAATAATATATTTAACTGTAAGTAATTGAACCGTGTGTTTATTCCATGGATTGGGAATTTATTGGGCTTATAGGGTGAGTATTAATAGGAGTGGTTGGTGGGCTGTTTGAATATGTTAGGCTAGGAGATGGGTTTGGCGATTGATGGGCCAAAACAGAAGAAGATAAGAATATGGGATTTATGGAATTAGGTAAAAATTTGTAGTATTTCGGTGACAATTTGGAGATTGTAACAAAAGGAAATTGAGATTCATAAAAAACGATATGATGAGAGATGAAGAACTTTTTTGTTTTTAAGTCGTAGCGTTTATAATCACGGTAATTTTGTGGATATCTAAGAAAAACCCATTGGGTAGAGCGGTTTTGTAATTTTTTTTTTGTGCTAGATGAAAGAAGAGGTAGCATAAGCAACCAAAAATACGGAGATGGTCGTAAGTGGGAGTACGGGAGTAAAGAATTTGAGTTAGAGTAGGGAAGGATAGTAAACGACTTGGAAAAATATTAAGAATGTAAGTTGTCATTTGAAGAGCATGGTGTCAAAAAGAAGGTGGTAATGAGGCATGAGAGTATTGTGCGAATAATATTATTTATAGCTCCTATTATTCGTTCGGACTTTCCTATATGAGAGGATATGTGAGGACAAGAAAAACGAAAATCCATACCATTTTGTGCACATTGAAAAAGAGATTTATTTTCGTATTCAGAGCCATTATCGCATTGAAAGGTTTTGATTTGTGTTCTGCATTGAGTTTCATATTTTTATTAAAAGCAAGAAATGTAGAATAAACATCATATTTGTTTTCAAGAGGAAAAGTCCATAGGTAACTAGAGTAATTATCTAAAAATAAGACGTGTAACGACGTCCCAAAGTACTTAATACTGGAGAAGTCCATAAATCGCTACATATGATATCAAAAGGTAAGCAAGTAGATGAACGAGAAGAAATAAATGGCAGCTTAATTTGATTTCCAAAAACACATGTTTGACAAAAGGAAGAATGCAACGTCTTATTACAACGAATACAACTATTATTTCTAAGTGAATGTAATACATTATCGTCCGGATGGCCAAGTCAATGATGCCATAAGTCCGAGGTTAAAGCAACAAAAGTAGAAGGATAATTCTTGAGTAGACGCAATATTGAGGTATTGATGGGATAAAGGTCGCAAGTGCTATTACATCTCAGAACTGGGACGACCTTCAGAATTTCCTTCACAGTAAAACCAAACGGACTAAATTCAAGTGAGATGTTATTGTCAGTTGATAAACGACGTACATAGATTAGGTTTTTAATAAGTTTAGGGGCATGTAAAATATTGCGCAGAAATAATGGGCGGGAAGGATTAGAAAGATAAGAGTGACCAAAACCTATAATTGAAATGTCATTCTATTGCCAACAATTATCTGTTTATTAGAACCCAAAGGAAAATAAGACATGAATTTACCTGAACCAGACGCCATGTGAGATGTAGCTCCTGTATCCATGTACCATGTATCTTCGGGTGAATTTAGTGTCATGGTGTGCATGGCACTCTCGATATCCGTAAGATAATAGCTGCTGGAAAGATCAGATATGAGAGAATGGGCATGAGTGAGGCGTGGGCCCAATAAACCGACCTGATTAGAATTGGGCCAAACCTAATTATTTGTTGGATACAGCCACGGTGGTGGATAGGCCCAAGGCGAGTGTTGCCCATTCCAAGAAGTTTGTTGTACCCATGGTGGTGGAGTTTGTTAATAATAGTCGCGACCACGATCGCGTGTGTTAGAGTTTCTAACCCGATAACCACCACGGCTACCACCTTGTCCCATTTGAGTATTACTCCGATAGTATTCGTTGCCAGAGAAATTAGATTTGGTTGGTGAAGGGACCGTGGTGGTGGTGATTAACGCAGCATCTGTAGGTGTTGATAGCGGAAGAGATTGCTTTTGTTTTCTTGTTTCTTCCAATAACAGCATCGATCTTGCGTGATAAAAAGAGGGTAGAGGGGTTATATGAGCAAGTTGAGAACCGATTTTGTCAAAATTATCATTCAAGATGGAAATTATGTGGAGAACTATTCTGGGATCCGAGACTTTGCTGAAACGACCCGTACTAATCCATAAGGACGAATTCAATAACATATGATTACATTGCGAGGTATTTGACCTCTAAATGATACATTTTAGAAACATTGCATTCGTTTTTAAAAGACAAACTTTCATTACATCGAAAGTTAACCAGCATGCATACCATTTCATATTATATCAAACTATCAATGGTTAATAATGATCTTGTTGAACTCAACGACTCGAATACAACGTCTTTTGAAATATGCCATGAATGACTCAAAGTAATATCTTTAAAATGAGCAAATGCATAGCAGAAGATTTCCTTAATACCTGAGAATAAACATGCTTTCAAGTGTCAACCAAAAGGTTGGTGAGTTCATTATTTTATCATTAACAATCATATTCATCATTTTAATAGACCACAAGATTTCCAGATATGTAATTGTACACGTAACCTGAGTACAAAATAACACGCGTAACCAGCGAATTAAAAATCATTCATATGGTGAATGCTTGATAACCGAACTAACAGGATGCATATAGAATATCCCCATCATTCTGGGACTCTCATCGGACATGATAATCGAAGTACTAAAGCATTCGTAACCCGAATGGGACGTGTCGAGGTCCATAGATCTATCTTTAGGATTCGCGTCAATTGGTGGCAATTATAATAAACACCAATTCTTAGGCTACCAAGCTAAAAAGGGGCATATTCAATTCGATAATCCGACATAGAATGTAGTTTCGATTACTTGTGTCTATTTCGTAAAACATTTATAAAAGCAGCGCATGTATTCTCAGTCCCAAAAATATATATTGCAAAAGCATTTAAAAAGGGAGTAATGAAACTCACAATACTGTATTTCGTAGAAAAAATGCATATGACGTCATTGAACAAGTGCAAGGTTAGCCTCGAATTCACGAACATATATTAATTATATATATTTATATGTTGGTCAATAACTGTCTAATAATTTAAGTTAGGTCATAGAGTACCACATTCTTAATGCTCGAGGCTAATATGCAAAAGTCAACGAAAGTCTTCTTGACCAAAATGACTACCAAAATTTATACTTGATTATTATATAGTTTAAAATATAGTTGTTTTATATATTTAAATATTTTAACAGATTTTATTAGAGTAATAATATAATTCATTTATTAATAAATAAAATTTTATATTTAAAATTTATAAAAATATACTTTTATATATCTTAAGTAATAACATTTATAAAGTTCATTTTAATATCATAAAAATATAATGATAGGTATTATTAATGTAATTATATTACGTGTAGTAAAATATTTTTGTATCACATATTTATTTGATAAAATAATATTGATAATAACAATAATAAATAAAAGTTGTATTATTTTGTAATAATAATTATTATTATTCTACTAATAAAAATAAAAATATTTATATTTATTAAAAATGATACTAATCATGATAAAATGATAATTTTTATTAATAATAGAACTAAAATGATAATAATAATGATATCTTATAATAACAATGATATTTCTATTAAAGTTGAACATGTAGCTCATGCGATAGATTTGTTAACAACATGTAGTATCATAAGCTAAACATGCATTACATTCATCTGCTAGGCTCCTCTTGGTCAAACATGGTCAACATGAAAAAGTTGCAAAAAGTCACCCCTAGTCAAAGCCTAATTATTGAAAATTTTGACTAAGACAAGAGTAATCATCAAATCATTTCAACTTTACATGCTATGATATCAATATACCGCAAACAAGCACATTAACACAAACCACAACTCGAATCAGTCAAACCAAGTCAAAACCCTAGTTTATGAACCCTATTTTACAATGTCAAATCATACAAGCATGAAAGATGGATTCAAAGTAAGATTATCATGGTAGACTATCAATTAAGCATCAACATCAACACCTAACACTCTAATTTAGCTCGAATCTAAAAACCCCTAAATTGGACGAACCCTAGAAATCTAAAGTTGGAATCTTTGCAACTAAGCATGCAAAACATGTTAATCAACAACAATGTAGTCTAGAATCATCAACAAATTGAACATTAATATCATTATTCAAGCATAATCTACTAATTAAGCATAAAGAGAAAAATTGTAAAAATCACCCAAATCATGTTAAAGAATGAATTAGAATGATAGATTCTTACTTTTCCCATGTTAAGTGATGAAGATTTGCAAGAAAATGGATGTAAATTGAAGTATTGGGTCGATTTATGGCGATTAGAGTTGTAGTTGCGCCGCTATTAGAGAGAAAAATTGAGTTGGGTGTGAAAAAAATGGTGTTTTAGTCGTCCAAAATTGTTTAAGTAACAGATGCAAAAGCGCCGCACCTGACACAGGTGCGCCGCTCCTACCAGCTCAAAAGCGCCGCAATTGTGTAAAAGTGTCGCTCCTGGACAAGCAAAAGCGTCGCTCCTAAGTGCGAGAGCGTCGCTCTTGGCTACTGACCAAAAATTGTTCCAAAATATGATGAAAAGCGTCGCTCCTGTGTCAAAAGCGTCACTCTTGGTAATCAAGAGCGCCGCTCCTTCCATAGAAGTGCCGTAATTGAACCTGGATGCAGTTTTTAAGCACATTTTGACCAAGTTAACAAACTATTTTTGGATTTTTCCATTTAACAAAATGCAGAGAAGTTATCTAAATGCAAAACAACTAATTGAAAGAAATATCATACAATCCTACATGCAATGCAATTAAAGAAAGCTATAAACAAGATTGTGGAAATTGTTTAACGAGTCTATCACCCGACTCAATTTCCACGTAGATCTTAGCTAACACCGGGGTGGTAAACCTATCCTCCCCTTGAGCTAAGGTACCACTTTCATTCAATACCAACGTTATCCAATCATTAATCGCCTTGGTTTCCTTGATCAAATCCTCAAGCTTGCATTTTTCCTGCTTTGACAAGTTTGACACTAAACATTTTCTCAACTTCTCATCCTTTTGGGATGAGACATGATGAATTTGATCGTATAATTTCCGTATTGATTTGTCAATAACATCATTTCTATGATTAAGCTTACTTAGGACTTTTCGAGTCAAACCACCACCACTTCTAATTGGTGAACCAACTCGTTTTGGGCTAGTAGCGCATTGCACACTAGCAACAACTTGTAGTGTGGTTGAGGGTTTTGTTGGTAATTTAACGCTTTTGCTCTTAATGCTTACGCATTTCCCTTTGTCTCTAAGAGTCAACTTACCGGTTCTAAAGTCAAAGAAAGAACCCGCGGTTGCCAAAAATGGCCTCCCTAATACTAGGGGTACAACCGGGTCTTCCTTTATATCAACAATCACAAAATCGGTTGGAAATTCCATGCTCCATACTCTAACAATTAGGTCTTCGGCGATCCCCACACTTGGGTTAATTGATTGATAAATTAATTTCACTCCCATTTTGGTGGGTGAAAGGTCTCCTAGGCCAAGCTTTTTATAAATGGATAAAGGCATGAAATTTATGCTAGCCCCCGAGTCGGCTAATGATGTAAATGGTTCCGACCCGTTTACTTTTCATGGTATTAAGAACGGTCCGGGATCGCCCATTTTAGTTGGTAAGTTTTGTTTTCTCAAAATTCCATCACACTCCTTAAGCAAGAAAGTGGTGAATGCTTGTTCAACCTCTCCCTTCTTGGCTATAAGTGCTTTCAAGAATTTTCCATAATTGGGCATGTTTTCAAGCACTTCCGCCAAGGGAAGTTTGACATAAATATTATGGTTTTCATCTTGGGTCAACTTACAATCCACATCCTTTAGATGTGTAGGAGGTAATGGTTGAGGTTAGGAGACGGGTGTTTGCTTGTTTCCTTCAATTGATGGTGTAAGTACCTCAACTTTCATGCTTTGTGCTTTCATATCCAAGAAGCTTTCTACCTTATCCCTTTACTCCGAGTCACCCAATTCAACCTTCTTTAATTCACCCTCTAGATCCTTGCATATCAACTCGGTAGCTTCCATTATCATAATACTTTTTACTTGATATGGAATGAACTCCGCTTCATCCGAATCATCCAAGAACTTGAATACACCAAGATCCATGGTATCCATGTCTAAAGCTTCGTCCAAATCAAACTCTTCCTCATCAAGATCGATTGTAAAAACTTGAGGAGATTCGATTTCCTTCTCCTTTGCCATTGAAGAAATATAATTCACTTGAGCATAGTTGTTGTTAGGATTTGAAGAGCTTGCTTGGTTGGCATTTTGATTGGTAGTGTTGCTTTCTATTGGAATAACTCTAGTGGTGTTGTTGTTATTTTGGTTTTGGTTGTTACGGTTGGTGTTATAATTGGTACTTGGGTTAACTTGAGTGTTGAATGGTAAAGTTCCTTGAGGTCTTTCGGCAACTTGACTTGAAAGTCTCCCAAAGGTGCTCTCAAGATTTTGGAATGAGGCTTGGTTGTGTCGAATTTGTTGCTTCAAGAACTCGTTCTCCTTTAACAAAAATGCTTCGGTTGATTCCACCTTTTTGATATAGGTTTGCATAAGCTCTTCTAGTCCTTTAGAAGATTGGGAAGGTAGGTTATTTGGTTGAGTTTGTTGCGGTTGTTGATTGTAACCTTGGTTGTTTTGGGGTTGACTATAACCTTAGTTTTGATAACTTTGGTTTCCTTGGTAATTTAGGTTGGATTGGTGGTTGTAAGATTGGTTGTTATAATTTTGTTGGTTGTGGGATTGGAAGTTATTTTGGCGATTTTGGTTATAGTTGGAATTGTAGCCTTGGTTTCGGTTTTGGTTGGAGAATCCGGGAGGTGTGTTGGATTGAGTGTTGAATGACACTTGCTTTTGGTTAGGGTTGTAGTAGCTATTGTTCGATTGGAAAGAGTTGTTGCCTTGGTTAGAAGTTCCTCCTCTTTGAAAGTTTTGGTTGCTCACAAAGTTCACATGAGCTTCCGAATTCATAGGAATGTCATCCAAGTCAATGTGAGTACATTGATTGACTTGGGGACAATTTTTGGTGAGGTGTGGTCCTTCACACCTTTGACAACCGACTTGCATAGCCACTAGCGTTTGTTGTATCTTTTTCAATTCTTTCCCATATAATTGAAATTGGTTATTCAAGCTTGCCAAGGTAACTTGCCCATCTTCACTCTCCACTTGAGCCACATTCTTTCTCGCCAAATCTCTTGGTGAAGGTGCCCATTCGTATGTATTAACCGCGATGTCCTCTAGTAACTTTTCGGCCGCATTGGGTGAGTTGTACATAAACACTCCACCTGAAGATGAATCAAGATATTGCTTAGTTTGAAAATTGGTACCCCGGTAGAACGTATTGATGTACTCCTTCTTGGTTAGACCATGCGGTGGGCAAGCTCTTAATAGCTTCTTGAAACGCACTCACGCATCATACAAAGACTCATCTCCTCTTTGTGTGAACCCATTAATTTCCATTCTTAAACGCTCCACCTTTGAAGGTGGGAAAAAGTGATTGATAAATGCTTCATTCAAATCTTGAAAAGAACTAATCGAATCCGATGGCAAGTTCCTTAGCCAAGCCTTAGCTTCTCCATCAAGCGTGAATGGGAATGCCCTTAGCTTAAAAGCATCTTCGGTGACATCTTTGTTCTTGTAGATATCACAAATATCGTTAAAATATTGAATGTGATCAAAAGGGTTTTCATCTATAAGCCCGCGAAAAAGTCTATCCTTGAACATTGTGAAAAAGTTACCCTCGATCTTCCAATTTTCCGCTTCGATTGGTGGTTTTGTGATAGCCGGAGGCACAACCGTTTGTGCCACCATTCTAACATTCCACATAGGAGTGTCATTTGGATCATTTGCAACTACTTCATTAACAACCGGTGGAGGATTACCATGTGGATTACCCTCTTCTTCTCCGTCCATTTCTATCAAACAAAATGGCAAAACCTCAAAATTCTTCCTTAATTCCCGTTCTTCTCTAAGCTTATAAACCGCGTGTATATGTTTCTCCGGATCGGAAAATGGTTGTGTGAAATCTTGATCTTTGTGGGATCTTTTTATCATACACCAATAGACCTAACCTTCAAAGACAACAAAAACACAAGTGATTATCCAATACAAAATAATAAATAAAAGACAATAAAAGTAACTTTTGTAAGGAAGAATCCTTACAAAAGGATCGAATAACTAAAAGCTTGTACCAAATACACAACCTAACTTAGCTAACCGCTCCCCGGCAGCGGCGCCAAGAAAGTGTGACGTGGCTTGGATATGCCATACATAACTCCCTAAATTTATACAAGATTCAAATATCACAAAAAGCACGCACAATCTATCGAGCACTTAAAACCCGTTGCTATAGTACTTAATGCAAGTATTCTTGTCAAGTTCGTCCCGTAAGAGCGGTGTAGATTATGTATTTGAAACTAATAGTTATCCTAGGGGTTTTGTTTGATTGGGGGGTTTTGCGAGAGATTTTGACTAATCAACTAAATTTGCGATAAACAAACTAAAACTTAACAAGTAACAAGTAATCAAGAAATGAGAAGTAATCAATATGATGAAGAGTGTTCACTTATCTAATCCTCTTTATGCTTAGATGGCCCTTGTTTTTCCTCAAATTGTTATCACTTAAGTTGTTTGAACTAGTAAATATTCTTAATCCAATTTTACCTTGCAAATTCACATTAGCTTACCAACACTAGATCAAGTAATGTATGAGTTGATTATTGAGATTATGCCCGGGTTAAAATCACTTAAAACCCTTTAACCATCAAAGTCACCTAAGATATTCAAACACCACTATGATGAACAAAGGTCAATTGAAAACCAACCTAGCCTAGAAACACAATCACTTGAAATTCTTATTCTAGTTGTCTAGATCACCAAAGGTGTTGAAGCACAAATTGATTCACTACTAAAATCACTTAAAGAGCTACTCAATCCATGTAATCAAAGTAAAACCAATATCAAACATAGCAATGGACCTCATGGCTAACTCAATAACACTAGCTCATGTATTTTCATTCAAAACAACTTTCATTCAATAGATTAAGGGCACATCATGCATTAAAGATTCATAGATAAGCAAACACAAGGGATTTAGCTACTCATAGCAAAAATTACACTAGCAATAATCATGAAAGCATCAATAAACATCATCTTGAGTGATTACAAGCTAAGATTCAAAGATAAATGATGATAAACAAAGATTATAAGTAAAGATTAAACTTAGATGAAGATTAAGTAAAGATTACAACTATTTGATTCAAAATAAGAAAGAGTAAAGTTAAGATTACAACTTAAATTGATAACAAAAGAAAGATTTATCACTAATGAAGATGAAACTTGAGCTTGCTTCCTCCAAATCACCTTAGAACTCTAATGGATGATGAAATTAGGGTTTTGTGTGTGTAATTCGGAGTAAAAACTGCAGCTCTCTTGCCAAATGACCTATCTTATTCTATTTATAGTGGTGAGGAAAGTGGGCTGAATCAGCGTCAGGAGCGCCGCTTTTGACATAGGTGCGGCGCTCTTGGCTTCAATTGGTGCGGCGCTCTATACTTCATCTGGTGCGGCGCTCTTGGAGCTGTAGGAACGGCGCTTCTACCTCTGAAGAGCGACGCTTCTGCTCACTGTGAAGAATTTGAGACAAAACGTTGGTGATTGCGCCGCTTTTACCATAGGTGCGGCGCTCTGGGCTGTGAGGTGCGGCGCTCCTTAATCAGGAGCGGCGCTCTTGATGCTGTTTCCTGCACTTGTCATTTTCTTTGCACTTTTTGAACATTTCTTGGTCAATTTTACACCAAGTTAGGCATTTTGCCTTGTGTGGACACTTTGGCACAGGAAAACAACTTTAAAGCCCCAACGATCATCAAAACCGAATAAAATGAGGTCGATATTGCGTAATAAATATGTCTAAATGGAGCAATATCAACAGGTTAAACCTATAACTCACCAACATTTTTGTTGACGTTTTAAGCATGTTTATTCTCAGGTGATTATTAAGAACTTCCGCTGTTGCATGCTAATTTAAAGACAAGATTTGGAGTCAGCATGCTTGTAATATATTATTTAAAAACTGCATTCGGGAACTTATTTTGTTGTAACGTATTATTATTGTAAACCATTATGTAATGGTCGTGTGTAAGCGTTATATTTTAAATTATCATTACCTGATAATCTAAGTTATGTCTTTTGAACGTTTGTCGATAAAATAAAGGTTATGGTTTGTTTAAAAACGTATGCAGTCTTTGAAAAACGTCTCATATAGAGGTCAAAACCTCGCAACGAAACTAATTAATATGAAACGTTTATAATCGATATAAACGGGACATTTCACGGAGGGAGTAAAGTTTTCACAAAATGTGAAAGCTTAGAGCTACAACATGAAGAAGGCTTAAGAGACTAGCCCAATACACAATAAAAACATAGGGACTTATGGGCAAAACCCATATGCAACCCTTTACATTAATTATGCCAACTATAAGACAAGAAAAGTGAAAATGGCAGATCACATCTCTAGCACTTCAAACCTTCTGAACACACAAGAGCCCACGGCTAGATCTTCCAACTATAAATTTGAAGGCTTTCCACTATATATGCATTAGCCAACCTTTGAAAGACCTTAAACTTCACTTGAACAACTACTACGGGCCATGCTTTACGAACAACATTAAACACCAAAACATTTCTCGCTAGCCAAAAGAACCAATAAGTAACCGGGCCGGTCAGTCTCCAAGATTTTTAGCATTACATCCCAATCCAAGAAAGCGATCGAGGGAAAATTCGATAAGGGAAGAAGGCATAACCCATGACGGGTTCGAACGAAGCCAATCAAATATTGCGGGACCACAAACAATGAAGCAAAAGATGGTCGATCGACTCAATAAGAACCACACACCAAGCACACTTGTCATCCGACCCTTTACTTGCCTATAGCTCAAAACTTCCTTAACCGGAACCCGCCTTGGATCGTTAACCAATGGAAAAAGCGATTTTTGAAGGCACTTGCTAATTCCACATGACTTTTACCCAAACAAACTCTCCATTGCCAACTTTACGGACTAAGAATATCATATAATTTGCCGGTATCTTGAAGCTTTAAGATATCGCGCCATACACCTGAAGGCTTCCTTTTGTTGACATTTGAAATATTAGAAAGCAAGTTTCCAGGTGGGTAAGCACCAAACTGCTCCATGATACAAGTCTTCCATATATCATCTTGATTGGAATTGATTTTGATCCACCATTTAGTCAAATGAGTAAGATTTTTTAACCTTGAACAACTCCAAGGTTTATTCCTTTACATGTAAAAACTTAGAAATACGCCTTCCTTTAAAATTATTCCCAAGACCTATAATGTTCCACATAGCAATCTTCATTGCTTGGCTTTGTTCGGCCGTTCGCTACTATCGAACATACCCTCCAAAAAATTCCCAAAAATCTCTTTTCTTCCTTATCGTTGATCGAAAATTTGGAATTTAATAACTTACCATATACCTTAATAGGTTTAGGAGTATACTCGCCTGACTCCTCATCTTTATTGTAATCAGGTTCTATATCATCCGAGAATACACTTTCCCCTGTCACAATCTTATCAGAAACTTCAAACCCATATTTATTGACATCTCCATTCTTTCTTTTAAAACATCCACTACCCTAATTAAATTACACATTGATTGACCAATTTTCAATTTGATTTTCACTAAAACTTACGCGTTTTCTATAGAATTTCCTTGCAATCATTCTTGATCATGAAAAACATTTAAATAGAGTTATCCTCTAAACAGAAACGGAACAATTTAGACAGCAAAGATGAGAATTCTTCGAACCATAACAAAACAAAAGGTCGCATTCAAGGAAATCCTACTAAAAATCGTAAAGGTATGTGTTAAAATTAAGTTGCTTTGTAATTTGCTTTTAATTCAATATAGAAAAATCAACAAACAATACATTATATGCCTTAATTGAACTTACAAGCATTTGCTTATCCTTACTAATAACACTGAATTAAACCACTATAATATCCTTATATGTCATACGTAACAAAATTCACAATAAAAAATATTTATGATAGTACATTTTACGATTATAAATGTTAGTATTCTTAATATTTTGGCAGCAATACTAGAAAAACCTGATTCTTCAAAGCAATTACATGTTTCAAATACCATCCTTCCATCAAGGTCCCATTGTTAGTATTGAATGACATCAACAATAGTAACTAACATTATTTTCTTTTATTGTTTCAATCAGTCATGTTATGTTTAATCAATGCTATCATACTTTTTATTGTACATCTACTTTTTCAGATATACAACAAGCACATGGTAAGAATTCCACTAAATGTATTAAATCCAACACTTGTTCTAAAACTGATCGTAGAGAAAGGCCTCCTAAATATAATGTTATGATCCCAAATCCAATCCCATTTCCGTCTGGGAAATACTTCAACACCCCAAGATTAGTTTTCAAATATATATATATATATATATATATATATATATATATATATATATATATATATATATATATATATATATATATATATATATATATATATATATATATATGTAGGGGCAGGATCAATGGGGAAGTAACCAATCGGGGGGAAGTAAAAAAATTTTTTTTTCATTTTTTTTTTTCATTTTTTTTTCCGGCATCAAGATCACACGAAAATATGAACATTTAGAAGAGACACTTCGTGATGAATGTTATTATTTAGGCGGGAAAACGATCGACAAAAATAACATTCAAGATAATATTGTTCGTGAAGAATATAAACGTTTTTTTTTCATGTTTTGTGAAGTAAAATTTAGCCCGATTTAGAGTTTAGGGTTTAGGGTTTAGGGTTTAGGGTTTGATGTTTTAGGTTTATTCCATAAACCCAAAACATCAAACCCTAAACCCTAAACCCTAAACCCAAAACTCTAAGCCGTTCGTGTTAAAAACTCAATCTAAATCCTAAATCTAAACCCTAAACCCTAAATTTCTAAACCCAAATATCTAAACCCTATAAACCCTAATATCTAAACCCTAATATCTAAACCCCAATAGCTAAAACCTCAACATACGCTCGAAAAACATGATAATTGTTATATATTACTTCTTCGAGCGTTTTTCCGCCAAAATAAAAATATTTATCACAAAGTGTCTCTACTAAATGTTCATTTTTTCATCCCATCTATAATGTTCGTGAACAAGGTTTTTTCAAAAAACGAAAAAATAAAAGTTTTTGCTTCCCCCCGCTTCCCCCCGATTGGTTACTTCCCTCTTGATCCTACCACTATATATATATATATATATATATATATATATATATATATATATATATATATATATATATATATATATATATATATATATATATATATATATATATATATATATATATATATATATATGTATGTGTGTGTGTGTGTGTGTGTGTGTGTATGTATGTATGTATGTGTGTGTGTGTGAGTGTGTGTCATTCAATGAAATATCATACCCCAAGGTATGATATTCAATAACTATCTGTTCAATGATCAATCTCCTCATTTGTTACAGTTTATTCACTTTTGTTTGGTTGAGTAGCAGGTGTTAAGGTTGCTCAACTAGTTCCTGCTGATGTTGGTGTTGTCAAGGTATTCTCATTGAAATATATAGCTGCAGGAGTCTAAAGCTTCATTTCTAAGTTATGTAGAAGGCCTACTCTCTTTGTGCACCATGTGTTTGTTAATATTGGATAATGCACCTGGTGTGGGGTTCAGATTAATAAGCACACAGATGGGACATAGTTGAGATTAGGTATCCATTTTTCGTTTATTACCAAAACACCAAGTACAGGGACCATTATTGTCATTATACAGAAGTTATGCAAGTGCAGGGGTCTCTTTGTCTTTTTTCATATCTTAAAGTGTATAAATAGTTTAGGTGTTTAGGGTTTCTGTATCCATTCATTCAGTCGATCTGTAATTTGTATTCACTTTTCTCTCAATTGTTAAGTTTGAGCTTATGGTTCTTTGGTCTAATTCTGGATTGTTTGTGGTTGTTGATGAGTGATTATCTAAATCATTCATAGTTTGTTCATGGTATCAGAGCAGGTGCTTGATTCGTATTGTTTGTTTTGAAATCCAATTAGGGTTTCGCTGAAAGGTTAATCGATTGGTGGTATTAGGGTTTTTGATCTAAAAGAAACCTGTGTTCTTTCTTGATTCAATTGTTTTGATCAGGATCGTGTTTCTGGTGCATGCATTAGGGTTTCAATTCAAAACCCTAATTTGTTCTTGTTGAAGACGATTTACAAATCTTCTTCTGGTTATTCTTCCGCTGTGCAATTGGAGATTAAAGGAGGAGTACTCTGTGAGGACTTTTCTTCCTACCTGTGTCTGTAGCAAGTTCCTACGAGTAGGAGTTTCTGTGCTTACAGGAATCAACTACCCCTACGTGTTATACTTGGCCTATAGCCAGGACTCTCTCTTGCTTTATCTGTTTAATTTCTTTAATTGTTTGTTTGATTAAAGAATTGCACTACACCCACTCTTGAACCTTGATCTTAAGATTTCAAGGAAACCTGATCAAGTGTGGTGGTTCTTTAATCTTTGGTATTCTACTTGTTAATTGTTACTGTGGTTAATATTTTGTATTCTGTTTGGTGGTTCTTGTTTGCTCTTGATTGTTTGTTAAAATGTTTGGGGATGTGGGTGAAGTATCTACTACCATGATAAGTAAATTGGATTTTGGTAATCCTCTTTACCTACATGCTAGTGATATTAGCAGTACACCTTTAATCAATTTTAAACTCAAAGGAACAGAAAATTATAAATCATGGGCTTGTGCTATGGAATTGGCTTTACAAACTAAGAATAAACTTGATTTTATAAATGGAACTCTTGAAAAATATGAAGAAGATGAGGTTCTTTCAAATCAATGGGAAAGGTGTAATGCTGTGGTTTTATCTTGGATCTTAGGTTGTATTTCTGATGAATTGTATTATGGTCAAATCTATTCAAAGTTGGCTTCTGTGGTTTGGGAGGAATTAAAAGAAACTTATGATAAAGTGGATGGTTCTGTTCTGTTTAATCTTGAACAAAAAATTTCATTGTTAACTCAAAATGGTACTCCTGTATAAGATTATTATCATAAATTGAACTCACTATGGAAACAATATGATATTCTGTGTAAATTACCCTCATGTCAATGTGATGCTGATAAAAAGAGATAGAATATTATAATCAGAGAAAATTAATGAAGTTCTTGATGGGACTGGATGATTCCTATCAGCCAGTTAGGACTATTATCTTAACTAGTGATCCTTTACCATCTGTTAAGGCTGCATTTAATATAATATCAAGAGAAGAGTCACATAGGGGAGTTCATGATAAAAAATCTATAAATGAATCATCTGCTTTCTTTTCTAACATTGGTAAACCAAAAATGGTTAGTAATAATCCCAAACCTGAGTGTAAAAAGTGTGGTAGAACTGGACATACAATTGAAAAGTGCTTTAAAATTATAGGATATCCACCTAGACCTAATAATCTTAAGTGTACTAAATGTGGTATGACAAATCATACTGTAGATAGATGTTTTGAGGTTGTGGGTTATCCACCAAACTTTAAAAGAAGAAATTCAAATAATTCATCACTTTTAAGCACTAATCACTCTTCTAGTTCTAGTAGTGGTGCCTGCAATACAGGTACAACTTCAATCACACTTTCTAATGAGCAAATAGCTAAGCTGGTTAATCTTTTGGATGGGAAAAGTGCTCCTGCACACTCATCCTCTAATATGACAGGTAATTTTATGAACTTAAATGTGGTTTTTAATCAAAACATTGATAAATTCTTGTCATGCAACATCAATGAAAAAGAAAATGTCAACTTTGGGTGGATTATAGACTCTGGAGCTAATCAACATATGACAAATTCTTGTAAAGGATTTGAAGTTATTAATGATGTGTCAAATTTAAACTTAACTGTTGATCATCCTAATGGAACAAGAGCAAAAGTTAAACAGATTGGAAATTTAAGACTTTCAAAAGATTTTGTTTTGTATGATGTGTTGGTTGTTCCTGATTATTGTGTTAGTTTGTTATCTGTGTATTGCTTGGTAAGAGATAATTCTTTATTTGTTGGTATTGATAGCTGTGCATGTTATATTCAGGATCTAGTAACTAGGAAGACTATTGTGACTGGTAGTTTATATGATGGCTTATATATTTTCAGTGATTCAACTAAGGGTGAGTGTCATCACTCAAACCTTCAGTTGTGTATGTTGTCTACATCTACATGGCATAGTAGACTTGGTCACCCTGCTGACCAAGTTCTCAATATTCTGAAAAATGATTTGAATTTTATGACTGATAACAGTTCTATTCATTGTGATGTGTGTCACAAGGCTAAGCAAACAAGGAAACCATTTCCACTTTGTGACCATAAGTCCACACACCTGGGTGAACTGATACACTTGGATGTGTGGGGTCCATATAAAGTTACTAGCAGAGATGGGTTTAGGTATTTCCTTACTGTTGTTGATGATTACACAAGGGCTGTTTGGATTTTCTTGCTAAAATCAAAAGAAGAAGTCTGCTTTTATGTTGAATTGTTTCATGAACAATTGTTTACCCAGTTTCAAAAGAGAATTAAAATAATCAGAAGTGATAATGGTAGTGAATTTTTGAACACAAAAATGACAGATTTTATAGTTAAAAATGGAATAATTCATCAAACAACTTGTGTTTATACACCACAACAGAATGGAATTGTAGAAAGGAAACATAGACATCTGCTCAATGTAGCTAGATCTCTAATGTTTCAAGGGAGGATTCCACTTAGTTTTTGGTCTGATTGTGTTCTTACTGCAACTTATTTGATTAACAGATTGCCATCTTTTGTGCTGAATGGAAAATGTCCCTTTAAGCTGGTGTACCATAAAAAACCTAATCTTTCCCATTTGAGAGTCTTTGGTTGTCTTGGCTTTGCAACTATTTTAAATAGTAATGATAAGTTTTCTTCAAAATCTGAAAAATGTGCTTTGATTGGTTATTCTATAGTAAAAAAGGGTTACAAATTATACAGTTTTGATAGTAAAAATGTTTTGTTTTCAAGAGATGTTAGATTTTTTGAAAATGTGTTCCCATTTAAAACAATGGGAACTGATGTTGATAAAATTAATAGTGGTTTAAATCAAATTAACTTTTTTGATATGTATGATGTTGATAGTCAAAGTTCTCAAAGTCCCAATGATGAAGGGAAAGATGACATAAGTAGTGATGGCAATGAAGGAAATCTGCCAAATGGTTCTGTTCCAGATCATAGTGGTAGTATTCCATCATCTGCAACATTATCTGCTGAAACAAATCACCCTGAGGGCAACAAAAATCTTTTAAATGAAACTGGTACACCAACACCATCTTCTACTTTAAGGAGATCTCAAAGAGATATTATTAAACCTAAAAGATTTGATGATTTTGTGTTAGATAGTTATAATGCTAAAAACGAACATATATTTCATAGCATTATCCCTCAAGAAAGACAAGCTTTTACTTGCAACTGTTCTATTTACAAGTGATATTCGTTTAAATAATAAAAGGTGAAGACAAAAGACAGATTCGACGAATTGAAGACGCAAACGACCAAAAAGCTCAAAAGTACAAAATACAATCAAAGTGGTTCCAATTATTGATATGAAACGTCTCAAAATTACAAGAGTACAAGATTCAAAACGCAAAGTACAAGATATTAAATTGTACACAAGGACGTTCGAAAATCCGGAACCGGGACCAGAGTCAACTCTCAACGCTCGACGCAACGGACTAAAAATTACAAGTCAACTATGAACATAAATAAAATATAATATTTAAATAATTCTTATAATTATTTATATATTATATTATTATTTATAAACCGTCGGCAGAAGAAAACAACCAAATGTGAGCCTCCCCAGCTGGCCATGCGATCGCATGGCCTTGAAGGGCAAAGCCCATGCGATCGCATGAGGCCCTTTTTCTGGCCACAGCCCTATAAATTCGCGTGTTTGGTTCATCATAATCCATCATATATCAACCTCTCTATCTAAACGTATTATATATATTTATATTATAATTTTAATTTTAATTTTAATTTCTAATAATAAGGGTATGTTAGCGAATGTTGTAAGGGTGTAAGTCAAAATTCTGTCCGTGTAACGCTACGCTATTTTTAATCATTGTAAGTTATGTTCAACCTTTTTAATTTAATGTCTCGTAGCTAAGTTATTATTATGCTTATTTAAAACGAAGTAATCATGATGTTGGGCTAAAATACTAAAATTGGATAATTGGGCTTTGTACCATAATTGGGGTTTGGACAAAAGAACGACACTTGTGGAAATTAGACTATGGGCTATTAGTGGGCTTTATATTTGTTTAACTAAATGATAGTTTGTTAATTTTAATATAAAGATTTAAAATTGGACATACCTATAAATAACCATATACACTCGATCGGATACGATGGGCGGGATATTTATATGTACGAATAATCGTTCATTTAACCAGACACGGGAATGGATTAATAGTCACTAGAATTATTAAAACAGGGGTGAAATTATGTACAAGGACACTTGGCATAATTGATAACAAAGTATTAAAACCTTGGGTTACACGCAGTCGATATCCTGGTGTAATTATTAAACAAAGTATTAAGACCTTGTTACAGTTTAAGTCCCCAATTAGTTGGAATATTTGACTTCGGGTATAAGGATAATTTGACGAGGATACTCGCACTTTATATTTATGACTGATGGACTGTTATGGACAAAAACCAGACGGACATATTAAATAATCCAGGACAAAGGACAATTAACCCATGGGCATAAAACTAAAATCAACACGTCAAACATCATGATTACGGAAGTTTAAATAAGCATAATTCTTTTATTTTCATATTTAATTACACTTCTAATTATTACACTTTTATTTATTGTCATTGTATTTAATTGCACTTTTAATTTTCGTACTTTTAAATTATTGCAAGTTTATTTTATCGCAATTTTATTTATCACAATTTCATTATCATTATTTACTTTACGCTTTAAATTAAGTTGTATTTATTTTTAAAATTTTACATTAGGTTTTAACTGCGACTAAAGTTTTAAAATCGACAAACCGGTCATTAAACGGTAAAAAAACTCCCTTTTTATAATAATAATATTACTTATATATATTTGTATTTTTATAAAATAAAACTAATATAGCGTTAAGCTTTGTTTAAAAGATTTCCCTGTGGAACGAACCGGACTTACTAAAAACTATACTACTGTACGATTAGGTACACTGCCTATAAGTTGAAATGTCCCGTTCTTATTGATTAAAAACGTTCCATATTAATTGATTTCGTTGCGAGGTTTTGACCTCTATATGAGACGTTTTTCAAAGACTGCATTCATTTTAAAACAAACCATAACCTTTATTTCATCAATAAAGGTTTAAAAAGCTTTACGTAGATTATCAAATAATGATAATCTAAAATATCCTGTTTACACACGACCATTACATAATGGTTTACAATACAAATATGTTACAACAAAATAAGTTTCTTGAATGCAGTTTTTACACAATATCATACAAGCATTGACTCCAAATCTCGTCCTTATTTAAGTATGCGACAGCGGAAGCTCTTAATAATCACCTGAGAATAAACATGCTTAAAACGTTAACAAAAATGTTGGTGAGTTATAGGTTTAACCTATATATATCAAATCATAATAATAGACCACAAGATTTCATATTCCAATACACATCCCATACATAGAGATAAAAATCATTCATATGGTGAACACCTGGTAACCGACATTAACAAGATGCATATATAAGAATATCCCCATCATTCCGGGACACCCTTCGAATATGATATAAATTTCGAAGTACTAAAGCATCCGGTACTTTGGATGGGGTTTGTTAGGCCTAATAGATCTATCTTTAGGATTCGTGTCAATTAGGGTGTCTGTTCCCTAATTCTTAGATTACCAGACTTAATAAAAAGGGGCATATTCGATTTCGATAATTCAACCATAGAATGTAGTTTCACGTACTTGTGTCTATTTTGTAAATCATTTATAAAACCTGCATGTATTCTCATCCCAAAAATATTAGATTTTAAAAGTGGGACTATAACTCACTTTCACAGATTTTTACTTCGTCGGGAAGTAAGACTTGGCCACTGGTTGATTCACGAACCTATAACAATATATACATATATATCAAAGTATGTTCAAAATATATTTACAACACTTTTAATATATTTTGATGTTTTAAGTTTATTAAGTCAGCTGTCCTCGTTAGTAACCTATAACTAGTTGTCCACAGTTAGATGTACAGAAATAAATCGATAAATATTATCTTGAATCAATCCACGACCCAGTGTATACGTATCTCAGTATTGATCACAACTCAAACTATATATATTTTGGAATCAACCTCAACCCTGTATAGCTAACTCCAACATTCACATATAGAGTGTCTATGGTTGTTCCGAAATATATATAGATGTGTCGACATGATAGGTCGAAACATTGTATACGTGTCTATGGTATCTCAAGATTACATAATATACAATACAAGTTGATTAAGTTATGGTTGGAATAGATTTGTTACCAATTTTCACGTAGCTAAAATGAGAAAAATTATCCAATCTTGTTTTACCCGTAACTTCTTAATTTTAAATCTGTTTTGAGTGAATCAAGTTGCTATGGTTTAATATTGAACTCTATTTTATGAATCTAAACAGAAAAAGTATAGGTTTATAGTCGGAAAAATAAGTTACAAGTCATTTTTGTAAAGGTAGTCATTTCAGTCGAAAGAACGACGTCTAGATGACCATTTTAGAAAACATACTTCCACTTTGAGTTTAACCATAATTTTTGGATATAGTTTCATGTTCATAATAAAAATCATTTTTCTCAGAATAACAACTTTTAAATCAAAGTTTATCATAGTTTTTAATTAACTAACCCAAAACAGCCCGCGGTGTTACTACGACGGCGTAAATCCGGTTTTACGGTGTTTTTCGTGTCTCCAGGTTTTAAATCATTAAGTTAGCATATCATATAGATATAGAACATGTGTTTAGTTGATTTTAAAAGTCAAGTTAGAAGGATTAACTTTTGTTTGCGAACAAGTTTAGAATTAACTAAACTATGTTCTAGTGATTACAAGTTTAAACCTTCGAATAAGATAGCTTTATATGTATGAATCGAATGATGTTATGAACATCATTACTACCTTAAGTTCCTTGGATAAACCTACTGGAAAAGAGAAAAATGGATCTAGCTTCAACGGATCCTTGGATGGCTCGAAGTTCTTGAAGCAGAATCATGACACGAAAACAAGTTCAAGTAAGATCATCATTTGAAATAAGATTGTTATAGTTATAGAAATTGAACCAAAGTTTGAATATGATTATTACCTTGTATTAGAATGATAACCTACTGTAAGAAACAAAGATTTCTTGAGGTTGGATGATCACCTTACAAGATTGGAAGTGAGCTAGCAAACTTGAAAGTATTCTTGATTTTATGTAACTAGAACTTGTAGAATATATGAAGAACACTTAGAACTTGAAGATAGAACTTGAGAGAGATCAATTAGATGAAGAAAATTAAAGAATGAAAGTGTTTGTAGGTGTTTTTGGTCGTTGGTGTATGGATTAGATATAAAGGATATGTAATTTTGTTTTCATGTAAATAAGTCATGAATGATTACTCATATTTTTGTAATTTTATGAGATATTTCATGCTAGTTGCCAAATGATGGTTCCCACATGTGTTAGGTGACTCACATGGGCTGCTAAGAGCTGATTATTGGAGTGTATATATGATAATGCTAAAAACGAACATATATTTCATAGCATTATTTCTCAAGAAAGACAAGCTTTTAGTTGCAATTGTTCTATTTAAAAGTGATATTCGTTTGAATAATAAAAGGTGAAGACAAAAGACAGATTCGACGAATTAAAGACGCAAACGACCAAAAAGCTCAAAAGTACAAAATACAATCAAAGAGGTTCCAATTATTGATAAGAAACGTCTCGAAATTACAAGAGTACAAGATTCAAAACATAAAGTACAAGATATTAAATTGTACGCAAGGACGTTCGAAAATCCGGAACCGGGACCAGAGTCAACTCTCAACGCTCGACGCAACGGACTAAAAATTACAAGTTAACTATGTATATAAATATAATATAATATATAATTAATTATATAAATTATATATATATTATATTATATAATAAACCGTCGGCAGACTAAGATCCAATTTAGAGTGAGCTGGAATTTCAAACTCCGCGACTCGCGGAGTTTGAAGAGCAAAAATGCCGCGAGTCGCGGAGCTCACCTGGACTCAATTCCCTATAAAAGCAAACGCAGTTTGATCGCAAAAACCATGAAAATATCCATAATCTATCTCTCTCTCAATATATACGTAAATATATATATATAATTTATATTTTAATTTTAATTTTAATTTTAAATCCTAATAATAAGGGTATGTTAGCAAATGTTGTAAGGGTGTAAGTCGAAATTCTGTCCGTGTAACGCTACGCTATTTTTAATCATTGTAAGTTATGTTCAACCTTTTTAATTTAATGTCTCGTAGCTAAGTTATTATTATGCTTATTTAATTCGAAGTAATCATGATGTTGGGCTAATTACTAAAATTGGGTAATTGGGCTTTGTACCATAATTGGGGTTTGGACAAAAGAACGACACTTGTGGAAATTAGACTATGGGCTATTAATGGGCTTTATATTTGTTTAACTAAATGATAGTTTGTTAATGTTAATATAAAGATTTACAATTGAGCGTCCCTATAAATTACCATATACGTTCGATCGGACACGATGGGCGGGGTATTTATATGTACAAATAATCGTTCATTTAACCGGACACGGGAATGGATTAATAGCCACTAGAATAATTTTAAAACAGGGGTGAAATTATGTACAAGGACACTTGGTATAATTGATAACAAAATATTAAAACCTTGGGTTACACTCAGTCGACATCCTGGTGTAATTATTAAACAAAGTATTAAAATGTTGTTACAGTTTAAGTCCCCAATTAGTTGGAATATTTAACTTCGGGTATAAGGATAATTTGACGAGGACACTCGCACTTTATATTTATGACTGATGGACTGTTATGGACAAAAACCAGACGGACATATTAAATAATCCAGGACAAAGGACAATTAACCCATGGGCATAAAACTAAAATCAACACGTCAAACATCATGGTTACGGAAGTTTAAATAAGCATAATTCTTTTATTTCATATTTAATTTCCTTTATTTTATATTTAATTGCACTTCTAATTATCGCATTTTTATTGTTATTGTATTTAATTGCACTTTTAATTATCGTACTTTTTAATTATCGCAAGTTTATTTTATCGCACTTTTATTATTCGCAATTTCATTATCGTTATTTACTTTACGCTTTAAATTAAGTCTTGTATTTATTTATTATTTTACATTTGGTTTTAACTGCGACTAAAGCTTTAAAATCGACAAACCGGTCATTAAACGGTAAAAACCCCCCTTTATAATAATAATATTACTTATATATATATTTGTATTTTTATAAAAGTAAACTAATATAGCGTTAAGCTTTGTTTAAAGATTTTCCCTGTGGAACGAACCGGACTTACTAAAAACTACACTACTGTACGATTAGGTACACTGCCTATAATTGTTGTAGCAAGGTTTAAGTATATCCATTCTATAAATAAATAAATATCTTGTGTAAAATGGTATCGTATTTAATAGTATTTCCTGCTAAAAATTAAAAGCTATTTTATATACACCTCGCATAACATCAATATATCAATAGTACATACATCTAAAAGCTGTGTATTGTACGAGTACGAATACGGGTGCATACGAGTAGAATTGTTGATGAAACTGAACGAGGATGTAATTGTAAGCATTTTTGTTAAGTAGAAGTATTTTCATAAGTGTATTGAAGTCTTTCAAAAGTGTATAAATATATATTAAAACACTACATGTATATACATTTTAACTGAGTCGTTAAGTCATCGTTAGTCGTTACATGTAAGTGTTGTTTTGAAACCTTTAGGTTAACGATCTTGTTAAATGTTGTTAACCCAATGTTTATAATATCAAATGAGGTTTTAAATTATTATATTATCATGATATTATCATGTATGAATATCTCTTAATATGATATATATACATTAAATGTCTTTACAACGATAATCGTTACATATATGTCTCGTTTAAAAATCATTAAGTTAGTAGTCTTGTTTTTACATATGTAGTTCATTGTTAATATACTTAATGATATGTTTACTTATCATAGTATCATGTTAACTATATATATATCCATATATATGTCATCATATAGTTTTTACAAGTTTTAACGTTCGTGAATCACCGGTCAACTTGGGTGGTCAATTGTCTATATGAAACATATTTCAATTAATCAAGTCTTAACAAGTTTGATTGCTTAACATGTTGGAAACATTTAATCATGTAAATATCAATCTCAATTAATATATATAAACATGGAAAAGTTCGGGTCACTACATAAGTGTTGTAGCAAGGTTTAAGTATATCCATTCTATAAATAAATAAATATCTTGTGTAAAATTGTATCGTATTTAATAGTATTTCGTTGTAAAATATAAGCTATTTCATATACACCTCGCATAACATCAAGTATTTTTGGCGCCGCTGCCGGGGAACATATCTGCTTAAACGCCGGAAGCGCAACGCTAATATATAAAAAAAAAGATTTTTATTTTTAAGTTTACTTTTATAAAAAATACGCTTTTGTAAAAATACGTTTTAAATATTCTAAAATATAAAAAGAAAAACAAAAATATAAATATTTTTAAGAGTTTGTTAAATATTTAAGTTTTATAAAGTTTCTTTATTTCTATTTTTAGTTTGTAAAAATATAAATTTTATTTAATTTATATAAATATATTATATATATATATATATATATATATATTTTAGCAAAACAGAAAAAAATATAAATAAATTCGAGTCCAGTACTGTAGCAGCCCAATCACTGGCCCGAAATCCTAGCCCATGCGATCGCATGGCCGGGTAACTTAGGACTCATGCGATCGCATGAGCCCTGCTGACACGCCACAGTTGACATCGTACTGCATTAATTACGGGGTATTATTTATTATTATTATACTTTAACCCTAATTAGGGTTATACTTTTAATATTAATTAATTTTAGTTTTTAATTTGTTTTATTTTAGTTTAATTAGTTTTATAAAATAAATAATATAAAAATAATATTTTTATAAAAATTGTACTTTTTACAAATTTTAATATATTTTTATATTTTGTCTCTTTTTATTTGTTATTAGCGTAATATTTGTATTTTTCGCTCGTATTTAGTTTTAAGATATAGTTTTTGCCATAGTTATTTTACTTCTAAATTTTTAAGATTTGCCGTAAAATCCCTTAAGTGCTTTTTCTTTAGACTAAGATTTAGGTGCTTTAGAATTTTGCGACGCTGTTCTAAGTTTTTAGTACCTTTTTAAGTTATTGCCATTTGGGATATAGTTTTACTTGTAAGCTTTAATATTTTTAGACGCAACTTTTAATTCTCAGTTTTTAGTTCCTTTTTAAGTTTCAACGCGCTACTTTCTTATTTTTATTTTTCGACGCCTTTTACCTATGTATCAATTATCACTCCAATTAGTAATCTCAATTTGCAATTTTAATTTTAAGTTAGTAATAATAATAAGGTTGGGTTAGTCGAGTGTTTTAAAGTTTTATAAGTCACTCTTTTTCTTTCTTATTTCTCCAATTTTAATACCGACGCGCTCTTTTTCTTTCTTATTTCTCGCCATTCTAGTTTTTAGGACATAGAATTTTCTACTTCTTCTCTAAATTTCTTTAAATTACGAAAAATTATTTTAAGCGGTTAAATTGATAGAAATCAAAATTTTATGGTTCGTAGTAATAGTTGGATTTGTACGTGGACCGGGTTATTGGAGCCAAACAGTACTCAATTATATTGAGACCAAACGAATCCTGCCCCTCTGCTGCATCTTTTGGCTATTCGAAACGTGGGCAAAATCAGAAAAGTCTATTAATTGGATAACTTATATAATTTTTCTTTCTTTTTAAAAAACTAATAGGATATTCAGTGAATGCACCGAGCAAAACGTTCACCACCTTTTTTACGTTCACCACCTGTAACTCGATCAAGACATCTCACAAATATTGTCGCCGTTGATTTTTCTTTAGAATCGTCATCCAGTCGACTAAGTACTCCAATTCAAATTTCCGATAATCTATTTTTTGAACCCGACCTCACAATTGAGAATTCGGAGAATATCTAGGGACGATTCATAGATCCTGAACCATTAATTTTTCCTCCGGAACCACCAATCATTCAAACAGAGATTGTTGAGGAACGAACCATTAAATCAGAATCCTCTAGCTATTCAGATTCAACAAATTCAATCATGGAGAATCTGGAACCTTTAAGTATGGAAGACCGAATGAGAGCTAAACGCACTGGCCAAGGTCACGCAATTACTCATCCAGACATTAATGTGCCAGATTATGAAATCAAAGGACAAATTCTACACATGATGACTAATCAATGCCAATTTAGTGGTGCACCGATGGAAGATCCAAATGAACATCTTCGTACCTTTAATAGGATCTGCACACTATTTAAAATAAGAGAAGTTGAAGATGAACAGATATATCTCATGTTATTTCCCTGGACTTTAAAGGAAGAAACCAAAGATTGGTTAGAATCGTTACCTGAAGGGGCGATTGATACATGGGATGTTTTAGTTGAAAATTTTCTTAAACAATTCTTTCCGGCATCCAAAGCCGTGAGACTTCAAGGAGAAATTGTTACGTTCACACAGAAGCCAAATGAAACTCTATATGAGGCATGGACAAGATTTGGAAAGTTATTGAGAGGATGTTCGCAACATGGTTTAGACACTTGTCAAATAGTACAAATATTCTACCAAGGATGCGACATCACTACAAGGAAAGACATCGATATAGCAGCTGGAGGTTCCATTATGAAGAAAACTGAAACTGATGCTTACAAAATTATTGATAACACTGCTTCCCACTCACATGAGTGGCACCAAGAAAAAGATATCGTTAGATCATCTAAAGTAGCTAGAGCCGATTCTAGCCATGACTTAGATTCCATTTCTGCAAAGATAGATGCTGTCGAGAGACGAATGGAAAAGATGACTAAGGATATACACTCAATACGAATTAGTTGTGAGCAGTGTGGAGGACCACATTTAACAAAAGATTGTCTCATTATTGAACTAACAATGGAACAAAGAGAGAATGTTTCATACATAAACCAAATGCCTGGAAATAATTATCAGAATAATTATCAACCGCCAAGACCGATTTACAATCAAAACCAGAATTATAATCGAAATGTTTCATACAACAACCAACAAGGTCCAAGTAATCAACAAGTATCCAATAATACTTACAATCAGCAAAGACATAATTTTTAAAACAAATCACCACAAACCGATGATAAAAAGCCAAATTTAGAAGATATGATGACGAAGCTAGTTGAGTCTCAAACTCAATTTTTCACATCTCAGAAACAAACCAATGAACAAAATGCTCAAGCATTTAGAAATCAACAAGCTTCTATTCAAAATCTGGAACAAGAAGTAAGTAACCTAGCAAGGTTAATAGGTGAAAGAAAACCGAAAAGTCTACCTAGTGATACAAATGCTAACCCCCGGAATGAAACAGCTAAAGCTATTACCACAAGAAGTGGTACAACACTTAAACCACCTGAAATACCTGTAATTTCTGAGGAAGCTATTCCTACTCCACAAGAACCACAACCTGAACAAGATAAGAAAAAAGAACCGGTAGTTGAAAAGGTTAATGAAGATAACACAGTTAAGGCAAAACCTTATGTTAAACCATACCAACCACCACTTCCTTACCCGAGTAAAATGAAAAAAGAGAGACTTGAAGCTGAGCAATCTAAATTCTTGGATATGTTTAAACAGATAAATGTAAATCTTCCTTTCATTGATGTAATTTCAGGAATGCCTAGATATGCTAAATTTCTGAAAGATCTAATCACGAATAGAAAGAAAACGGAAGAACTCTTGGCTGTTACTATGAATGCTAATTGTTCTGCAGTGCTGTTGAATAAAATACCAGAAAAACTATCTGATCCAGGAAGTTTCACAATTCCATGTTTTCTGGGTAGTCTTAGTTCAATAGAAGCATTGGCAGACTTAGGTGCTAGTATAAATCTAATGCCGTATTCACTATACGCTAAACTAGACCTTGGAGAATTGAAACCAACATGAATAAGCATACAACTAGCCGATAGATCAATAAAATATCCTAGAGGGATAATGGAGAACATGCTAGTTAAAGTTGGTACTTTAGTATTTCCAGTAGATTTTGTTGTTCTGGACATGAAAGAAGACTCTCAAGTTCCTCTCATATTAGGAATACCATTCTTAAACAAAGCTAAAGCAATGATAGACGTGTTCTGTAAGAAACATACCCTAAGTATAGAGGACGAGAGTGTTACCTTTTCTGTTGATAGAGCAATGCAACAACCGCAATCTGCAGATGATACATGTTATTATATTCAAACTATAGAATCACATGCAGAATTGTTAGAAGAATTTCCAGAATTACAAGGAACAGGAGAATGTTCTTTAGGAGAAGGAACTGAACCAATTGATGAAACTGAAATGTTAGCTACACTAATGGCTAATGGATATGAACCAACAACAGAAGAAATTCAAATGCTAAAAGAAGAAGACAGATATCGATATAAATCATCGATAGAAGAACCACCGACATTAGAGTTAAAGCCACTTCCAAACCATTTGGAATACGCTTATTTACATGGTGAATCTGAATTACCTGTAATAATATCGTCTTCTCTTACTGAAAATGAAAAATCTCAACTCATTTCTGTACTAAAATCTCATAAACCAGCTATTGCATGGAAAATTCATGATATTAAAGGAATAAGTTCTTCGTATTGTACACATAAAATCCTTATGGAAGAAGGTCATAAAACGTATGTGCAACGCCAACGAAGACTAAATCCTAATATGCAAGATGTTGTTAAGAAAGAAATTATTAAACTGCTTGATGCAGGTTTAATTTATCCAATTTTTGATAGTCCATGGGTAAGCCCAGTTCAATGCGTGCCTAAGAAGGGTGGCATGACTGTCATTACAAATGAGAAAAATGAGCTTATTCCTACTAGGACTGTAACAGGATGGCGTGTATGTATTGATTATAGAAAATTAAATGACGCCACCAGAAAAGATCACTTTCCCTTACCTTTCATTGATCAAATGTTGGAAAGATTAGCCGGAAATAGTTACTATTGTTTTCTTGATGGTTTTTTCGAATATTTTCAAATTCCAATAGCACCCGAGGACTAAGAAAAAATCACATTCACGTGCCCTTATGGTACTTTTGCTTACAAACGCATGTCATTTGGACTTTGCAACGCCCCTGCAACCTTTCAAAGGTGCATGCTGGCGATTATTCACGACATGATAGAAGAATGCATGGAAGTTTTCATGGATGACTTTTCAGTCTTCGGTGATACTTTTGAATCATGTCTAGTTAATCTTGAACGAATGCTTATTAGATGCAAACAATCAAATCTAGTTCTTAATTGGGAGAAATGCCATTTCATGGTTAAAGAAGGCATCGTTCTTGGACATAAAATTTTAAAGGAAGGAATTGAAGTGGATAGAGCTAAAGTAGATGTAATTGCTAAACTTCCACATCCCACCAATGTTAGAGAAGTTAGGAGTTTTCTAGGGCATGCCGGTTTTTACCGACGTTTCATAAAAGATTTTTCTAAAATTGCCATTCCTATGAATAAACTCCTAGAAAAGGATGCTCCATTCATCTTTTCAGATGAATGTATCATATCTTTTAATATTCTTAAAGAAAAACTCACTAATGCGCCGATCATGATAACACCAAATTGGAATCTACCGTTTGAACTTATGTGCGATGCAAGTGATTTTGCAATGGGAGCCGTTTTAGGACAAAGGATTGAAAAATGATTTCAACCTATATATTATGCTAGTAAGACGTTACAAGGAGCACAAACAAATTACACAACTACTGAAAAAGAACTCCTTGCAATTGTCTTTGCTTTTGACAAATTTCGTTCATATCTTGTTCTAGCTAAAACGGTGGTCTATACTGACCATTCTGCTCTTAGATACCTATTTTCGAAACAAGATGCTAAACCAAGATTAATCCGTTGGATCTTACTCTTACAAGAGTTTGATATTGAAATCCGAGATAAAAAGGGAGCAGAAAATCTCACCGCTGATCATCTTTCTCGTCTTGAAAATCCTGAATTAGAAGTTCTAAATGAATCGGCCATACAAGACAACTTTCCTGATGAATATCTATTGAAGATAGATTATAATGAAATTTCATGGTTTGCAGACTATGCAAACTATTTAGTATGTGGATTCCTTGAAAAAGGATTGTCGTACCAAAAACGAAAGAAATTCTTTAGTGATATAAAACACTATTTCTGGGAAGATCCACATTTGTTTAAAAGTTGTCCAGATGGAATAATACGCCGATGTGTATTCGGAGATGAAGCTAGTAAAATTTTAAACCATTGTCACACAGGACCAACAGGAGGGCATTATGGGCCTCAAATAACAGCAAGAAAAGTTTATGATGCTGGATTCTATTGGCCTACAATTTACAAAGACGCACACCTTCTTTGCAAATCCTGTGATACTTGTCAAAGGGCCGGAAAAATAAGTCAACGTGATGAAATGCCACAAAATGTCATTCAAGTATGTGAAGTGTTTGACATTTGGGGTATTGACTTTATGGGTCCATTTCCAAAATCTCATAATAATCTATATATTCTCGTAGCCATTGATTATGTATCTAAATGGGCGGAAGCACAAGCTCTCCCAACTAATGATGCACGAGTTGTAGTCAACTTTTTAAAACGTCTTTTTGCAAGGTTTGGAACACCGAAAGCTTTAATAAGTGATCGGGGTACTCATTTCTGTAATAATCAACTTGAGAAAGTTCTCAAAAGATATGGAGTAACTCATAAAATCTCCACTGCTTATCATCCACAAACAAGTGGACAAGTTGAAAATACCAACCGAGCTTTAAAACTTATTATAGAGAAAATCGTAGGATCAAATCCGAAGGAATGGTCCATTAAATTGGAGGATGCACTCTGGGCTTTTAGAACAGCCTACAAAACTCCAATTGGAACAACACCTTTTAAACTCGTTTACGGAAAAGCATGTCATCTTCCAGTAGAAATTGAACACAAAGCATTTTGGGCTTTGAAGACATGTAATCTTGATTTACATGAAGCCGGACGTCTACGGTTAAGTCAATTAAACGAATTAGAAGAATTAAGACATGAAACATATGAAAATTCCTTAATCTATAAGGAAAGAACGAAGAAATGGCATGATAAAAGAATCAGAAGTTCAAAAGAATTTAAAGAAGGAGACAGAGTTCTTCTTTTCAATTCACGATTCAAGCTATTTCCTGAAAAAATGAAATCAAGATGGTCTGGACCATTCATAGTCAAAAGAGTTTTCCCATACAGAACAGTAGAATTGATAAATTCAAATGGGATTGAATTTAAGGTTAATGGTCACAGAGTTAAACATTACATAGATAGTCCGATGAAAGTTGACAACGAAGTTAATCACAATTTCGATACCATAGCTAACTAAGTGTGGGGAGAATCAAGTCTTTAAAAGAATAATATGTATTTCTGTTAGAGTTAGATTTTCTGTTTTCGTGTGGTTCTCGAAAATGAAACTCGAATGGTCTTTCCCTAGCAGACCCTAAAGAACTAGTCTTCTCCCCCCATTCTGAATTTTTATTTTTTTTTAGGTTTTACGAAATGAAGACTTCATGTGAACTAAACCATGGTCTAATGCTACACGCTTTGATCACTAAACGTAATAATGACACACTTCCAAGTGAATTGGTATCATTAATAAGAGGTAAATTGGACGGAGTAAGAAAAGAATCCAGATGCGAAGATAATAAGTTACAATTTGGTAAAGGAAAATCAAAATCCACAGCGAAAAGAAGAGCACGACACCTTGAAAGATGTCACAAATGCGAAAAATGGTCACACGAAGGTAAATGTTCAAATAATCAAACCTATTCAAACACCGAATTTGTTACTTTATGCAGAGACGGACCGTTTATATGTTTAGAAGAAAAAACGTTGAATGCTCGAGGTTACGCCTATGTAGCCATGGAAAATCAATTAGTCCGACTATCTTATGAGTGGGCTAGAGCATATGACTAAGAAATATATTTCACAGGTAAGTTTGTACAGTTTTCATTTTTATTTTTATTTTTATTTTTAACCTTTTGATAATAAACGCTAATTTGTTAGCTATAAAGTATTAAATTGATATTCGATAAAATTAGGTCTTGCGACCGAAATTATTGTTATCATTCAAAAATTTATTACATCACTGCGAAATTTAACGTTTATTCTTAAGGTATAAATATCTTTAATCAATCAACTCAAAATATTTCAAAAATTCGTCATGAGTTAAATTAGGTCATGGAACCGAAATTACTTTACCGAAAAGAGGGGCGCATATTTTTGATAATATTTGATTGATTAAAGTGGGATAAAAGCTAAAAAGATTTTCAATTTTTTTTACCATGTTTTTAAAATTAATATATAAATATTAAATTAATATTGTAAACTTCTTTAAAATTGTAAATATCTGAAAAATTAATATTTTTAATATAAGTTTGTATGTATAAAAACAAAAATATAATTTAAGTTTGGTGTGAATTTTTAATATGAATTTTTAATTTTATGCATTTTAAATTTAAGTTTGGTGTGAATTTAAAAACAAAAATTTACTTTATTTCGCTAAGTTAAAAATATGATTTTTAAAATTCCTCGTGAGTTGAAGACTAGGTCTTTGAACCGAAATTGCTTTACCCGAGGGAGGGACGAGAACTTTTATTATCATTATTTTTAATCTTATTGAATTAAAGTATGCCAAAAATATTTAAAAAACCCAAAAATCTTTGCTTTTAAAACCGCACTTTGAATTGACAAATTTTAAAATTTTGTTGAGGGACAGACTAGGACATCGATCCGAAACGCCCTCATCCTAAACAGAAACAAAATTTTAAAATTTTATTAATAATATGTTTTATAAAGTTTAAGGTTAAAAAAAAAAACTGAAAGTACTGTACCCGGGACTCCATGCGATCGCATGGAGTTTGCCCTTTGCATCCATGCGATCGCATGGGGAGAAAAATCAGGTCAGGTTCAAAAGCAGTCGCCTGTTCTATCTTCTACACCACAACACACATACATACCCAAAATTCTCTCAAAATCTCACCAAATTTCATCATTTTTCCACCGTAATTCGTCATTTTTCTTGCTCTAATCATGCCTAGATTCTCATTCTTCAGTAAAAAGGTAAAAATTACACCCCTAAACTCATAAATTTTCTAGTTTTTGTGATAATTACCAATATTTTACCTAATGCAATTTTGTTAATTTCTAGTGTAATTAGTGTTAAATTGTTAGTATTTTATGCATGTATAACCTAGATTGATGCTATTTAACATGATTTGAAGCCAAAAACTTCAAAATTTTTAGAAATCTAGGGTTTGTGTTCTTGCGCAATTTGGGGCTTTTTGATATAAACAGGTTATGGCCGATTTTTGTCATGAATTATTGCTAAATTGAGTAGTGTAACATGTTTAGGTAGTTAAATGATCCAAACATTGATCCTAAACATGATTTTTGAAGATTAAAGTAGACTTTTTAGGCGAAAATTCATGAACTTGATTAATTTGATATATTTGCCATTTGAGACTTGTTTAATTGTTAGTAATGACTATTTTGACATGTTATTTGAGTTAAATACTTATGAACTTTGTCTACATTTTCATATGTGCTTATTTAAAAAAGTGTAGAATTGTGAAAAAAATTGTGAAAATATGTATAAGTTTAATTTTGATTTAACATGTTATTGTAAATGTTTTAAGTTGTTATTTTGCTAACACTAATGCATATTTGGATGCACAAATTTTGTGTTTAATGTGTTTTGCAGAAAGCCGATACTGGAGGTTCAGGAGCATCATCATCTAGACAGCCTGCTCCAGCACCGTAACCAGAACCAGAAATGCAACACGAGCCAGAACCCGAACAAGAACCACAACAGGAACCACAACAACAGCCTGATCAACACGTACCTTATTATGATCCGGTACAGTTTGTTAATGAATTCATAGTATTCCCGATGAGGCCGTCAGTAGAATACCCAACGATTCCTGAGCACACTTTGCATCCTAATCTGAGATTTGATAGAAGATGGAGAGATTACGAGACATATCAAAGGAACAAATTCAGATTGGTAACTAAAAATGTAGAGGTGCCAAGGGTAATCGATTGGGATCCTTTGGAAAGAGTTCAGCTAGCTAATAGAGTCAGACTGCTACTGATTCAGAGGTACGAGAACTCTTCTTTTACAGATTGGGAACGTCTTTTCACCATTCGTAGACCTGTATATAAGGAATGGTGTGTTGAGCTCATGAGTACTGTATCACTTGATACAAATATAGTTAGAATAGATGATAGAAGATTTCTTAGGTTTATCCTTGGCGGTAGGATGTACAGAATGTCCATGATGGACATGACCAGGGCTTTACAGATATATACTTCTGGTGAGTTGCTACTACCCGATTGTACAAATTTGATTCATTATGGTGAAAGGGTAGATAGCAACTTTGACGCTGACGCCATTTGGAGGCGTATGTCACATTTTGATGTTTTTACACGAGCGGGAGGATACTCCTATACACATATTGACAGAGCCGAGCTTCGTATCATTCATAGATTTTTGGCTAACTCGATTACACAAAGAGGTAACAATAAAGAAAAAATAACCTTACATGATTTATTCTACCTAAAGTGTATTCGGGATCCTAGAAGCTTTGTCAATATCCCGTACTGTGTTGGTTTTTATTTATCTAAAATGGTAGAAGGAATGCAGGACGGGAGTATAATAGGAGGAGGCATTTTTGTTACTCTCATTGGAGAGTATTTAGGTGTTGATAGGAACCAAGGGGGTCCATTACAGCTTTGTAGAGAACAGGTTGAGCCTTTAGGATTGAAAGTTTATGTGGGTGCTAAGGTATTGAAAAGTAGACGCAACCAGGCAGTACCCTATGAGGGCCCTCATCCACAGGTAGAAAGGGGCTCAGACGAGGAAATGGAGGAAGCGAAAGACATTAGGGATGTCTTTCAAGATGCTATTCTTGATGTCCACGTTCGTATAGATGAGGAATCAATGACGAACGCGGCAAGACATAGTATGTACGAGCAGTGGAACTCCGAGCGAGTATACGAGGATTATAGGCGACGCCAACACGATAGCTGGTTAGTTCATCAGCACCAAATCATGAGCCAGCTATCATATCAGGTACCAAATAACTACGTACCTACTCGATCTGCTCATTTTCCGCCACACAACCCCGACATCCGACCACCCTTTAACCGGTATGACTATAACCAAGCCTATCAGGACACCTATAACCAACAATGGAACCCATCTGACGAGATGAACTGGAACCCCTATCCAGACTGATTTGGTTCCATTAGTTATTTTTATGATTTTTATGTTTTTATCTTTTTACTTATTCATGTTTAACCTTATGTTATTGGATATTTTTATGTAATTTTTATGTAATTTTTATTATTATTGTGTACTAATATTTCACATTTAGGATTTGAAAGTGGGATTTTAAGTCCCATTTCAAATTGTCATGCATGTTTATATTTGTATTGTATGTATATTGTCAATTGTACAAAACAGGGTAAAACAGCGCATTTTCAAAGACTGGCATTAAGTTCAGCAAAAGCTAGTTTTGACGACAAAACGAAAAACAAATGTGATGTACCAACAGACGGAATGAACAAATGATGTGCACCATTTATCATTCAGCAAACAAACGCCAATATGTTTGGAAACTTTGATAAAATTTAATCAATTTTTTACGCTAATCACCCTCAATAATTTAAATTGTTACTGATTTCTTACAAATGAGGACATTGCAAGATCTTAAGTGTGGGAAGGGGTTAAATTCTTTCGGAATTTTAAATAATTTTTAACTTAAAACACTTGGTTACCATTAAAAATACTAGTAAAGCAGTAGTTGTATTAGAATCTAGTGCTCTCTGATAATAAAGAACAGCCTTAGTCTTATATACTGACTACCCAATTCTAGTAAAATTTTTCAAAATTTTCAATTAAATGAATTCAAAATCATGTTTATACATATTTATGAACGATAAAACTAGGTGTTAACACCGAAATTATTGTTACCTCGGAAAGGACATAAATTGAGAAACAAACCAAAATGTTAGAATTCATTTAAAATGGAATAGAGGACAATAAAAAGGCAAATAAAAGAAAATAAAAGCCAAGTGTGAGAAAATTTACCAAGTTATTTTAAAACATATGTCACATATTTCTGTAACAAATAACTGAAGATACTTTTGCCTTAGACTAAACTAAACAGTTTTACCCGATTTACTGTAAAATATTTGAAAGAAAAATGGATCTACACGATGAATCAATTCCATCATTATAAGAAAGTAAAGTCTTCTGAAAAAGAAACGCGCTTCTTGATTTAGGTCATGAAGTTGTCGTCCAGACCAGCTGTAGGTTGACGAAAAATCTAGAAAAGTCATCACTAAAATCAGCAGGAAATCCACGGACCTCGACATCAAACAGGGTCGCCAAGTGGTCAGACTTATCCTAACCATGAGAGGATCTGTCTTGTAAAATGGGAAGGACGCCGTGCAAATTAGCTGGATAAGACTAATTAATCAGATCCCCAGAAAGGATAATCTCCTTAAAAGATCAAAAATCAGCTTTTAAGACTGATATTACTCAATCCTAGATATTGACCTTAAAGATTGAGAATTACAAACTCATGGAATTCAATGATATCTAAACTCGAGCTTGAACGAGAAAATATTTTGATCAAAATTACAAACCGATTTGTACTAAGTCTCATTCAATTATTCATCTAACTCAATTGTTTGGGTTAGCAGTCTTCCAAATTTAAATACGAAGTAATATTAACAGAAGCATATTGTACAAGTTTACTTATCAATTATTTACATGTGCCATATCAGATTTCGTACTGCAAATTTTATAATAACATTTTTTATTGTTTAATAGTTACTAAATGTTCGTAAATTAGTTATCTATATTACTATATATGTATTAAACAAATAAAATATGTTAGACATGGGAAGTTGGTCTCTTTTAGTTTTATTTTGTTTGTCTCTTTTAGTTGTCGAGTAAGCCTCCTCTATCGTCAAATTCTGGATCCGCTCATGTTTATCGTGCTTTTTATATCGTTATCTCACGCTTTTAAGCGCATTGTATTAAAATCTTAACGGCGTCACAAAACGATTGAGTGCATCATATCAAAAGCTCGAAGGTCATATAAAATGACATGTATATTACTTGTAGCTATACAACAACAAATACTTGTAGTGACCCGAACTTTTCCATGTTTATATATATTAATTGAGATTGATATTTACATGATTAAATGTTTCCAACATGTTAAGCAATCAAACTTGTTAAGACTTGATTAATTGAAATATGTTTCATATAGACAATTGACCACCCAAGTTGACCGGTGATTCACGAACGTTAAAACTTGTAAAAACTATATGATGACATATATATGGATATATATATAGTTAACATGATACTATGATAAGTAAACATATCATTAAGTATATTAACAATGAACTACATATGTAAAAACAAGACTACTAACTTAATGATTTTTAAACGAGACATATATGTAACGATTATCGTTGTAAAGACATTTAATGTATATATATCATATTAAGAGATATTCATACATAATAATATCATGATAATATAATAATTTAAAATCTCATTTGATATTATAAACATTGGGTTAACAACATTTAACAAGATCGTTAACCTAAAGGTTTCAAAACAACACTTACATGTAACGACTAACGATGACTTAACGACTCAGTTAAAATGTATATACATGTAGTGTTTTAATATGTATTTATACACTTTTGAAAGACTTCAATACACTTATCAAAATACTTCTACTTAACAAAAATGCTTACAATTACATCCTCGTTCAGTTTCATCAACAATTCTACTCGTATGCACCCGTATTCGTACTCGTACAATACACAGCTTTTAGATGTATGTACTATTGGTATATACACTCCAATGATCAGCTCTTAGCAGCCCATGTGAGTCACCTAACACATGTGGGAACCATCATTTGGCAACTAGCATGAAATATCTCATAAAATTACAAAAATATGAGTAATCATTCATGACTTATTTACATGAAAACAAAATTACATATCCTTTATATCTAATCCATACACCAACGACCAAAAACACCTACAAACACTTTCATTCTTCAATTTTCTTCATCTAATTGATCTCTCTCAAGTTCTATCTTCAAGTTCTAAGTGTTCTTCATAAATTCCAAAAGTTCTAGTTTCATAAAATCAAGAATACTTTCAAGTTTGCTAGCTCACTTCCAATCTTGTAAGGTGATCATCCAACCTCAAGAAATCTTTATTTCTTACAGTAGGTTATCATTCTAATACAAGGTAATAATCATATTCAAACTTTGGTTCAATTTCTATAACTATAACAATCTTATTTCAAGTGATGATCTTACTTGAACTTGTTTTCGTGTCATGATTCTGCTTCAAGAACTTCGAGCCATCCAAGGATTCATTGAAGCTAGATCCATTTTTCTCTTTTCCAGTAGGTTTATCCAAGGAACTTAAGGTAGTAATGATGATCATAACATCATTCGATTCATACATATAAAGCTATCTTATTCGAAGGTTTAAACTTGTAATCACTAGAACATAGTTTAGTTAATTCTAAACTTGTTCGCAAACAAAAGTTAATCCTTCTAACTTGACTTTTAAAATCAACTAAACACATTTTCTATATCTATATGATATGCTAACTTAATGATTTAAAACCTGGAAACACGAAAAACACCGTAAAACCGGATTTACGCCGTCGTAGTAACACCGCGGGCTGTTTTGGGTTAGTTAATTAAAAACTATGATAAACTTTGATTTAAAAGTTGTTATTCTGAGGAAATGATTTTTATTATGAACATGAAACTATATCCAAAAATTATGGTTAAACTCAAAGTGGAAGTATGTTTTCTAAAATGGTCATCTAGACGTCGTTCTTTCGACTGAAATGACTACCTTTACAAAAACGACTTGTAACTTATTTTTCCGACTATAAACCTATACTTTTCTGTTTAGATTCATAAAATAGAGTTCAATATGAAACCATAGCAATTTGATTCACTCAAAACGGATTTAAAATGAAGAAGTTATGGGTAAAACAAGATTGGATAATTTTTCTCATTTTAGCTACGTGAAAATTGGTAACAAATCTATTCCAACCATAACTTAATCAACTTGTATTGTATATTATGTAATCTTGAGATACCATAGACACGTATACAATGTTTCGACCTATCATGTCGACACATCTATATATATTTCGGAACAACCATAGACACTCTATATGTGAATGTTGGAGTTAGCTATACAGGGTTGAGGTTGATTCCAAAATATATATAGTTTGAGTTGTGATCAATACTGAGATACGTATACACTGGGTCGTGGATTGATTCAAGATAATATTTATCGATTTATTTCTGTACATCTAACTGTGGACAACTAGTTGTAGGTTACTAACGAGGACAGCTGACTTAATAAACTTAAAACATCAAAATATATTAAAAGTGTTGTAAATATATTTTTGATCATACTTTGATATATATGTATATATTGTTATAGGTTCGTGAATCAACCAGTGGCCAAGTCTTACTTCCCGACGAAGTAAAAATCCGTGAAAGTGAGTTATAGTCCCACTTTTAAAATCTAATATTTTTGGGATGAGAATACATGCAGGTTTTATAAATGATTTACAAAATAGACACAAGTACATGAAACTACATTCTATGGTTGAATTATCAAAATCGAATATGCCCCTTTTTATTAAGTCTGGTAATCTAAGAATTAGGGAACAGACACCCTAATTGACGCGAATCCTAAAGATAGATCTATTGGGCCTAACAAACCCCATCCAAAGTACCGGATGCTTTAGTACTTCGAAATTTATATCATATCCGAAGGGTGTCCCGGAATGATGGGGATATTCTTATATATGTATCTTGTTATTGTCGGTTACCAGGTGTTCACCATATGAATGATTTTTATCTCTATGTATGGGATGTGTATTGAAATATGAAATCTTGTGGTCTATTGTTATGATTTGATATATATAGGTTAAACCTATAACTCACCAACATTTTTGTTGACGTTTTAAGCATGTTTATTCTCAGGTGATTATTAAGAGCTTCCGCTGTCGCATACTTAAATAAGGACGAGATTTGGAGTCCATGCTTGTATGATATTGTGTAAAAACTGCATTCAAGAAACTTAGTTTGTTGTAACATATTTGTATTGTAAACCATTATGTAATGGTCGTGTGTAAACAGGATATTTTAGATTATCATTATTTGATAATCTACGTAAAGCTTTTTAAACCTTTATTTATGAAATAAAGGTTATGGTTTGTTTTAAAAATGAATGCAGTCTTTGAAAAACGTCTCATATAGAGGTCAAAACCTCGCAACGAAATCAATTAATATGGAACGTTTTTAATCAATAAGAACGGGACATTTCAGTTGGTATCCGAGCGTTGGTCTTAGAGAACCAGAAAATTTGCATTAGTGTGTCTTATCGAGTTTGTTAGGATGCATTAGTGAGTCTGGACTTCGACCGTGTTTTCTTTAAAAATGATTGCTTAACATTTTTGTTGGAAACTATATATTTTTAACATATGAATATTATGTGATATATTAATCTCTTAACGTGTTTGATATTATGTGATAGATGTCTACCTCTAGAACAAGTCCCATTGACTCACCTAATAATAATGAAGAGTCAAATGTAAATTGGAATGATTTGTGGACTGATTCACAAGTTCCCGAAGAGGAACCGGAAGAAGAGTCGGAACCGGAAGAAGAATCGGAACCGGAAGAAGAATCGGAACCGGATGAAGAAATAGAACCGGTGGGGGAAATAATAAAACGGTTAAGTAAAAGAAAATCCTCAACCAACCGACCAAAGTTAATTATGGTCAATGGTGTTTCCGCCAAGGAAGCAAAATATTGGGAGGATTACCAATTCTCCGATGAATCGGATTCCGACGAGAATTCCGATGATGTTATAGAAATTACCCCAACTGAATTTAAAAAGGCAAAAGAAAATAATAAGGGAAAGGGCATAAAAATAGAGAAATCTAATTCCAACCCCGATGAACTTTATATGTATCGTCAACCCCCGAAGTCCTTAAGTTGTAACAATGACCCAGGAACCTCTAAACCACCAGGTTTTTCTAAACCAATGTGGACAACGACGGCTCATATTAGGGGAACATCATATATCCCTAGAAACTTGGCAAAACGAACCAAAACCGAAGAAGAAGAAACGAGCGAGTCGGAATAAGATAGTTGTATTCGTGTGGTGTAATATATTTATGATATATGTAAAAATTGCTTGTATTAATAAGTATTTTTTTATGAAACTAACTCTTGTCTATTTTACAGTTTAAAAACACAAAATGGATAGACAACCCAATATTTTAAGAGACCTACCCGGAGACATGATTGATGAAATCTTGTCTAGAGTCGGCCAGAATTCTTCGGCACAACTATTTAAGGCGAGATCAGTTTGTAAGACATTCGAAGAACGTTCCAAGAATGTCTTGGTTTATAAGAGACTTTCGTTTGAAAGATGGGGGATATCACATTGGGAAACCCATAAGTTACGATGTGTTTACTTTGACGCATATATTGCGGGGAACCCAAATGCTATTTTACGCAACGGGTTAAGAAATTATTTTGACTCAATATATCCGAATATTGGACTTCGTGATTTAGAAAAAGCGGCTAACATGCAACATAAAGAAGCATGTTATGCTTACGGATTAGTAATGTTCGCTTCTCACCAAAGTGAGAACAAGAACATCGGGCTACAACTATTAAACAAAACGTTTCCACAAGTGACGGAGTCGGTAATTGGGGTAAGAAATGAGGTTTTTAGATTATTACGGGACTGTTGGACATTACGTAACCCTCGTCCCTTTGATGACGTTACAACACGCTGTCTTATCAACGGCCATAACGGTTATGTTGCACAAGACCAAGGATGGGAAGTAGTCCTAGTAAAACCAGAATGCATGACTTGTTTCTGGACGTATGAATTACGTGTCTTTATTGCCTTTGCCGAACGACTTGTGTACTAGCTAGAATTGTCTTCACAACTATCTTGTATCAAAGTTATTGTGTGCTATATTTCATGCTTTATGTAAAATAAGCGGTATTGTAAGTTTGTAAAATATTGTATAAAAGTTTGAACGCGAAATATTATTACAATCAGTTTTTCATATAGAATTGTAGTAGTTGAATTGTATATTAGCTACTAAGTATGAACTTAACGGGTAGGTACTACCCGAATTTAAACTTATAAAACGCTAATATGAAGAAAAAGCTTTTATAAATGAGTTCATATTATGCTACGAAATACTATTAACTACTCTTAATATTCTGTATGATTAACTTGTTCCATTTAACTATTTTGAAGGAAATGGCACCGACTACTCGACACACCGTGAATATGAATGAAGAGGAATTCCGTACTTTTCTAGCTTCAAACATAGCCGCAGTACAGGCTGCGCTACATACCAACAATAACCTTGGATCTAGCAGTACAGGAAATCGTGTAGGATGCACCTACAAAGAATTCACTGCCTGCAAACCTTTGGAATTTGATGGAACCGAAGGACCGATCGGATTGAAACGGTGGACCGAGAAGGTTGAATCGGTGTTTGCCATAAGTAAGTGTACTGAAGAGGACAAAGTGAAGTACGCTACACATACCTTCACAGGTTCTGCGTTAACATGGTGGAATACCTATCTAGAGCAAGTGGGACAAGATGATGCGTACGCACTACCGTGGTCAGCATTCAAGCACTTGATGAACGAGAAGTACCGTCCCAGAACCGAGGTCAATAAGCTCAAGACAGAACTTAGAGGGTTACGAACCCAAGGATTTGATATTACCACGTACGAAAGACGATTCACAGAATTGTGCCTATTGTGTCCGGGAGCATTCGAAGATGAGGAAGAGAAGATCGACGCGTTTGTGAAAGGATTACCGGAAAGAATCCAAGAAGATATAAGTTCACACGAGCCCGCCTCCATACAACAGGCATGTAGAATGGCTCACAAACTAGTGAACCAGATTGAAGAAAGAATTAAAGAACAGACTGCTGAAGAGGCCAATGTGAAGCAAGTCAAAAGAAAGTGAGAGGAAAACGGTGATAAGAATCACCAATACAACAACAACAGCAATTACAACAATAATCGCAACAATTATCCCAACAATCGCAACATCAATCGCAACTACAACAAACGGCCCAACAACAACAACAACAACAACAGCAACTACAACAATCATCCCAACAACAATAATAACCGCAACAACAACAACAACAATCAGAAGCAGCTATGCCAAAGGTGTGAAAAGAATCACTCGGGGTTCTGCACCAAATTTTGCAACAAGTGTAAAAGAAATGGTCATAGCGCGGCGAAGTGTGAGGTCTACGGACCAGGGGTTAATAGAACGAAAGGAACAAATGGTGTCGGAACGAGTAATGGCGGAGCAAGTAGTGTCGGAGCAAGTTATGCCAATGTAGTTTGTTATAAATGTGGAAAACCAGGCCACATTATTAGAAATTGCCCGAACCAGGAGAACACGAATGGACAAGGCCGTGGAAGAGTTTTCAATATTAATGCGGTAGAGGCACAGGAAGACCCGGAGCTTGTTACGGGTACGTTTCTTATTGACAATAAATCTGCTTACGTTTTATTTGATTCGGGTGCGGATAGAAGCTATATGAGTAGAGATTTTTGTGCTAAATTAAGTTGTCCATTGACGCCTTTGGATAGTAAATTTTTACTCGAATTAGCAAATGGTAAATTAATTTCAGCAGATAATATATGTCGGAATCGAGAAATTAAACTGGTTAGCGAAACATTTAAGATTGATTTGATACCAGTAGAGTTAGGGAGTTTTGATGTGATAATCGGTATGGACTGGTTGAAAGAAGTGAAAGCGGAGATCGTTTGTTACAAAAATGCAATTCGCATTATACGAGAAAAAGGAAAACCCTTAATGGTGTACGGAGAAAAGGGCAACACGAAGCTACATCTTATTAGTAATTTGAAGGCACAAAAACTAATAAGAAAAGGTTGCTATGCTGTTCTAGCACACGTCGAGAAAGTACAAACTGAAGAAAAGAGCATCAATGATGTTCCCATTGCAAAAGAATTTCCCGATGTATTTCCGAAAGAATTACCGGGATTACCCCCACATCGATCCGTTGAATTTCAAATAGATCTTGTACCAGGAGCTGCACCAATAGCTCGTGCTCCTTACAGACTCACACCCAGCGAGATGAAAGAACTGCAAAGCCAATTACAAGAACTTTTAGAGCGTGGTTTCATTCAACCAAGCACATCACCGTGGGGAGCTCCTGTTTTGTTTGTCAAGAAGAAAGATGGTACATTCAGGTTGTGTATCGACTACCGAGAGTTGAACAAACTTACCATCAAGAACCGCTACCCACTACCGAGAATCGACGACTTATTTGATCAACTACAAGGCTCGTCTGTTTATTCAAAGATTGACTTACGTTCCGGGTATCATCAAATGCGGGTGAAAGAAGATGATATTCCAAAGACTGCTTTCAGAACACGTTACGGTCATTACGAGTTTATGGTCATGCCGTTTGGTTTAACTAATGCACCAGCTGTGTTCATGGACCTTATGAACCGAGTGTGTGGACCATACCTTGACAAGTTTGTCATTGTTTTCATTGATGACATACTTATTTACTCAAAGAATGACCAAGAACACGGTGAACATTTGAGAAAGGTGTTAGAAGTATTGAGGAAGGAAGAATTGTACGCTAAGTTTTCAAAGTGTGCATTTTGGTTGGAAGAAGTTCAATTCCTCGGTCACATAGTGAACAAAGAAGGTATTAAGGTGGATCCGGCAAAGATAGAAACTGTTGAAAAGTGGGAAACCCCGAAAACTCCGAAACACATACGCCAGTTTTTAGGACTAGCTGGTTACTACAGAAGGTTCATCCAAGACTTTTCCAGAATAGCAAAACCCTTGACTGCATTAACGCATAAAGGGAAGAAATTTGAATGGAATGATGAACAAGAGAAAGCGTTTCAGTTATTGAAGAAAAAGCTAACTACGGCACCTATATTGTCATTGCCTGAAGGGAATGATGATTTTGTGATTTATTGTGATGCATCAAAGCAAGGTCTCGGTTGTGTATTAATGCAACGAACGAAGGTGATTGCTTATGCGTCTAGACAATTGAAGATTCACGAACAAAATTATACGACGCATGATTTGGAATTAGGCGCGGTTGTTTTTGCATTAAAGACTTGGAGGCACTACTTATATGGGGTCAAAAGTATTATGTATACCGACCACAAAAGTCTTCAACACATATTTAATCAGAAACAACTGAATATGAGGCAGCGTAGGTGGATTGAATTATTGAATGATTACGACTTTGAGATTCGTTACCACCCGGGGAAGGCAAATGTGGTAGCCGATGCCTTGAGCAGGAAGGACAGAGAACCCATTCGAGTAAAATCTATGAATATAATGATTCATAATAACATTACTACTCAAATAAAGGAGGCGCAACAAGGAGTTTTAAAAGAGGGAAATTTAAAGGATGAAATACCCAAAGGATCGGAGAAGCATCTTAATATTCGGGAAGACGGAACCCGGTATAGGGCTGAAAGGATTTGGGTACCAAAATTTGGAGATATGAGAGAAATGGTACTTAGAGAAGCTCATAAAACCAGATACTCAATACATCCTGGAACGGGGAAGATGTACAAGGATCTCAAGAAACATTTTTGGTGGCCGGGTATGAAAGCCGATGTTGCTAAATACGTAGGAGAATGTTTGACGTGTTCTAAGGTCAAAGCTGAGCATCAGAAACCATCAGGTCTACTTCAACAACCCGAAATCCCGGAATGGAAATGGGAAAACATTAACATGGATTTCATCACTAAATTGCCAAGGACTGCAAGTGGTTTTGATACTATTTGGGTAATAGTTGATCGTCTCACCAAATCAGCACACTTCCTACCAATAAGAGAAGATGACAAGATGGAGAAGTTAGCACGACTGTATTTGAAGGAAGTCGTCTCCAGACATGGAATACCAATCTCTATTATCTCTGATAGGGATGGCAGATTTATTTCAAGATTCTGGCAGACATTACAGCAAGCATTAGGAACTCGTCTAGACATGAGTACTGCCTATCATCCACAAACTGATGGGCAGAGCGAAAGGACGATACAAACGCTTGAAGACATGCTACGAGCATGTGTTATTGATTTCGGAAACAGTTGGGATCGACATCTACCGTTAGCAGAATTTTCCTACAACAACAGCTACCATTCAAGCATTGAGATGGCGCCGTTTGAAGCACTTTATGGTAGAAAGTGCAGGTCTCCGATTTGTTAGAGTGAAGTGGGGGATAGACAGATTACGGGTCCGGAGATTATACAAGAAACTACCGAGAAGATCATCCAAATTCAACAACGGTTGAAAACCGCCCAAAGTCGACAAAAGAGCTACGCTGACATTAAAAGAAAAGATATAGAATTTGAAATTGGAGAGATGGTCATGCTTAAAGTTGCACCTTGGAAAGGCGTTGTTCGATTTGGTAAACGAGGGAAATTAAATCCAAGGTATATTGGACCATTCAAGATTATTGATCGTGTCAGACCAGTAGCTTACCGACTAGAGTTACCTCAACAACTCGCGGCTGTACATAACACTTTCCACGTCTCGAATTTAAAGAAATGTTTTGCTAAAGAAGATCTCACTATTCCGTTAGATGAAATCCAAATCAACGAAAAACTTCAATTCATCGAAGAACCCGTCGAAATAATGGATCGTGAGGTTAAAAGACTTAAGCAAAACAAGATACCAATTGTTAAGGTTCGATGGAATGCTCGTAGAGGACCCGAGTTCACCTGGCAGCGTGAAGATCAGATGAAGAAGAAATACCCGCATCTATTTCCAGAAGATTCGTCAACACCTTCAACAGCTTAAAATTTCGGGACGAAATTTATTTAACGGGTAGGTACTGTAGTGACCCGAACTTTTCCATGTTTATATATATTAATTGAGATTGATATTTACATGATTAAATGTTTCCAACATGTTAAGCAATCAAACTTGTTAAGACTTGATTAATTGAAATATGTTTCATATAGACAATTGACCACCCAAGTTGACCGGTGATTCACGAACGTTAAAACTTGTAAAAACTATATAATGACATATATATGGATATATATATAGTTAACATGATACTATGATAAGTAAACATATCATTAAGTATATTAACAATGAACTACATATGTAAAAACAAGACTACTAACTTAATGATTTTTAAACGAGACATATATGTAACGATTATCGTTGTAAAGACATTTAATGTATATATATCATATTAAGAGATATTCATACATAATAATATCATGATAATATAATAATTTAAAATCTCATTTGATATTATAAACATTGGGTTAACAACATTTAACAAGATCGTTAACCTAAAGGTTTCAAAACAACACTTACATGTAACGACTAACGATGACTTAACGACTCAGTTAAAATGTATATACATGTAGTTTTTTAATATGTATTTATACACTTTTGAAAGACTTCAATACACTTATCAAAATACTTCTACTTAACAAAAATGCTTACAATTACATCCTCGTTCAGTTTCATCAACAATTCTACTCGTATGCACCCGTATTCGTACTCGTACAATACACAGCTTTTAGATGTATGTACTATTGGTATATACACTCCAATGATCAGCTCTTAGCAGCCCATGTGAGTCACCTAACACATGTGGGAACCATCATTTGGCAACTAGCATGAAATATCTCATAAAATTACAAAAATATGAGTAATCATTCATGACTTATTTACATGAAAACAAAATTACATATCCTTTATATCTAATCCATACACCAACGACCAAAAACACCTACAAACACTTTCATTCTTCAATTTTCTTCATCTAATTGATCTCTCTCAAGTTCTATCTTCAAGTTCTAAGTGTTCTTCATAAATTCCAAAAGTTCTAGTTTCATAAAATCAAGAATACTTTCAAGTTTGCTAGCTCACTTCCAATCTTGTAAGGTGATCATCCAACCTCAAGAAATCTTTGTTTCTTACAGTAGGTTATCATTCTAATACAAGGTAATAATCATATTCAAACTTTGGTTCAATTTCTATAACTATAACAATCTTATTTCAAGTGATGATCTTACTTGAACTTGTTTTCGTGTCATGATTCTGCTTCAAGAACTTCGAGCCATCCAAGGATTCATTGAAGCTAGATCCATTTTTCTCTTTTCCAGTAGGTTTATCCAAGGAACTTAAGGTAGTAATGATGTTCATAACATCATTCGATTCATACATATAAAGCTATCTTATTCGAAGGTTTAAACTTGTAATCACTAGAACATAGTTTAGTTAATTCTAAACTTGTTCGCAAACAAAAGTTAATCCTTCTAACTTGACTTTTAAAATCAACTAAACACATTTTCTATATCTATATGATATGCTAACTTAATGATTTAAAACCTGGAAACACGAAAAACACCGTAAAACCGGATTTACGCCGTCGTAGTAACACCGCGGGCTGTTTTGGGTTAGTTAATTAAAAACTATGATAAACTTTGATTTAAAAGTTGTTATTCTGAGGAAATGATTTTTATTATGAACATGAAACTATATCCAAAAATTATGGTTAAACTCAAAGTGGAAGTATGTTTTCTAAAATGGTCATCTAGACGTCGTTCTTTCGACTGAAATGACTACCTTTACAAAAACGACTTGTAACTTATTTTTCCGACTATAAACCTATACTTTTCTGTTTAGATTCATAAAATAGAGTTCAATATGAAACCATAGCAATTTGATTCACTCAAAACGGATTTAAAATGAAGAAGTTATGGGTAAAACAAGATTGGATAATTTTTCTCATTTTAGCTACGTGAAAATTGGTAACAAATCTATTCCAACCATAACTTAATCAACTTGTATTGTATATTATGTAATCTTGAGATACCATAGACACGTATACAATGTTTCGACCTATCATGTCGACACATCTATATATATTTCGGAACAACCATAGACACTCTATATGTGAATGTTGGAGTTAGCTATACAGGGTTGAGGTTGATTCCAAAATATATATAGTTTGAGTTGTGATCAATACTGAGATACGTATACACTGGGTCGTGGATTGATTCAAGATAATATTTATCGATTTATTTCTGTACATCTAACTGTGGACAACTAGTTGTAGGTTACTAACGAGGACAGCTGACTTAATAAACTTAAAACATCAAAATATATTAAAAGTGTTGTAAATATATTTTTGATCATACTTTGATATATATGTATATATTTTTATAGGTTCGTGAATCAACCAGTGGCCAAGTCTTACTTCCCGACGAAGTAAAAATCCGTGAAAGTGAGTTATAGTCCCACTTTTAAAATCTAATATTTTTGGGATGAGAATACATGCAGGTTTTATAAATGATTTACAAAATAGACACAAGTACATGAAACTACATTCTATGGTTGAATTATCAAAATCGAATATGCCCCTTTTTATTAAGTCTGGTAATCTAAGAATTAGGGAACAGACACCCTAATTGACGCGAATCCTAAAGATAGATCTATTGGGCCTAACAAACCCCATCCAAAGTACCGGATGCTTTAGTACTTCGAAATTTATATCATATCCGAAGGGTGTCCCGGAATGATGGGGATATTCTTATATATGCATCTTGTTATTGTCGGTTACCAGGTGTTCACCATATGAATGATTTTTATCTCTATGTATGGGATGTGTATTGAAATATGAAATCTTGTGGTCTATTGTTATGATTTGATATATATAGGTTAAACCTATAACTCACCAACATTTTTGTTGACGTTTTAAGCATGTTTATTCTCAGGTGATTATTAAGAGCTTCCGCTGTCGCATACTTAAATAAGGACGAGATTTGGAGTCCATGCTTGTATGATATTGTGTAAAAACTGCATTCAAGAAACTTAGTTTGTTGTAACATATTTGTATTGTAAACCATTATGTAATGGTCGTGTGTAAACAGGATATTTTAGATTATCATTATTTGATAATCTACGTAAAGCTTTTTAAACCTTTATTTATGAAATAAAGGTTATGGTTTGTTTTAAAAATGAATGCAGTCTTTGAAAAACGTCTCATATAGAGGTCAAAACCTCGCAACGAAATCAATTAATATGGAACGTTTTTAATCAATAAGAACGGGACATTTCAATACTCAATCCCACTGTCCCACAAATACTCAATCCCACTTTTCCGTGTGTTATAAATGCTAGTGGTACGTGGGCAGCTATCATTAAAACCATCAATTTGATTCATTCTAGTTACTCGGTTAATCCTTTGTTACTCAGCATGAGAATCGGAGATGGTCACAATGCTAAATTTTGGTTTGATCCGTGGGCTAATGGTGTCCCGTTAGCTTCCCAATTCCCTCGGCTCCTGGCACTTGATGTAAATAATCAATGTACTGTTGCTTCCAGATTCGTTAATAACTCATGGGTCTTTTTTTGGAGGAGAGAGCCGAGATATGGGATAGAAGTTGAGAATTTACAAGCGCTGCTTTCAATCCTCACCGCTGTTTCGTTCACGAATTATTCAGATAAATGGCAGTGGGACAGTGACCGCTTCTCGGTTGCCAAAGCCCTTAAGTTAATAGATCAAATTGATTATGCTTCTTTTGACATTGCCACTTCTTGGTGCAAACAAGTCCCTATCAAAATAAATTTTTTTTATTTGGCGCTTGAAACTCTCTCGTCTCGCTACGAAGGTATATTTAATGGCGCGTGGCATCGGGATTGTCGATTTTGGATGTTCGTTGTGTGACGCTCAAATTGAAGATGATGATCACCTATTTCTGCATTGTATTACAAGTCAACAAATATGGGCAAAATTTGCACAATGGGCAAATGTGACATTTCCTTCCTAGTCGTCTATGGCTTCTATGTAGGCATGGATTGATGGAGTTCCGATTTTACATTATGAGCGTCTCATTGTTTTAACCATCATTTTCGCAACTCTTTGGAGCATTTGGAGATTACGCAACTGTACTATTTATAAGGATAAAAGCTTTAGGAAATGCCATGTGATTGAGAGTATTGTAGTGTCAAGCTTTAATTGGATTTATGCTACATTCTAGAAGAAGAGTTGCAATTGGAATCAATGGATTCAATATCGTTGTATTATTTGTTTCCTTGTAAACTTTTGTAATTTGTAATTTTTTTAATAAAAATTCAGTCGTTCGACAAAGGAAAAAAAAAAAACTAATATCACTCGTAGCTATAAAAACTAGATGCTAATTTGGTTTAGCTGTTGTAATCTCAAGCTGAACTTGTATGTCTGAGGGTTCTAATTTTGTACTTGAGCTTGGAGTGGTTAAAGTTAGACACGAATGAGCTCAAACAGGCTTGAAAAATTGTAACTGAATTTATATAATTACCAGTTGCAAAAACATGTTGGAGTTGTCTAACAGCATTGTATATATATAAAAACTAGATGCTAAGATTTATGAACAAAAAACGTGTAACTTCCCAAAAATTCCAAAAACTACATACTTCACCAGATTTGCACAAGATGATAAAAGATTCCGATTAGTTTCTAATAATCCAACATAATAAAAGATTTAAATAGCCAATTTTATAAACAACAAGGTGAACCAAAAGATAAGGAACAATCCACATACATCTGGGAACATATTACAACATACAGAAAATCAGACTTATAAACAGAATAAAATAATTGTATCGTGTACGAACGAATCAAAAATTTAAACCACGTTCTACATACAATCTAATTAGTCACTAGAGTTGTATGATATGTTTGAAATAGTACGTTCCGCAAAGATACCATCCAAAGAGAAAGAACGTAACAAACGCCAGAAAACCTAGAAAATTAGCACCTCCAAATGTAACACCGATGAACACAACAATAAATGATAGATAAGACCGAACCATCGATGGTGTATCAACCCACTCCCCTTTGAACATAATCAAAGCTGCAACATTAACCACGTTCCACCCACTGGCTAAGGTCTCGAACCGGTTAAGATGGTTAGCCACAAATGAGTGACAATTGCAAGTTAAGACGCTATAAGTTTGTTCTTGGTATTCTTGTGTCGTCTTTTTTAACGCATCGTCCCACGTGTACTCACTTTTTCCTGCTTCTACTAGCCTATATTCTTCTTCGGTTCTAAACGTGGTTGAAGGATGCTTTGTGTTGGAGTACTGTGTATGTAAGATTATTGAACAAATTAAGATACACAAGTCGAGTGAGATAGACATTAGTCCAAGACTATTAACAAATTAAGGGTGCGTTTGATAAAACTGAATGATTAAATGCTGAATGGTTCATAATCTGAATGATTCAAAGGTTCTGAATAACAATAACCAGATTGATTGAATAATGTGAATGATTACCCTATTAACCTTTGACATGAGTAGAAATGTGTTAATAATCCATAAGGGTATATTATCCATTTTTTAAATAAAGTTTTAGATATTTTTAAAGGGGGCAAACCAACCCAACCCAACTCGGCCTACTTTGACCCGTACCCAAATGACCCGTTTCAACCGGACACAGACCACCAAACAGGATAACCCAAACTATACCTTTTCTTTGTTTATCTGGGCCCAAATGCAAAGTTATCTACAGAAACGAAGTTAGGTCCTGCAAAATCCACAATAACTCCATCCTCACGGCCTATACCAACATGACCAACAAAAGGAAGGAGCCATGAAATAACGGGGAGGGGGGTCCACACGATGCAGCATGGAAAGCGAGCTTTAGTTGGATCAATCTGCATGCAATTCGGAACACTATGCTCAACCATCATTGCCTTAGGTTCCTTGTCTAAGTCCATTACCAGATCTGCATTCATTATATTGCTCAGCCATGTGTGAACATTGCTACTAATAAAGCTAAATAATGCTTACAGTATTATATACGGTGTAACATGTATCCATGTTATAAAATTGGCCAAAAATAAAAATTTCAGCAAAATGGATCACTACATATTACATTTGTAGCTACATTACCATAATATAATATTACCTAAAATCTATAAGCTATGGAAAACTTGCAAACAAGGGTTGCGATTCCCGGGATCGCGTTTCGGGCTCGCATTTCGGGTACGCGTTTCGGGTTCGCGTTTCATTGTCCATTTCGGGTTCGCATATCGATTTCGGGTTCGCATTTCGGTTTCGGGTTGCGTATCACGGTCGCATTCTCGTTTTGGATTCATGTTTCGATTTCGAGTTTTTGTTTTCCGACCGCGTTCACGTTCGGGTTCGCATTACAAATTTTGAGATTTGAAAACCTCGAACCAAACAGAAGATAGGATTTCAAATCCCAGGATTTCAAATCCTGTGGGATTTCAAATCCCATGGGATTTCAAATCCTGGGAATTGAAATCCTTGAACCAAACGCCCCCTACAAGTATTTAAGTTTTAAGCAACATTATATCAGGCACAAATAGATTCAGATACACACCACAACAAGCTATAATATTGTTGATTTGAGTTCAGTTGGTTACAAATCAAATTAAACTTATAATTTGTAACCATCTGAACTCAAACCCCTAAAAAAATTTAATTCCCAATTTCCCCCAATCCGATTTTGTGGTTTAAATCGAACAAGATTTAATAAAAAGGAAACATTAATAATGTAAAGATGTTAGAAAGGAAGTACCTTTGTTACAGATCTAAAAGCCCCAGAAGAAGAAGAAGTAGTTTACAAATTTACCAAGATTTAGTTGATGATGTCTTCTTTCCCATTTTTTCCTGTTATTACAAGTCAGTTTCAATTGCTGGTGACAGTTCCCATGATTTATTATGGAATAATATGATTATAGTATATACTCCCTCCGTCATAAATCTATTGTCTCCGGACAAAAAATATATAGTTTAAGAAAAAGTACATGATACATATACTTTTCTTTTAACTTTCCAGTGTTACCCCTTACTTTTTAACCATCTTTTTTGTCTTACATGTATAAATTATGAGCACAAAAGAGATTTATCACATTATTCTTTTCCATTAAAAAAAGTGGACAATTAATTTGGGACAGCCATAAAAGGAATATTGGACAATAGATATGAGACAGGGGGAGTATTAACATTAATATTCACTATAAAAAATAACGTTCCAATTTATATTTATAGTTTCTTTTTTTCTGAAAAATGAAAACTTTATAACAATTCTTTATTTCGGGAGGAGAAAGGGAAAACAAGATAAATAGAAACACTGACATGGCTAGAAAGTATAAAACTAACTCCGACAATGAAATCCGACCTAAAGCTAACTAAACATGAGCATAGCCCTGAACTAGACGAAAAGGTCGAGCCGTGTCCGAACTCGTCACCGATGGAAGTTCCCGCAGGTAGGGGATTCAAACCGCCTTATCAAACTTGTCAAAAAATCGCCCTTTTTCTAACGCAAGTCCCGACCCCGACCCACATAAGACCATTTACAAACCTGTCTTCTTGAGTATCTTTGAAGGTTTTTTGGATCGCAACCCCCACTTCATCATCATCACTACTATCTCGTAAACAAATGAACTATCAGTCACTATCTTCTTCTTAACATTATCTTTCGTCTTGGCCCCACATTTGGGATCAAACATCTTCACCCCGTCTCTACTAAATTTGCTCGAATGAACATGTCAACCCCGACAAATACCTTTACATGCCGCATCCGCACAAATACAAAACTTTACCCATGCTATTACCTGAAGAAACTTTAGCCAAATTATCAATACGTGCACTAGTCGACCCGTTACACGCAGTTGGTTTCAAAACATTTGCAATTCGCCTTTTTTTTACTCTTAGGTCTAAATTCTTTAATACCTAGGGCATTATCGATCTCATCAAAACGAATTGAATAAGCTGCAGAATCTGGACAATAACCCTTCACAACAAACACACCATCTTCTTCTACATAACTCTTAGAAATTGCAATTGTTCCATCTTCAAAATTCTCAACACCACGTACTACTACAACTTCTTCTCTAACTTCTAAACCTACTTCTAAATTGTTATTCCCACCACCGGATCCCCCAACTTCATTTAAAGGTTTATTCAACTTTGAATGGTCTTTAAGTGAACGATAAACGGAACCAACATGGGTTTGTCCTCGGTAACTGGCACCGAATAAGTTACCTCACCATTCGACGAATCAACACCCATCCGAATATTACGATTTATCAAAGGGACAAATTCAATACAAATGCCATCACTAGTCTGTTTACATATTACATTAAGGTCACATAATTCACTTACCCAAATAGTGGAGACCCGATCACCCGCCACATTCAATTCGACTTCAACCGTGCCATCGATGTGTTTCGTAGCCTTGGATCTGACAAACACAAATGATGAACCAAAGTTTCATAAGCCAAATGAACACTTAGCAACGCGCACCACCTCCCTGAAACATCCTGCAACTTTCTTGACGTTTTCTTCAGTTACGAACATCGTCGGAATACCCCGCAACTCTAACTAAGCAAAACGAAAGTAAGAAGGTGCCATCTCTTTAAAAAGGACCTCAACCTCAAATTTTACTGAACCGGGGGAAGGATCGAAGGCATTGTTGAAGCTAGCTTCATCCTCACAAACCACCACACTGCCTTAAATACCAACTTAATAATATGTTTAACTGTAAGTAATTGAACCGTGTGTTTATTCCATGGATTGGGAATTTATTGGGCTTATAGGGTGAGTATTAATAGGAGTGGTTGGTGGGCTGTTTGAATATGTTAGGCCAGGAGATGGGTTTGGCGATTGATGGGCCAAAACAGAAGAAGATAAGAATATGGGATTTATGGAATTATGTAAAAATTTGTAGTATCTCGGTGACAATTTGGAGATTGTAACAAAAGGAAATTGAGATTCATAAAAAACGATATGATGAGAGATGAAGAACTTTTTCATTTTTAAGTCATAGCGTTTATAATCACGGTAATTTTGTGGATATCTAAGAAAAACCCATTGGGTAGAGCGGTTTTGTAAATTTTTTTTTTGTGCTAGATGAAAGAAGAGGTAGCATAAGCAACCAAAAATACGGAGATGGTCGTAAGTGGGAGTACGGGAGTAAAGAATTTGAGTTGGAGTAGGGAAGGATAGTAAACGACTTGGAAAAATATTAAGAATGTAAGTTGTCATTTGAAGAGCATGGTGTCAAAAAGAAGGTGGTAATGAGGCATGAGAGTATTGTGCGAATAATATTATTTATAGCTCCTATTATTCGTTCGGACTTTCCTATATGAGAGGATATGTGAGGACAAGAAAAACGAAAATCCATACCATTTTGTGCACATTGAAAAAAAGATTTATTTTCGTATTCAGAGCCATTATCGCATTGAAAGGTTTTGATTTGTGTTCTGCATTGAGTTTCATATATTTATTAAAAGCAAGAAATGTAGAATAAACATCATATTTGTTTTCAAGAGGAAAAGTCCATAGGTAACTAGAGTAATTATCTAAAAATAAGACGTGTAACGACGTCCCGAAGTACTTAATACTGGAGAAGTCCATAAATCGCTACATATGATATCAAAAGGTAAGCAAGTAGATGAACGAGAAGAAATAAATGGCAGCTTAATTTGATTTCCAAAAATACATGTTTGAGAAAAGGAAGAATGCAACGTCTTATTACAACGAATACAACTATTATTTCTAAGTGAATGTAATACATTATTGTCCGGATGGCCAAGTCAATGATGCCATAAGTCCGAGGTTAAAGCAACAAAAGTAGAAGGATAATTCTTGAGTAGACGCAATATTGAGGTATTGAAGGGATAAAGGTCGCAAGTGCTATTACATCTCAGAACTGGGACGCCCTTCAGAATTTCCTTCACAGTAAAACCAAACGGACTAAATTCAAGTGAGATGTTATTGTCAGTTGCTAAACGACGTACATAGATTAGGTTTTTAATAAGTTTAGGGGCATGTAAAATATTGCGCAGAAATAATGGGCGGGAAGGATTAGAAAGATAAGAGTGACCAAAACCTATAATTGAAATGTCATTCTATTGCCAACAATTATCTGTTTATTAGAACCCAAAGGAAAATAAGACATGAATTTACCTGAACCGGACGCCATGTGAGATGTAGCTCCTGTATCCATGTACCATGTATCTTCGGGTGAATTTAGTGTCATGGTGTGCATGGCACTCTCGATATCCGTAATATAATAGCTGCTGGAAAGATCAGATATGAGAGAATGGGCATGAGTGAGGCGTGGGCCCAATAAACTGACCTGATTATAATTGGGCCAAACCCAATTATTTGTTGGATACAGCCACGGTGGTGGATAGGCCCAAGGCGAGTGTTGCCCATTCCAAGAAGTTTGTTGTACCCATGGTGGTGGAGTTTGTTAATAATAGTCGCGACCACGATCGCGTGTGTTAGAGTTTCCACCCCGATAACCACCACGGCTACCACCTTGTCCCACTTGAGTATTACTCCGATATTATTCGTTGCCAGAGAAATTAGATTTGGTTGGTGAAGGGACCGTGGTGGTGGTGATTAACGCAGCATCTGTAGGTGTTGATAGCGGAAGAGATTGCTTTTGTTTTCTTGTTTCTTCCAATAACAGCATCGATCTTGCGTGATAAAAAGAGGGTAGAGGGGTTATATGAGCAAGTTGAGAACCGATTTTGTCAAAATTATCATTTAAGATGGAAATTATGTGGAGAACTATTCTGGGATCCGAGACTTTGCTGAAACGACCCGTCCTAATCCATAAGGACGAATTCAATAATATATGATTACATTGCGAGGTATTTGACCTCTAAATGATACATTTTAGAAACATTGCATTCGTTTTTAAAGACAAACTTTCATTACATCGAAAGTTAACCAGCATGCATACCATTTCATATTATATCAAACTATCAATGACTTAATAATGATCTTGTTGAACTCAACGACTCGAATACAACGTCTTTTGAAATATGCCATGAATGACTCAAAGTAATATCTTTAAAATGAGCAAATGCACAGCATAAGATTTCCTTAATACCTGAGAATAAACATGCTTTCAAGTGTCAACCAAAAGGTTGGTGAGTTCATTATTTTATCATTAACAATCATATTCATCATTTTAATAGACCACAAGATTTCCAGATATGTAATTGTACACGTAACCTGAGTACAAAATAACACGCGTAACCAGCGAATTAAAAATCATTCATATGGTGAATGCTTGATAACCGAACTAACAGGATGCATATAGAATATCCCCATCATTCTGGGACTCTCATCGGACATGATAATCGAACTACTAAAGCATTCGTAACCCGAATGGGACATGTCGAGGTCCATAGATCTATCTTTAGGATTCGCGTCAATTGGTGGCAATTATAATAAACACCAATTCTTAGGCTACCAAGCTAAAAAGGGGCATATTCAATTCGATAATCCAACATAGAATGTAGTTTCGATTACTTGTGTCTATTTCGTAAAACATTTATAAAAGCAGCGCATGTATTCTCAGTCCCAAAAATATATATTGCAAAAGCATTTAAAAAGGGAGTAATGAAACTCACAATACTGTATTTCGTAGAAAAAATGCATATGACGTCATTGAACAAGTGCAAGGTTAGCCTCGGATTCACGAACATATATTAATTATATATATTTATATGTTGGTCAATAACTGTCTAATAATTTAAGTTAGGTCATAGAGTACCACAATCTTAATGCTCGAGGCTAATATGCAAAAGTCAACGAAAGACTTCTTGACCAAAATGACTACCAAAATTTATACTTGATTATTATATAGTTTAAAATATAGTTGTTTTATATATTTAAATATTTTAACAGATTTTATTAGAGTAATAATATAATTCATTTATTAATAAATAAAATTTTATATTTAAAATTTATAAAAATATACTTTTATATATCTTAAGTAATAACATTTATAAAGTTCATTTTAATATCATAAAAATATAATGATAGGTATTATTAATGTAATTATATTACGTGTAGTAAAATATTTTTGTATCACATATTTATTTGATAAAATAATATTGATAATAACAATAATAAATAAAAGTTGTATTATTTTGTAATAATAATTATTATTATTCTACTAATAAAAATAAAAATATTTATATTTATTAAAAATGATACTAATCATGATAAAATGATAATTTTTATTAATAATAGAACTAAAATGATAATAATAATGATATCTTATAATAACAATGATATTTCTATTAAAAAATGATAATTTTTGTAAAATGATAATTTTAATATTAATAATACTTTTAATAATAATAAAAATGATAAAAATAATAAAATTGATATTTTTCTCTTAAATTAATGTCTTACAATATTTTAATTTTATCATGATACTCATACTCATTATTTCCCAATCAATTTGTTAATAGCTTTTAGTCGTCTTTTATATCGCGCTCATAATAATGATAATAATAGTAATCAAAATAATTAGATGTTTCTAATATTAGTTTTAATTACAATAATACTAATAATAATAAATACTATGATAATATTTAACGATAATACTAATAACTATTTTAATGATAATAATAATAATAATAATTAGATAAAAACTATAACGACGATAATAACGACGATAATAATAATCATTTTTAATAATAATACAAAAATTCAATTGACTATAACTTCTAATCCGTTCATCGAAACCATTCGATATCTAAATGAAAAGTTCTTAATTTTTCGCTAGCTTTCCAACGACATGCATATCTTATACCTTATCTCAACCGCATATGTAACTAATTCAGGATTCAACATAACCTATCTAATGGCAATATCAAAAATACAAGCATGCATAACCCTATATACTCGAGCACTAGTCAGGGATACACTATTAATATATAAAAGTTAAGTTATGAGTGCTCACGTATCAATGTTGAGATTCAGTATTGCAGGAAAGGTACGTAAACGCAACGGAGATGATAAACACTAGATTGACCTCGCGAGCATACCCATGAACATTACCCATAACCTCCATAGCTATAACCCATAATTTCCTTAGTTCTATCCCGCTCATAAAAACCCGTTTTGAAATAGCTCGCTCATGACCTCGTCGTAGTATTTTATGTATAATACTAATAATAATAAGATTTTATAACAATCATAATAATAATAATAATAATAATAATAATAATAATAATAATAATAATAATAATAATAATAATAATAATAATAATAATAATAATTGTAGTGACCCGAACTTTTCCATGTTTATATATATTAAATGAAATTGTTATTTACATGATTAAGTGTTTCCAACATGTTAAGCAATCAAACTTGTTAAGACTTGATTAATTGAAATATGTTTCATATAGACAATTGACCACCCAAAGTGAACAGTGATTCACGAACGTTAAAACTTGTAAAAACTATATGATGACATATATATGATCATATATATAGTTAACATGATATTATGATAAGTAAGTATCTCATTAGGTATTTTAACAATGAGTTATATACAAAAAATTGAGTTTATTGAATTAAGAAACTCGAAACGATATATATAACGATTATCGTTATAACAACGTCTTACTAAATACATGTGAATCATATTAAGATATTGATACACTATGTTTAATCATGATAAATGATAAGTAAACATGTCATTAAGTGTATTAACAATGAACTACATATGTAAAAACAAGACTACTAACTTAATGATTTCGAAACGAGACATATATGTAACGATTATCGTTGTAACAACATTTAACTGTATATATATCATACTAAGATATATTAATATATCATAATATCATGATAATGTAAAAATTTAACATCTCTTTAGATATAATAAACAATGGGTTAACAACATTTAACAAGATCGTTAACCTAAAGGTTTCAAAACAACATTTACATGTAACGACTAACGATGACTTAACGACTCAGTTAAAATGTATATACATGTAGTGTTTTAATATGTATTCATACACTTTTGAAAGACTTTAAGATATTTATCAAAATACTTCTACTTAACAAAAATGCTTACAATTACATCCTCGTTCAGTTTCATCAACAATTCTACTCGTATGCACCCATATTCATACTCGTACAATACACAGCTTTTAGATGTATGTACTATTGGTATATACACTCCAATGATCAGCTCTTAGTAGCCCATGTGAGTCACCTAACACATGTGGGAACCATCATTTGGAAAATAGCATGAAATATCTCATAAAATTACAAAAATATTAGTAATCATTCATGACTTATTTACATGTAAACAAAATTACACATCCTTTATATCTAATCCATATACCAACGACCAAAAACACCTAAAAACACTTTCATTCTTCAATTTTCTTCATCTAATTGATCTCTCTCAAGTTCTATCTTTAAGTTCTAAGTGTTCTTCATAAATTCTATAAGTTCTAGTTTCATAAAATCAAGAATACTTCCAAGTTTGCTAGCTTACTTCCAATCTTGTAAAGTGATCATTCAACCTCAAGAAATCTTTCTTATTTATAGTAAGATATCTTTCTAATACAAGGTAATACTCATATTCAAACTTTGATTCAATTTCTATAACTATAACAATCTTATTTCGAGTGGAAATCTTACTTGAACTTGTTTTCGTGTCATGATTCTGCTTCTAGAACTTTCAAGCCATCCAAGGATCCTTTGAAGCTAGATCTATTTTTCTCATTTCCAGTAGGTTTATCCACAAAACTTGAGGTAGTAATGATGTTCATAACATCATTCGATTCATATATATGAAACTACCTTATTCGAAGGTTTAAACTTGAAATCACTAGAACATAGTTTAGTTAATTCTAAACTTGTTCGCAAACAAAAGTTAATCCTTCTAACTTGATTTTTAAAATTAACTAAACACATGTTCTATATCTATATTATATGCTAACTTAATGATTTAAAACCTGAAAACACGAAAAACACCGTAAAACCGGACATACGACGTCGTAGTAACACCGCGGGCTGTTTTGGGTTTGATAATTAAAAACTATGATAAACTTTGATTTAAAAGTTGCTCTTCTGGGAAAATGATTTTTCTTATGAACATGAAACTATATCCAAAAATCATGGTTAAACTCAAAGTGGAAGTATGTTTTTCAAAATGGTCATCAAGACGTCGTTCTTTCGACTGAAATGACTACCTCTTACAAAAAGGACTTGTAACTTATATTTCCGACTATAAACCTATACTTTTTATGTTTATATTCATAAAATAGAGTTCAATATAAAACCATAGCAATTTGATTCACTCAAAACGGATTTAAAACGAAGAAGTTATGGGTAAAACAAGATTGGATATTTTTTGATTGTTGTAGCTACGGGAAATATTGTAACAATTCTATACAAATCATATCATAGCTAACTTATATTGTATTATACATGTATTCTAATATATTATGTAATCTTGGGATACCATAGACACGTATGCAAATGTTTTGACATATCATATCGACCCATGTATATATATTATTTGGAACAACCATAGACACTCTATATGCAGTAATGTTTGAGTTAGCTATACAGGGTTGAGGTTGATTCCAAAAATATATATATATACTTTGAGTTGTGATCTAGCCTGAGACGTGTATACACTGGGTCGTGGATTGATTCAAGATAATATATATCAATTTATTTCTGTACATCTAACTATGAACAAATAGTTGTAGGTTATTAACGAGGACAACTGACTTAATAAACTTAAAACATCAAAATATATTAAAAATGTTGTAAATATTATTTGAAAATACTTTGATATATATATGTATATATTTGTTATAGGTTCGTGAATCGACTAGTGGCCAAGTCTTACTCCCGACGAAGAAAAATCTGTGAAAGTGAGTTATAGTCCCACTTTTAAAATCTAATATTTTGGGATGAGAATACATGCAGTTTTATAAATGTTTTACGAAATAGACACAAGTAAATGAAACTACATTATATGGGTGAATGATCGAAGCCGAATATGCCCCTTTTTCTTGGTAGCCTAAGAATTAGTAAACCGATCTACTAATTGACGCGAATCCTAAAGATATATCTATTGGGCCTAACGAACCCCATCCAAAGTACCGGATGCTTTAGTACTTCGAATTCGTTTTTATCATGTCCGAAGGATTTCCCGGAATGACAGGGGATATTCTTATATGCATCTTGTTAATGTCGGTTACCAGATGTTCACCATATGAATGATTTTTATCTCTATGTATGGGATGTATATTGAAATATGAAATCTTGTGGTCTATTATTATGATTTGATAATATATAGGTTAAACCTATAACTCACCAACATTTTTGTTGACCTTTTAAGCATGTTTATTCTCAGGTGATTATTAAGAGCTTTCGCTGTTGCATACTAAAATAAGGACAAGATCTGGAGTCCATGCTTGTATGATATTATGTAAAAACTGCATTCAAGAAACTTATTTTTGATGTAATATATTCTTATTGTAAACCATTATGTAATGGTCGTGTGTAAACGGTATATTTTAGATTATCATTATTTGATAATCTACGTAATGCTTTTAAACCTTTATAGATAAAATAAAGGTTATGGTTGTTTTAAAAATGAATGCAGTCTTTGAAAAACGTCTCATATAGAGGTCAAAACCTCGCGACGAAATCAATTAATATGGAACGTTTATAATCAATATGAACGGAACATTTCAGTTGGTATCAGAGCGTTGGTCTTAGAGAACCAGAAATTTGCATTAGTGTGTCTTATCGAGTTTGTTAGGATACATTAGTGAGTCTGGACTTCGACCATGTTTTTTTTAAAAACGATTGCTTAACACTTTTGTTGGAAACTATATATTATTAACATGTAAATATTATGTGATATATTAACCTCTTAATGTGTTTGATATTGTGTGATAGATGTCTACCACTAGTACAAATCCCATCGATTCACCTAATAATAATGAAGAGTCGAATATATTTTGGAAAGATTCACAAATTCCAGAAGAGGAACCGGAAGAAGAGGAACCGGAAGAGGAGGAACCGGAAGAGGAGGAACCGGAAGAAGAGAAACCGGAAGAGGAGGAACCGGAAGAAGAAGAGGTTCCGGAGGAAGAAATATTGATACCTATAGTAAATCGATTAAATAAAAGAAAATCCTCAACCAACGGACCAAAGTTAATAATGGTCAATGATGTTTCCGCCGAGGAAGCAAAATATTGGGAAGATTACCAATTTTCCGATGAATCGGATCCCTATGAGGATTCCGATAGTGTTATAGAAATTACCTCGACCCAATTTAATAAAGCGAAAGAAAATAATAAGGGAAAAGGTATAAAAATAGAGAAACCCGATTCCAACCCCGATGAACTTTATATGTATCGGCAACATCCATATTTCTTAAAATGTAACAATGACCCGGGAACCTCTAAACCACCAGGTTTTTCTAAACCATTGTGGAAAACGACGGCTTGTATTAGAGGAACACCATATATTCCTAGAAAATTAGGAAAACGAACCAAGTCCGAAGAAGAAGAAACCAGTGATTCAGATTAGAGGGTTGTAATCATGTTGTGTTTTATATGTATTGTAGTGTGCTTGTACTTTTATGTTCTATGTAAAAATTGCTTGTATTGTTTGTTAATTATCTTTTACAAATCTAATCCTTGTCTATTTTACAGTATAAAAACAAAATGGACGTTAAGGGTAGACAACCGAATATTTTAGAAGATCTACCAGAGGATATGATTGAGGAAATCTTGTCTAGAGTAGGTCAGAATTCATCAGCACAATTAATTATGGCAAAATTAACTTGTTAAACATTTGAAAGACTTTTCAGAAATGCCTTAGTTTATAAAAGGCTTTCCTTTGATAGGTGGGGTATATCACATTGGGGAGACCGTAAGTTACGCCGTGTTTTCTTTAAAGCATTAAATGCGGGGAACCCAAATGCAATTTTACGCTACGGGTTAAGAACCTATTTTGACTCAACATATCCCAACATAGGATTTCGTGAATTAGAAAGAGCTTCTAACATGCAACATAAAGAAGCATGTTATGCTTACGGGTTAGTGATGTTCGCTTCTTACCAGAGTGAGAAAAAGAACATCGGATTGCAACTTTTAAATAAAATCTTCCCACAAGTGACGGATTCAGTAGTTGGGGTGAGAAACAAGGTTTTTAGAATATTACGGGGCTGTTGGACATTACGAAACCCTCGTCCTTTTGACGACATTACAACATGCTGCCTAGCCAATGGTCATAACGGTTATTTTCCACAAGACCAAGGATGGGAAGTCGTCTTAGTAAAACCAGAATGCATGACTTATTTCTGGACTTATGAATTACGTGTCTTTATTTCCTTTGCTGAACAACTTGTGTATTAACTAGATTTATCTTCAAAACTGTCCTGTATCAAAGTGTACTATATTTCATGTTATATGTAATATAGCGATGTTGTAAGTTTGAAGAATATTTGTATGTGATATATTATTATAATCAATTTTTCATATGGTATTGTAGTAGTTGAATTGTATATTAGCTACTAAGTATGAACTTAACGGGTAGGTAGTACCCGAATTTAAACTTATAAAACGCTAATATGAAGAAAAAGCTTTTATAAATGAGTTCATATTATGCTACGAAATACTATTGACTACTCTTAATATTCTGTATGATTAACTCGATTCAGTTGGCTATTTTGAAGGAAATGGCACCGACTACTCGACACACCATGAATATGAGCGAAGAGAAATTTCGTACCTTTCTTGCTGCAAACATAGCCACAGTACAGGCTGCGCTACATACCAACAATAACTCTGAATCTAGCAATGCAGCTAACGGTGCAAGAAATCATGTAGGATGCTCTTACAAAGAATTCATTGCCTGCAAACCTTTGGAATTTGATGGAACCGAAGGACCAATTGGATTGAAATGGTGGACCGAGAAAGTCGAATCGGTGTTTGCCATAAGTAAGTGTACTGAAGTGGACAAAGTTAAGTACGCTACTGATGTTTTAGCAGAGTAGTATATAAAATAGCTTATATTTTTACAGAAAATACTATTAAATACGATACATTTTTACACAAGATATTTATTTATTTATAGAATGGATATACTTAAACCTTGCTACAACACTTATAGGCAGTGTACCTAATCGTAAAGTAGTGTAGTTTTTAGTAAGTCCGGTTCGTTCCACAGGGAAATCTTTAAACAAAGCTTAACGCTATATTAGTTTACTTTTATAAAAATACAAATATATATATATATATATATATATATATATATATAAGTAATATTATTATTATAAAGGGGGGTTTTTACCGTTTAATGACCGGTTTGTCGATTTTAAAACTTTAGTCGCAGTTAAAACCAAATGTAAAATAATAAATATAAATACAAGACTTAAATTAAAGCGTAAAGTAAATAACGATAATGAAATTGCGAATAATAAAAGTGCGATAAAATAAACTTGCGATAATTAAAAAGTACGATAATTAAAAGTGCAATTAAATACAATAACAATAAAAATGCGATAATTAGAAGTGCAATTAAATATAAAATAAAGGAAATTAAATATGAAATAAAAGAATTATGCTTATTTAAACTTCCGTAATCATGATGTTTGACGTGTTGATTTTAGTTTTATGCCCATGGGTTAATTGTCCTTTGTCCTGGATTATTTAATATGTCCGTCTGGTTTTTGTCCATAACAGTCCATCAGTCATAAATATAAAGTGCGAGTGTCCTCGTCAAATTATTCTTATACCCAAAGTTAAATATTCCAACTAATTGGGGACTTAAACTATAACAAGATTTTAATACTTTGTTTAATAATTACACCAGGATGTCGACTGAGTGTAACCCAAGGTTTTAATATTTTGTTATCAATTATACCAAGTGTCCTTGTACATAATTTCACCCCTGTTTTAATTATTATAGTGACTATTAATCCATTCCCGTGTCCGGTTAAATGAACGATTATTCGTACATATAAATACCCCGCCCATCGTGTCCGATCGAGTGTATATGGTAATTTATAGGGACGCCCAATTGTAAATCTTTATATTAACATTAACAAACTATCATTTAGTTAAACAAATATAAAGCCCATTAATAGCCCATAGTCTAATTTCCACAAGTGTCGTTCTTTTGTCCAAACCCCAATTATGGTACAAAGCCCAATTACCCAATTTTAGTAATTAGCCCAACATCATGATTACTTCGTTTTAAATAAGCATAATAATAACTTAGCTACGAGACATTAAATTAAAAAGGTTGAACATAACTTACAATGATTAAAAATAGCGTAGCGTTATACGGACAGAATTTCGACTTACACCCTTACAATATTCGCTAACATACCCTTATTATTAGAATTATAATTAAAATTAAAATTAAAATATAAATTATAAATATAAATATATCGTATGAATGAGAAAAGAGAAAGATAGATTGTATTTTTGGTGCACCAAAGCTCGATTTTTATAGGCATGTGGGCTGGAACTGGGGCTCATGCGATCGCATGGATTTATGCCTTCCAGGCCATGCGATCGTATGGCCAGCTGGGGAGGCTCATATTTGGTTGTTTTCTTCTGCCGACGGTTTTATAAATAATATAATATATTAAATAATTATAAGAATTATTTAAATATTATATTATATTTATGTGCATAGTTGACTTATAATTTTTAGTCCGTTGCGTCGAGCATTGAGAGTTGACTCATGTCCCTGTTCCGGATTTTCGAACGTCCTTACGTATAATTTAATATCTTGTACTTTGCGTTTTGAATCTTGTACTCTTGTAATTTCGAGACGTTTCTTATCAATAATTGGAACCTCTTTGATTGTATTTTGTACTTTTGAGCTTTTTGGTCGTTTGCATCTTCAATTCGTCGAATCTGTCTTTTATCTTCACCTTTTATTATTTAAACGAATATCACTTGTAAATAGAACAATTGCAACTAAAAGCTTGTATTTCTTGAGGAATAATGCTATGAAATATATGTTCGTTTTTAGCATTATCAAATATTCCCACACTTGAGCGTTGCTTGTCCTCAAGCAATATCGTCTTGAAATACTAGAATCACTTCTTTATTCTTCACACTTTGTACATCAGTGATTTCTATACGGCGGTATAAATAATGATAGTAACGATAGAACCATGGTTAAAGGTGGGTGTGTCATCCACAGTTGCCTCGGGTTTAGGTCAACGACACTTGCAATCAAATAGCCGATTTACTTTCGGTTTCCAAAGCAAAGTGCACATTTGAAAGGCGGTTTAAAGTCCCACATGACTATGAAAATGTAGATCCTTAAGGAAATTGGATCTTTATGAAAATATTTGATCTTTTGAAAATTCAATCTAGCTTTTACTCTAGATAAGTTTTCCAGAATAACCCTTTACCGGTGTTTGCAAAATATTTTTGTGGGTTTGGTGGGTTTTAGATTTGAAAATTTTAGCTCAAAACTTGCGGTTTTGTGTCACCCACTTGCTAACCTTGTATTTGGAAAGCAACACGTCCAGTTTACTTGTCCCGTATATTACCTTTCGATAAACTACCGTCCGGTTGTAAAGGAAAGCGTTGAACAAGCAACCGTTAAGGCAATGTCCCCTGACATGCTTTTAATTATGGTCTATAACGTGTCGGACTCAATTACTATCCTTGGTAGGAGCAATAGTAAAGCTCACCCTTATGATTTTTCGGTCTGGCACAAGGTCCTGTCTTTGACCATGCTATGCAACCACCGTTCTTACGGTTGACACCCGATTTGGTTCAGGTGACCTAATGAATTCCAGGTGAATTCCTAGGATTTTACGTTCAATGGTAATGAACGCATTGAAAATAGGGTTTTCAGAAAACAAATCGGTTTGTAATCTTGATCAAAATATTTTCTCGTTCAAGCTCGAGTTTAGATATCATCGAATTCCATGAGTTTGTAATTCTCAATCTTTAAAGTCAATCTCAAGGATTGAGTAATATCAGTCTTAAAAGCTGATTTTTGATCTTTTAAGGAGATTATCCTTTCTGGAGATCTGATTCATTAGTCTTATCAAGCTAATTTGCACGGTGCCCCCCCATTGTACGAGATAAATCCTTCTCATGGTTAGGATAAATCTGACCACTTGGCGACCCTGTTTAATGCTGAGGTCCGTGGATTTCCTGCTGATTTTAGAGATGACTTTTCTAGATTTTTCGTCAACCTACAGCTGGTCTAGACGACAACTTATTGAACTAAATCAAGAAGCGCGTGTCTTTTTCGGAAGACTTTACTTCCTTTTAATGATGGAATTGATTCATCGTGTAGATCCATCTCTTCTTTTCTTTCATCGGGTAAAATGGTTTAGTTTAGTCCAAAGCAAAAGTATTTTCAGTTATTTGTTACAGATATATGTGACATATGTTTAAGATAACTTGGTAAATTTTCCCACATTTGGCTTTTATTTTCCTTTTTATCGTCCTCTATTCTATTTTAAATGAATTTCAACATTTTGGTTTGTTTCTCAATTTATGTCCTTTCCGAGGTTACAATAATTTCGGTGTTAACACCTAGTTTTATCGTTCATAAATATGTATAAACATGATTTTGAGTTCATTTAATTGAAAATTTTGAAAATTTTTACTAGAATTGGGTAGTCAGTATATAAGACTAGGGCTGTTCTTTATTATCAGAGAGCACTAGATTCTAATACAACTACTACGTTACTGGTATTTTTAATGGTAACCAAGTGTATAAAGATAAAAATTTTAAAAATCCGAAAGAATTTAACCCCTTCCCACACTTAAGATCTTGCAATGCCCTCATTTGCAAGAAATCAGTACAATTTAAATTATTGAGGGTGATTAGCGTAGAAATGATTAAATTTTACCAAAGTTTCCAAATATATTGGCGTTTGTTTGCTGAATGATAAATGGTGCATAGCATTTGTTCATTTCGTCTGTTGTTACATTACATTTATTTGTCATCTTGTCGTCAAAATTAGAAGCTTTTGCTGAACTTAATGCCAGTCTTTGAAAATGCGCTGTTTTACCCTGTTTTGAACAATCGACAATATACATACATACAAGTATAATCATGCATGGCAATTTGAAATGGGACTTAATATCCCACTTTCAAATTCTAAATATGAAATATTAGTACACAATAATAATAAAATAATAAAAATTACACAAATTTATCCAATAACATAAGTTTAAACATGAAAAAGTCAAAAGATAAAAACATAATAATCATAAAAATAACCAAATGGAACTAAATCAGTCTGGATAGGGGTTCCAGTTCATCTCATCCGGTGGGTTCCATTGTTGGTTATAGGTGTTCTGATAGGCTTGGTTATAGTCATACCGGTTAAAGGGTGGTCGGATATCGGGGCTATGTGGTGGAAAATGAGCAGGTCGAGTAGGTACATAGTTATTTTGTACCTGATATGATAGCTGGCTCATGATTTGGTGCTGATGAACTAACCAGCTATCGTGTTGGCGTCGCCTATAATCCTCGTATACTCGCTCGGAGTTCCACTGCTCATACATACTATGTCTTGCCGGGTTCGTCATTGCTTCCTCATCTATACGAACGTGGACGTCAAGAATAGCATCTCGAAAGACATCCCTAATGTATTCCGCCTCCTCCATTTCCTCGTCTGAGCCTCTCTCTACCTGAGGATGAGATCCCTCATAGGGTACTGCCTGGTTATGTCTACTTTTCAATACCTTAGCACCCACATAAACTTTCAATCCTAAGGGCTCAACCTGTTCTCTACAAATCTGTAATGGACCCCCTTGGTTCCTATCAACACCTAAATACTCTCCAATGAGAGTAACAAAAATACCTCCTCCTATTATACTCCCGTCCTGCATTCCCTCTACCATTTTAGATAAATAAAAAGCAACACAGTAAGGGATATTGACAAAGCTTCTAGGATCCCGAATACACTTTAGGTAGAATAAATCATATAAGGTAATTTTTTCTTTATTATGACCTCTTTGTGTAATCGAGTTAGCCAAAAATCTATGAATAATACGAAGCTCGGCTCTGTCAATATGTGTATAGGAGTGTCCTCCTGCTCGTGTAAAAACATCAAAATGTGACATACGCCTCCAAATGGCGTCAGCGTCAAAGTTACTATCTACCCGTTCACCATAATGAATCAAGTTTGTACAATCGGGTAATAGCAACTCACCAGGAGTGTATATCTGTAAGGCCCTGGCCATGTCCAGCATGGACATTCTGTACATCCTACCGCCAAGGATAAACCTAAGAAATCTTCTATCATCTATCCTAACTATATTTGTATCAAGTGATACAGTACTCATCAACTCAACACACCATTCCTTATATACAGGTCTACGAATGGTGAAAAGACGTTCCCAATCTGTAAAAGAAGAACTGCCATACCTTTGAACTAAAAGCTGTCTAACACGGTCAGCTAGATGGACCGTTTCCAAAGGGGCCCAATCAATTACCCTTGGCACCTCTACATTTTTTGTTACCAATTTGAATTTGTTCCTTTGATATGTCTCGTAATCTCTCCATCTTCTATCAAATCTCAGATTAGGATGTAGAGTGTGCTCAGGAATCGTTGGGAATTCTACTGGCGGCCTCATTGGGAATACTATGAATTCATCAACAAACTGTACTGGATCATAATAAGGTATGTGCTGATCAGGCTGTTGTTGTTCCTGTTGTGGTTCTTGTTCGTGTTGCATTTCTGGTTCTGGTTCTGGTGCTGGTGCTGGTCGTCTAGATGATGATGCTCCTGAACCTCCAGTATCGGCTCTCTGTAAAACACATTAAACACAAAATTTGTGCATCCAAATATGCATTAGTGTTAGCAAAATAACAACTTAAAACAATCACTATAACATGTTAAATCAAAACTAAACTTATACACATTTTCACAATTTTTCACAATTCTACATTTTTCAAATAAGCACATATGAAAATGTATACAAAATTCATAAGCATTTAACTCAAATAACATGTCAAAATAGTCATTACTGATAATTAAACATGTCTCAAATGGCAAATATATCAAATTAATCAAGTTCATGAATTTTGGACTTAAAAAGTCCACTTTAATCTCCAAAAATCATGTTTAGGATCATTGTTTGGATCATTTAACTATCTAAACATGTTACACTACTCAATTTAGCAATAATTCATGACAAAAATCATCCATAACCTGTTTATATCAAAAAGCCCCAAATTTCTCAAGAACACAAACCCTAGATTTCTAAAAAATTTGAAGTTTTTGGCTTCAAATCATGTTAAATAGCATCAATCTAGGTTATACATGCATAAAATACTAACAATTTAACACTAATTACACTAGAAATTAACAAAATTGCATTAGGTAAAAAATTGGTAATTATCACAAAAACTAGGAATTTATAGAGTTTAGGGGTGTAATTTTTACCAATTTGCTGAAGAATGAGAATCTAGGCATGATTAGAGCAAGAAAAATGACGAATTACGGTAGAAAAATGGCGAAAATTGGTGAATTTTTGGGTGAGTTTCGTGAATGTGTGTGTGTTGTGGTGAGGAAGACAGAACAGGCTGCTGTATGTATCAGGTCTGATTTTTGCCTCCATGCGATCGCATGGAGGTATAGTGAATATACCATGCGATCGCATGGGGGTCCGGTTACAGTGTTTTCAGTTTTTTTTTTTTTTTAACTTATACTTTATAAAACTTATAATTAATTAAATTTTTAAAAATTTTGTTTTCCTTTAGGAGCGAGGGCGTTTCGGATCGTTGTCCTAGTCTGTCCCTCGACAAAATTTTAAAATTTGTCAAATCAAAACGCGGTTTTTAAAAGTAAAGATTTTTGGGTTTTTTTTTAATGTTTTTGGCATACTTTAATTCAATAAGATTAAAAATAATGATAATAAAAGTTCTCGTCCCTTCCTCGGGTAAAGCAATTTCGGTTCAAAGACCTAGTCTTCAACTTACGAAGAATTTTAAAAATCCTATTTTTAACTTAATGAGATAAAGCAAATTTTTGTTTTTAAATTCACACAACTTAAATATAAAATTCTAAATTAATATTAAAAATTCACACCAAACTTAAAATTTGAAATGCATAAAATTAAAAATTCATATTTTAAAAATTAAAAATTCACACCAAACTTAATTTAAAAATTTAAATATTTACAATTTTAAAAATATTGTTTTTACAAAGTTTACAATATTAATTTAAGATTTAAATATTAATTTTAAAAACATGGTAAAAATAAAATTAAAAATCTTTTTGGCTTTTTATCCCACTTTAATCAATCAAATATTATCAAAAATATGCGCCCCTCTTTTCGGTAAAGTAATTTCGGTTCCAAGACCTAATTTAACTCATGACGAATTTTTGAAATATTTTGGGTTGATTGATTAAAGATATTTATACCTTAAGAATAAACGTTAAATTTCGCAGTGATGTAATAAATTTTTTAATGATATCAATAATTTCGGTCGCCAAACCTAATTTTATTCAATACCAATTTAATACTTTTTAGCGAACAAATTAGCGTTTATTATCAAAAGGTTAAAAATAAAATAAAGATAAAATAAAAACTGTACAGACATACCTGTGAAATAGATTTCTTAGTTATATGATCTATCCCATTCATAAGATAGTCGGTTTAATTGGTTTTCCATAGCTACATAGGCGTAACCTCGAGCATTCAGTGTCTTTTCTTCTAAACATATGAACGGTCCGTCTCTGCATAAAGTAACAAATTCAGTATTTGAATAGGTTTGATTATTTGAACATTTACCTCCATGTGACCATTTTCCGCACTTGTGACATCTTTCTAGGTGTCGTGCTCTTCTTTTCGCTGCGGATTTTGATTTTCCTTTACCAAATTGTAATTTATTATCTTCGCATCTGGATTCTTTTCTAACTCCGTCCATTCTTTCTCTGATTACTGATACTAATTCACTCGGTAGTATGTCATTATTACGTTTAGTGATCAAAGCGTGTAGCATTAGACCATGGTTTAGTTCACAGGCAGTCTTCATTTCCTAAAAACCTAAAAAAAAAATAAAAATTCAGAATGGGGGGAGAAGACTAGTTCTTTAGGGTCTGCTAGGGAAAGACCATTCGGGTTCCATTTTCGAGAACTACACGAAAACAGACAATCTAACTCTAACAGAAATACATATTATCCTTTAAAGACTTGATTCTCCCCACACTTAGTTAGCTGTGGTGTCAAAATTGTGATTAACTTCGTTGTCGACTTCCATCGGACCATGTATGTAATGTTTAACTCTGTGACCATTAACTTTAAATTCAATCCCATTTGAATTTATTAATTCTATCGTTCCGTATGGGAAAACTCTTTTGACTATGAATGGTCCAGACCATCTTGATTTCAATTTTCCAGGAAATAGCTTGAATCGTGAATTGAAAAGAAGAACTCTGTCTCCTTCTTTAAATTCTTTTGAACTTCTGATTCTTTTATCATGCCATTTCTTCGTTCTTTCTTTATAGATTAACGAATTATCGTATGCTTCATGTCTTAATTCTTCTAATTCGTTTAGTTGACTTAATCGTAGACGTCCAGCTTCATGTAAATCAAGATTACATGTTTTCAAAGCCCAAAATGCTTTGTGTTCAATTTCTACTGGAAGATGACATGCTTTTCCATAAACAAGTCTAAAAGGTGTGGTTCCAATTGGAGTTTTGTAGGCTGTTCTAAAAGCCCAGAGTGCATCCTCCAATTTAATGGACCATTCCTTTGGATTTGATCCTACGGTTTTTTCTAGAATACGTTTTAAAGCTCGGTTGGTATTTTCAACTTGTCCACTTGTTTGTGGATGATATGCGGTGGAGATTTTATGAGTTACTCCATATCTTTTAAGAACTTTCTCAAGTTGATTATTATAGAAATGAGTACCCCGATCACTTATCAAAGCTTTCGGTGTTCCAAACCTTGCAAAAAGACGTTTTAAAAAGTTGACTACAACTCGTGCATCGTTAGTTGGGAGAGCTTGTGCTTCCGTCCATTTAGATACATAATCAATGGCTACGAGTATATATAGATTATTATGAGATTTTGGAAATGGACCCATAAAGTCAATACCCCAAATGTCAAATACTTCACATACTTGGATGACATTTTGTGGCATTTCATCACATTGACTTATTTTTCCTGCTCTTTGACAAGCATCACAGGATTTGCAAAGAAGGTGTGCGTCTTTGTAAATTGTAGGCCAATAGAATCCAGCATCATAAACTTTTCTTGCTGTTAGTTGAGGCCCATAATGCCCTCCTGTTGGTCCTGTGTGACAATGGTTTAATATTTTACTAGCTTCATCTCCAAATACACATCGGCGTATTATTCCATCGGGACAACTTTTAAACAAATGTGGATCTTCCCAGAAATAGTGTTTTATATCACTGAAGAATTTCTTTCGTTTTTGGTACGATAATCCTTTTTCAAGGAATCCACAAACTAAGTAGTTTGCATAGTCTGCAAACCATGGGATTTCTTTATAATCTATCTTCAATAGATATTCATCAGGAAAGTTGTCTTGTATGGTCGATTCATTTAGAACTTCTAATTCGGGATTTTCAAGACGAGAAAGATGATCAGCGGCGAGATTTTCTGCTCCTCTTTTATCTCGGATTTCAATATCAAACTCTTGTAAGAGTAAGATCCAACGGATTAATCTTGGTTTAGCATCTTGTTTTGAAAATAGGTATCTAAGAGCAGAATGGTCGGTATAGACCACTGTTTTTGCTAGAACGAGATATGATCGAAATTTGTCAAAAGCAAAGACAATAGCAAGGAGTTCTTTTTCAGTAGTTGTACAGTTTGTTTGTGCTCCTTGTAACGTCTTACTAGCATAATATATAGGTTGAAATCGTTTTTCAATCCTTTGTCCTAAAACGGCTCCCATTGCAAAATCACTTGCATCGCACATTAGTTCAAATGGTAGATTCCAATTTGGTGTTATCATGATCGGCGCATTAGTGAGTTTCTCCTTAAGAATATTAAAAGATTTGATACACTCATCTGAAAAGATGAATGGCGCATCCTTTTCTAGGAGTTTATTCATAGGAGTGGCAATTTTATAAAAATCTTTTATGAAACGTCGGTAAAAACCGGCATGCCCTAGAAAACTCCTAATTCCTCTAACATTGGTGGGATGTGGAAGTTTAGCAATTACATCTACTTTAGCTCTACCCACTTCAATTCCTTCTTTTGAAATTTTATGACCAAGAACGATGCCTTCTTTAACCATGAAATGGCATTTCTCCCAATTAAGTACTAGATTTGATTGTTCGCATCTAAGAAGCATTCGTTCCAGATTAACTAGACATGATTCAAATGTATCACCGAAGACTGAAAAATCATCCATGAAAACTTCCATGCATTCTTCTATCATGTCGTGAAAAATCGCCATCATACACCTTTGAAAGGTTGCAGGGGCGTTACAAAGTCCAAATGGCATGCGTTTGTAAGCAAAAGTACCATAAGGGCACGTGAATGTGGTTTTCTCTTGATCTTCGGGTGCTATTGGAATTTGAAAATATCCGGAAAATCCATCTAGAAAACAATAGTAACTATTTCCGGCTAATCTTTCCAACATTTGATCTATAAAAGGTTAGGGAAAGTGATCTTTTCTGGTGGCGTCATTTAATTTTCTATAATCAATACACACACGCCATCCTGTTACGGTTCTAGTAGGAATAAGCTCATTTTTCTCATTTGTAATGACAGTCATGCCACCCTTCTTAGGCACGCATTGAACTGGGCTTACCCATGGACTATCAGAGATTGGATAAATTAGACCTGCATCTAGCAGTTTAATAATCTCTTTCTTAACTACATCTTGCATATTAGGATTTAGTCTTCGTTGGCGTTGCACATACGTTTTATGACCTTCTTCCATAAGGATTTTTTGTGTGTAATACGAAGGACTTATTCCTTTAATATCATGAATCTTCCATGCAATGGCTGGTTTATGAGCTTTCAACACAGAAATGAGTTGTGATTTCTCATTTTCAGTAAGAGAAGACGATATTATTACAGGTAATTCAGATTCACCATGTAAATAAGCGTATTCCAAATGGTTTGGAAGTGGCTTTAACTCTAATTTCGGAGGTTCTTCTATCGATGATTTGTATCGATATCTGTCATCTTCTTTTAGCATTTGAATTTCTTCTGTTGTTGGTTCATATCCATTAGCTATAAGTGTAGCTAACATTTCAGCTTCATCAATTGGTTCATTACCTTCTCCTAAAGAACATTCTCCTGTTCCTTGTAATTCTGGAAATTCTTCTAATAATTCTGCATGTGCATCTATAGTTTGAATATAATAACATGTATCATCTGCAGATTGTGGTTGTTGCATTGCTCTATCAACTGAAAAGGTAACACTCTCATCCTCTATACTTAGGGTCAGTTTCTTACCGAACACGTCTATCATTGCTTTAGCCGTGTTTAAGAATGGTCTTCCTAATATGAGAGGAACTTGAGAATCTTCTTCCATGTCCAAAACAACAAAATCTACTGGAAATACTAAAGTACCAACTTTAACTAGCATGTTCTCCATTATCCCTCTAGGATATTTTATTGATCTATCGGCTAGTTGTATGCTTATTCTGGTTGGTTTCAATTCTCCAAGGTCTAGTTTAGTGTATAGTGAATACGGCATTAAATTTATACTAGCACCTAAGTCTGCCAATGCTTCTATTGAACTAAGACTACCCAGAAAACATGGAATTGTGAAACTTCCTGGATCAGATAATTTTTCTGGTATCTTATTCAACAGCACTGCTGAACAATTAGCATTCATAGTAACAGCCGAGAGTTCTTCCATTTTCTTTCTATTTGAGATTAGATCTTTCAAGAATTTAGCATATCTAGGCATTCCTGAAATCACATCAATGAAAGGAAGATTTACATTTATCTGTTTAAACATATCCAAAAATTTGGATTGCTCGGCTTCAAGTTTCTCTTTCTTCATTTTACTCGGGTAAGGAAGTGGTGGTTGGTATGGTTTAACATAAGGTTTAGCCTTAACTGTGTTATCTTCATTAACCTTTTCAACTACCGGTTCTTTTTCCTTATCTTGATCAGGTTGTGGTTCTTGTGGAGTAGGAATAGTTTCATCAGAAGTTACAGGTATTTCAGGTGGTTTAAGTGTTGTACCACTTCTTGTGGTAATAGCTTTAGCTGTTTCATTCCGGGGGTTAGCTTTTGTATCACTAGGTAGACTTCCCTATTTTCTTTCACTTATTAACCTTGCTAGGTTACTTACTTCTTGTTCCAGATTTTGAATAGAAGCTTGTTGATTTCTAAATGCTTGAGCATTTTGTTCATTAGTTTGTTTCTGAGATGTGAAAAACTGCGTTTGAGTTTCAACTAGCTTCGTCATCATATCTTCTAAATTCGGCTTTTTATCATCAGTTTGTTGTGGTGGTTTGTTTTGAAAATTCGGTCTTTGCTGATTGTAATTATTATTGGATATTTGTTGATTGCTAGGACCTTGTTGGTTGTTGTATGGAATATTTCGGTTATAATTCTGGTTTTGATTGTAAATCGGTCTTGGCGGTTGATAATTATTCTGATAATTATTTCCAGGCCTTTGGTTTATGTATGAAATATTCTCTCTTTGTTCCATTGTTAATTCAATACTGAGACAATCTTTTTTCAAATGTGGTCCTCCACACTGCTCACAACTAATTCGTATTGAGTGAATATCCTTAGTCATCTTTTCCATTCGTCTCTCCACAGCATCTATCTTTGCAGAAATGGAATCTAAGTCATGGCTAGAATCGGCTCTAGCTGCTTTAGATGATCTAACGATGTCTTTTTCTTGGTGCCACTCATGTGAGTGGGAAGTAGTGTTATCAATAATTTTGTAAGCATCAGTTTCGGTTTTCTTCATAATAGAACCACCAGCTGCTATATCTATGTCTTTTCTTGTAGTGATGTCGCATCCTTGGTAGAATATTTGTACTATTTGACAGGTGTCTAAACCATGTTGCGGACATCCTCTTAATAACTTTCCATATCTAGTCCACGCCTCATATAGAGTTTCATTTGGTTTCTGTGTAAACGTAACAATTTCTGCTTGAAGTCTTACGGCTTTAGATGCAGGAAAGAATTGTTTAAGAAATTTGTCAACTAAAACATCCCATGTATCAATCGCCCCTTCAGGTAATGATTCCAACCAATCTTTGGCTTCTCTCTTTAAAGTCCAGGGAAATAACATGAGATATATCTGTTCATCCTCTACTTCTCGGATTTTAAATAGTGTGCAGATCCTATTAAAGGTACGTAGATGTTCATTTGGATCTTCCTTCGGCGCACCACTAAATTGGCATTGATTAGTCACCATGTGTAGAATTTGTCCTTTGATTTCATAATCTGGCGCATTAATGTCTGGATGAGTAATTGCGTGACCTTGGCCAGTGCGTTTAGCTCTCATTCGGTCTTCCATACTTAAAGGTTCCAGATTCTCCATAATTGAATTTGTTGAATCGGAATCACTAGAGGATTCTGATTTAATGGTTCGTTCCTTAACAATCTTTGTTTGAATGATTGGTGGTTCCGGGGGAAAGTTTAGTGGTTCAGGATCTACGAACCGTTCCTGAATATTCTCCGGATTCTCAATTGTGAGGTCGGGTTCAAAAAATGGATTATTGGAAATTTGAACTGAAGTACTTGGTCGACTGGATGACGTTTCTAAAGAAAAATCAACGGCGGTTATATTTGCTAAATGTCTTGATCTAGTTACAGGTGGTGAACGTACAAAAGGTGGTGAACGTCTTGCTCGGTGCATTCACTGAATATCGTATTAGTTTTTAAAATGAAAGAAAAATTATAATAAGTTATCCAATCAATAGACTTTTCTGATTTTGCCCACGTTTCGAATAGCCAAAAGATGCAGCAGAGGGGCAGGATTCGTTTGGTCTCAATATAATTGAGGACTGTTTGGCTCCAATAACCCGGTCCACGTACAAATCCAACTATTACTACGAACCAGAAAATTTTGATGTCTATCAATTTAACCACTTAAAATAAATTTTCGTAATTTTAAGAAATTTAGATAAGGAGTAGAACAAAAATCTATGTCCTAAAACTAGAATAACGAGAAATAAGAAAGAAAAAGAGTTCGTCGGAAAAATGTCGAAAAAGAAAAATGGTTGAAAAATAAAAGGTGACAGAAAAATTAAAGAAACTTATAAAACTTAAAAGTACTTGACTAACCTAACCTTATTACTACAACTAACTTAAAATTATAATCGCAAATTGAGATTACTAATTGGAATGATAATTGATACATAGTAAAAGGTGTCTAAAAATATTAAAGCTTACAGGAAAAACTAAATCCCAAATGGAATTAACTTAAAAAGAAACTAAAACTTAAAAAGGCGTCGCAAAATTCTAAAGCACTTAAATTTTAGTCTAAAGAAAAAGCACTTAAGGAATTCTACGGCAAAGCCTAAAAATCTAGAAGTAAAAATAACTATGGCAAAAACTATATTTAAAACTAAGTATGAGCGAAAAATATAAATATTACGCTAAAACGATTAAAAAGGGACAAAATATAAAAATATACAAAAAGTTGTAAAAAGTACAATTTTTATAAAAATATTATTTTTATATTATTTATTTTATTAAACTATTAATTTTGTAATTTATAAAAACTAATTAAAATTTTAAATACAAATTAATTAAAACTAATTTAAATAATAAAATAAAATAAACCCTAATTAGGGTTATAATTAATAAATATACTCCGTAATGATTGCTGGCTGCAGTCTAATCTGGCGTGTCAGATGGGCTCATGCGATCGCATGAGTCCTCAGTTTCCCAGCCATGCGATCGCATGGGCTAGGGTTTCGGGCCAAGAGCTGGGCTGCTACAGTGTTCGGGCCGAATTAATTTTTATTTTTTTTTTTTGCTGTAAAATATAAAATATATTTATAAATTAAATAAAACTTAAATTTTTACAAATAAAAAAAATAGAAATAAAGAAACTTTATAAAACTTAAATATTTACCAAACTCTTAAAAAAATATTTATATTTTTGTTTATCTTTTAATATTTTTGAATATTTAAAACGTATTTTTACAAAAGCGTACTAAAAGTAAAAATCTTTTTTTTTATATATATATAGCGTTGCGCTTCCGGCTTTTAAGACTTTTCCCGGCAGCGGCGCCAAAAATACTTGATGTTTTAGCAGAGTAGTATATAAAATAGCTTATATTTTTACAGAAAATACTATTAAATACGATACAATTTTACACAAGATATTTATTTATTTATAGAATGGATATACTTAAACCTTGCTACAACACTTATAGGCAGTGTACCTAATCGTAAAGTAGTGTAGTTTTTAGTAAGTCCGGTTCGTTCCACAGGGAAATCTTTAAACAAAGCTTAACGCTATATTAGTTTACTTTTATAAAAATAAAAAAATATATATATAAGTAATATTATTATTATAAAAGGGGGTTTTACCGTTTAATGACCGGTTTGTCGATTTTAAAACTTTAGTCGCAGTTAAAACCAAATGTAAAATAATAAATATAAATACAAGACTTAAATTAAAGCGTAAAGTAAATAACGATAATGAAATTGCGAATAATAAAAGTGCGATAAAATAAACTTGCGATAATTAAAAAGTACGATAATTAAAAGTGCAATTAAATACAATAACAATAAAAATGCGATAATTAGAAGTGCAATTAAATATAAAATAAAGGAAATTAAATATGAAATAAAAGAATTATGCTTATTTAAACTTCCGTAATCATGATGTTTGACGTGTTGATTTTAGTTTTATGCCCATGGGTTAATTGTCCTTTGTCCTGGATTATTTAATATGTCCGTCTGGTTTTTGTCCATAACAGTCCATCAGTCATAAATATAAAGTGCGAGTGTCCGTCAAATTATTCTTATACCCAAAGTTAAATATTCCAACTAATTGGGGACTTAAACTATAACAAGATTTTAATACTTTGTTTAATAATTACACCAGGATGTCGACTGAGTGTAACCCAAGGTTTTAATATTTTGTTATCAATTATACCAAGTGTCCTTGTACATAATTTCACCCCTGTTTTAATTATTATAGTGACTATTAATCCATTCCCGTGTCCGGTTAAATGAACGATTATTCGTACATATAAATACCCCGCCCATCGTGTCCGATCGAGTGTATATGGTAATTTATAGGGACGCCCAATTGTAAATCTTTATATTAACATTAACAAACTATCATTTAGTTAAACAAATATAAAGCCCATTAATAGCCCATAGTCTAATTTCCACAAGTGTCGTTCTTTTGTCCAAACCCCAATTATGGTACAAAGCCCAATTACTCAATTTTAGTAATTAGCCCAACATCATGATTACTTCGTTTTAAATAAGTATAATAATAACTTAGCTACGAGACATTAAATTAAAAAGGTTGAACATAACTTACAATGATTAAAAATAGCGTAGCGTTATACGGACAGAATTTCGACTTACACCCTTACAATATTCGCTAACATACCCTTATTATTAGAATTATAATTAAAATTAAAATTAAAATATAAATTATAAATATAAATATATCGTATGAATGAGAAAAGAGAAAGATAGATTGTATTTTTGGTGCACCAAAGCTCGATTTTTATAGGCATGTGGGCTGGAACTGGGGCTCATGCGATCGCATGGATTTATGCCTTCCAGGCCATGCGATCGCATGGCCAGCTGGGGAGGCTCATATTTGGTTGTTTTCTTCTGCCGACGGTTTTATAAATAATATAATATATTAAATAATTATAAGAATTATTTAAATATTATATTATATTTATGTGCATAGTTGACTTGTAATTTTTAGTCCGTTGCGTCGAGCGTTGAGAGTTGACTCATGTCCCGGTTCCGGATTTTCGAACGTCCTTACGTATAATTTAATATCTTGTACTTTGCGTTTTGAATCTTGTACTCTTGTAATTTCGAGACGTTTCTTATCAATAATTGGAACCTCTTTGATTGTATTTTGTATTTTTGAGCTTTTTGGTCGTTTGCGTCTTCAATTCGTCGAATCTGTCTTTTGTCTTCACCTTTTATTATTTAAACGAATATCACTTGTAAATAGAACAATTGCAACTAAAAGCTTGTCTTTCTTGAGGAATAATGCTATGAAATATATGTTCGTTTTTAGCATTATCAGCTACGCATACCTTCATAGGTACTGCGTTAACGTGGTGGAACACCTATCTTGAACAGGTAGGACAAAATGCTGCTTACGCACTACCGTGGTCGGCATTCAAGCAAATGATGAACGAGCAGTACCGTCCTAGAAATGAAGTCAATAAGCTCAAGGTAGAGCTTAGAGAGTTACGAACACAAGGGTTCAACATTACCACGTATGAACGACGATTCACAGAGTTGTGCCTATTGTGTCCGGGAGCGTTCGAAGATGAAGAAGAGAAGATCGACGCGTTTGTAAAAGGGTTACCAGTAAGGATTCAAGAAGATGTGAGTTTACACGAGCCCGCTTCCATACAAAAGGCAAGTCGAATGGCTCATAAACTCATAAATCAGATTGAGGGAAGAATTAAAGAGCAGGCGGCCGAAGAAGCCAACACGAAATAACTCAAAAGGAAGTGGGAGGAAAACGGTGACAAGAGTCACCAGTACAACAACAATAACAATTACAACCACAATCGCAACAACTATCCCAACAACCGCAACAACAATCGCAACAATAACCGCAATCCTAACAATAACTACAACAAACATCCCAACAACAACAACAACTACAACAACCGTTTCAACAACAATAACAATCCCAACAACAACCTCAATAACAACAACGTCAACAAAAACCAAAAACAGCCATGTCATAGGTGTGAAGAAAATCATCAGGGGTTTTGCACGACATTTTACAACAGGTGTAAAAGAAATGGCCATAGCGCGACAAAGTGTGAGGTCTACGGACCAAAGTTTAATAGAACTAAAGGAACAAATAGTGTCTGAACAAGTAATGCCGGAACGAATAGTGTCGGAGCAAGTAATACCAATGCTGTTTGTTATAAATGTGGAAAACCAAGCCACATTATTAGAAATTGCCCGAATCAGGGGAATACTAATGGGCAGGGCCGTGGAAGAGTTTTCAATATTAATGCGGCAGAAGCATAGGAAGACCCGGAGCTTGTTACGGGTACGTTTCTTATTGACGATAAATCTGCATATGTTTTATTTGATTCGGGTAAGGATAGAAGCTATATGAGTAGAGAATTTTGTGCTAAATTAAGTTGCCCGTTGACGCCTTTGGATAATAAATTTTTCTCGAATTAGCAAATGGTAAATTAATTTTAGCAGATAATATATGTCGGGATAGAGAAATTAAACTGGGTGATGAAACGTTTAAGATTGATTTAATACCAGTCGAGTTAGGGAGTTTTGATGTAATAATTGGCATGGACTGGTTGAAGAAGGTAAGAGCAGAGGTCGTTTGTTACAAAAATGCGATTCGCATTATGCGTGAAAAAGGAAAACCTTTAATGGTGTACGGAGAAAAGAACAACGCGAAGTTAAATCTTATTAGTAGTTTGAAGACGCAAAAACTAATAAGAAAAGGTTGTTACGTCATTCTAGCACACATCGAGGAAGTTAAACCTGAAGAAAAGAACATCAGTGATGTTCCCGTCGCAAAAGAATTTTCCGATGTATTTTCGAAAGAATTACCGGGATTACCCCCACATTGATCCGTTGAATTTCAAATAGACCTTGTACCAGGAGCTGCACCAATAGCTCGTGCTCCATACAGACTCGCACCCAGTGAAATGAAAGAATTACAAAGTCAGTTACAGGAACTTTTAGAGCATGGTTTCATTCGACCAAGTACATCACCATGGGGAGCTCCTGTTCCGTTTGTCAAGAAGAAAGATGGTACATTCAGGTTGTGTATCGACTACCGAGAGTTGAACAAACTTACCATCAAGAACCGTTACCCATTACCGAGAATCGACGACTTATTTGATCAACTACAAGGCTCGTCGGTTTATTCGAAGATCGATTTATGTTCTGGATATCACCAAATGCGGGTGAAAGAGGATGACATTCCGAAGACTGCTTTTAGGACGCGTTACGGTCATTACGAGTTTATGGTTATGCTGTTTGGATTGACTAACGCACCAGCTGTGTTCATGGACCTCATGAACCGAGTGTGTGTGCCATATCTTGACAAGTTTGTCATTGTTTTCATCGATGACATACTTATTTACTCGAAGAATGATCAAGAGCACGAAGAACATTTGAGAAAAGTGCTAGAGTTGCTGAGAAAAGAAAAACTGTACGCTAAGTTTTCAAAATGTGCATTTTGGTTGGAAGAAGTTCAATTCCTCGGTCATATAGTGAACAAAGAAGGTATTCAGGTGGATCCAGCAAAGATTAAAACCGTTGAAAAGTGGGAAACCCCGAAAACTCCGAAACACATACGCCAATTTTTAGGGCTAGCTAGTTATTACGGGAGATTCATCCAATATTTTTCCAAAATAGCAAAACCCTTGACTGCATTAACGCATAAAGGGAGGAAATTTGAATGGAAGGATGAACAAGAAAAAGCGTTTCAATTGTTGAAGAAAAAGTTAACTACGGCACCTATATTATTATTACCTGAAGGGAATGATGATTTTGTGATATATTGTGACGCCTCAAAGCAAGGTCTCGGTTGTGTATTAATGCAACAAATGAAAGTAATTGCTTATGCGTCTAGACAATTGAAGATTCACGAGCGCATGATTTGGAATTAGGCGCGGTTGTTTTTGCATTAAAGACTTGGAGGAACTACTTATATGGGGTCAAAAGTATTATATATACCGACCACAAAAGTCTTCAACACATATTTAATCAGAAACAACTGAACATGAGGCAGCGCAGATGGATTGAATTGTTGAATGATTACGACTTTGAGATTCGTTATCACCCGGGGAAGGCAAATGTGGTAGCCGAAGCCTTGAGCAGAAAGGACAGAGAACCCATTCGAGTAAAAGCTATGAATATAATGATTCACACTAACCTTACTACTCAAATAAAGGAGGCGCAACAAGGAGTTTTAAAAGAGGGAAATTTAAAGGATGAAATACCCAAAGGATCGGAGAAGCATCTTAATATTCGGGAAGACGGAACCCGGTATAGGGCTGAAAGGATTTGGGTACCAAAATTTGGAGATATGAGAGAAATGGTACTTAGAGAAGCTCATAAAACCAGATACTCAATACATCTTGGAACGGGGAAGATGTACAAGGATCTCAAGAAACATTTTTGGTGGCCGAGTATGAAAGCCGATGTTGCTAAATACATAGGAGAATATTTGACGTGTTCTAAGGTCAAAGCTGAGCATCAGAAACCATCAGGTCTACTTCAACAACCCGAAATCTCGGAATGGAAATGGAAAAACATTACCATAGATTTCATCACTAAATTGCCAAGGACTGCAAGTGGTTTTGATACTATTTGGGTAATAGTTGATCGTCTCACCAAATCAGCACACTTCCTACCAATAAGAGAAGATGACAAGATGGTGTCAAGCTTTAATTGGATTTATGCTACATTCTAGAAGAAGAGTTGCAATTGGAATCAATGGATTCAATATCGTTGTATTATTTGTTTCCTTGTAAACTTTTGTAATTTGTAATTTTTTTAATAAAAATTCTGTCGTTCGACAAAGGAAAAAAAAAACTAATATCACTCGTAGCTATAAAAACTAGATGCTAATTTGGTTTAGCTGTTGTAATCTCAAGCTGAACTTGTATGTCTCAGGGTTCTAATTTTGTACTTGAGCTTGGACTGGTTAAAGTTAGACACGAATGAGCTCAAACAGGCTTGAAAAATTGTAACTGAATTTATATAATTACCAGTTGCAAAAACATGTTGGAGTTGTCTAACAGCATTGTATATATATAAAAACTAGATGCTAAGATTTATGAACAAAAAACGTGTAACTTCCCAAAAATTCCAAAAACTACATACTTCACCAGATTTGCACAAGATGATAAAAGATTCCGATTAGTTTCTAATAATCCAACATAATAAAAGATTTAAATAGCCAATTTTATAAACAACAAGGTGATCCAAAAGATAAGGAACAATCCACATACATCTGGGAACATATTACAACATACAGAAAATCAGACTTATAAACAGAATAAAATAATTGTATCGTGTACGAACGAATCAAAAATTTAAACCACGTTCTACATACAATCTAATTAGTCACTAGAGTTGTATGATATGTTTGAAATAGTACGTTCCGCAAAGATAACATCCAAAGAGAAAGAACGTAACAAACGCCAGAAAACCTAGAAAATTAGCACCTCCAAATGTAACACCGATGAACACAACAATAAATGATAGATAAGACCGAACCATCGATGGTGTATCAACCCACTCCCCTTTGAACATAATCAAAGCTGCAACATTAACCACGTTCCACCCACTGGCTAAGGTCTCGAACCGGTTAAGATGGTTAGCCACAAATGAGTGACAATTGCAAGTTAAGACGCTATAAGTTTGTTCTTGGTATTCTTGTGTCGTCTTTTTTAACGCATCGTCCCACGTGTACTCACTTTTTCCTGCTTCTACTAGCCTATATTCTTCTTCGGTTCTAAATGTGGTTGAAGGATGCTTTGTGTTGGAGTACTGTGTATGTACGATTATTGAACAAATTAAGATACACAAGTCGAGTGAGATAGACATTAGTCCAAGACTATTAGCAAATTAAGGGTGCGTTTGATAAAACTGAATGATTAAACGCTGAATGGTTCATAATCTGAATGATTCAAAGGTTCTGAATAACAATAACCAGTTTGATTGAATAATGTGAATGATTACCCTATTAACCTTTGACATGAGTAGAAATGTGTTAATAATCCATAAGGGTATATTATCCATTTTTTAAATAAAGTTTTAGATATTTTTAAAGGGGGCAAACCAACCCAACCCAACTCGGCCTACTTTGACCCGTACCCAAATGACCCGTTTCAACCGGACACAGACCACCAAACAGGATAACCCAAACTATACCTTTTCTTTGTTTATCTGGGCCCAAATGCAAAGTTATCTACAGAAACGAAGTTAGGTCCTGCAAAATCCACAATAACTCCATCCTCACGGCCTATACCAACATGACCAACAAAAGGAAGGAGCCATGAAATAACGGGGAGGGGGGTCCACACGATGCAGCATGGAAAGCGAGCTTTAGTTGGATCAATCTGCATGCAATTCGGAACACTATGCTCAACCATCATTGCCTTAGGTTCCTTGTCTAAGTACATTACCAGATCTGCATTCATTATATTGCTCAGCCATGTGTGAACATTGCTACTAATAAAGCTAAATAATGCTTACAGTATTATATACGGTGTAACATGTATCCATGTTATAAAATTGGCCAAAAATAAAAATTTCAGCAAAATGGATCACTACATATTACATTTGTAGCTACATTACCATAATATAATATTACCTAAAATCTAGAAGCTATGGAAAACTTGCAAACAAGGGTTGCGATTCCCGGGATCGCGTTTCGGGCTCGTATTTCGGGTACGCGTTTCGGGTTCGCGTTTAATTGTCCATTTCGGGTTCGCATATCGATTTCGGGTTCGCATTTCGGTTTCGGGTTGCGTATCACGGTCGCATTCTCGTTTTGGATTCATGTTTCGATTTCGAGTTTTTGTTTTCCGACCGCGTTCACGTTCGGGTTCGCATTACAAATTTTGAGATTTGAAAACCTCGAACCAAACAGAAGATAGGATTTCAAATCCCAGGATTTCAAATCCTGTGGGATTTCAAATCCCATGGGATTTCAAATCCTGGGAATTGAAATCCTTGAACCAAACGCCCCCTACAAGTATTTAAGTTTTAAGCAACATTATATCAGGCACAAATAGATTCAGATACACACCACAACAAGCTATAATATTGTTGATTTGAGTTCAGTTGGTTACAAATCAAATTAAACTTATAATTTGTAACCATCTGAACTCAAACCCCTAAAAAAATTTAATTCCCGATTTCCCCCAATCCGATTTTGTGGTTTAAATCGAACAAGATTTAATAAAAAGGAAACATTAATAATGTAAAGATGTTAGAAAGGAAGTACCTTTGTTACAGATCTAAAAGCCCCAGAAGAAGAAGAAGTAGTTTACAAATTTACCAAGATTTAGTTGATGATGTCTTCTTTCCCATTTTTTCCTGTTATTACAAGTCAGTTTCAATTGCTGGTGACAGTTCCCATGATTTATTATGGAATAATATGATTATAGTATATACTCCCTCCGTCATAAATCTATTGTCTCCGGACAAAAAATATATAGTTTAAGAAAAAGAACATGATACGTATACTTTTCTTTTAACTTTCCAGTGTTACCCCTTACTTTTTAACCATCTTTTTTGTCTTACATGTATAAATTATGAGCACAAAAGAGATTTATCACATTATTCTTTTCCATTAAAAAAAGTGGACAATTAATTTGGGACAGCCATAAAAGGAATAGTGGACAATAGATATGAGACAGGGGGAGTATTAACATTAATATTCACTATAAAAAATAACGTTCCAATTTATATTTATAGTTTCTTTTTTTCTGAAAAATGAAAACTTTATAACAATTCTTTATTTCGGGAGGAGAAAGGGAAAACAAGATAAATAGAAACACTGACATGGCTAGAAAGCATAAAACTAACTCCGACAATGAAATCCGACCTAAAGCTAACTAAACATGAGCATAGCCCTGAACTAGCCTTGAACGAAAAGGTCGAGCCGTGTCCGAACTCGTCACCGATGGAAGTTCCCGCAGGTAGGGGATTCAAACCGCCTTATCAAACTTGTCAAAAAATCGCCCTTTTTCTAACGCAAGTCCCGACCCCGACCCACATAAGACCATTTACAAACCTGTCTTCTTGAGTATCTTTGAAGGTTTTTTGGATTGCAACCCCCACTTCATCATCATCACTACTATCTCGTAAACAAACGAACTATCAGTCACTATCTTCTTCTTAACATTATCTTTCGTCTTGGCCCCACATTTGGGATCAAACATCTTCACCCCGTCTCTACTAAATTTGCTCAAATGAACATGTCAACCCCGACAAATACCTTTACATGCCGCATCCGCACAAATACAAAACTTTACCCATGCTATTACCTGAAGAAACTTTAGCCAAATTATCAATACGTGCACTAGTCGACCCGTTACAAGCAGTTGGTTTCAAAACATTTGCAATTCGCCTTTTTTTTACTCTTAGGTCTAAATTCTTTAATACCTAGGGCATTATCGATCTCATCAAAACGAATTGAATAAGCCGCAGAATCTGGACAATAACCCTTCACAAAAAACACACCATCTTCTTCTACATAACTCTTAGAAATTGCAATTGTTCCATCTTCAAAATTCTCAACACCACGTACTACTACAACTTCTTCTCTAACTTCTAAACCTACTTCTAAATTGTTATTCCCACCACCGGATCCCCCAACTTCATTTAAAGGTTTATTCAACTTTGAATGGTCTTTAAGTGAACGATAAACGGAACCAACATGGGTTTGTCCTCGGTAACTGGCACCGAATAAGTTACCTCACCATTCGACGAATCAACACCCATCCGAATATTACGATTTATCAAAGGGACAAATTCAATACAAATGCCATCACTAGTCCGTTTACATATTACATTAAGGTCACATAATTCACTTACCCAAATAGTGGAGACCCGATCACCCGCCACATTCAATTCGACTTCAACCGTGCCATCGATGTGTTTCGTAGCCTTGGATCTGACAAACACAAATGATGTACCAAAGTTTCATAAGCCAAATGAACACTTAGCAACGCGCACCACCTCCCTGAAACATCCTGCAACTTTCTTGACGTTTTCTTCAGTTACGAACATCGTCGGAATACCCCGCAACTCTAACTAAGCAAAACGAAAGTAAGAAGGTGCCATCTCTTTAAAAAGGACCTCAACCTCAAATTTACTGAACCGGGGGAAGGATCGAAGGCATTGTTGAAGCTAGCTTCATCCTCACAAACCACCACACTGCCTTAAATACCAACTTAATAATATGTTTAACTGTAAGTAATTGAACCGTGTGTTTATTCCATGGATTGGGAATTTATTGGGCTTATAGGGTGAGTATTAATAGGAGTGGTTGGTGGGCTGTTTGAATATGTTAGGCCAGGAGATGGGTTTGGCGATTGATGGGCCAAAACAGAAGAAGATAAGAATATGGGATTTATGGAATTATGTAAAAATTTGTAGTATCTCGGTGACAATTTGGAGATTGTAACAAAAGGAAATTGAGATTCATAAAAAACGATATGATGAGAGATGAAGAACTTTTTCGTTTTTAAGTCGTAGCGTTTATAATCACGGTAATTTTGTGGATATCTAAGAAAAACCCATTAGGTAGAGCGGTTTTGTAATTTTTTTTTTGTGCTAGATGAAAGAAGAGGTAGCATAAGCAACCAAAAATACGGAGATGGTCGTAAGTGGGAGTATGGGAGTAAAGAATTTGAGTTGGAGTAGGGAAGGATAGTAAACGACTTGGAAAAATATTAAGAATGTAAGTTGTCATTTGAAGAGCATGGTGTCAAAAAGAAGGTGGTAATGAGGCATGAGAGTATTGTGCGAATAATATTATTTATAGCTCCTATTATTCGTTCGGACTTTCCTATATGAGAGGATATGTGAGGACAAGAAAAACGAAAATCCATACCATTTTGTGCACATTGAAAAAAAGATTTATTTTCGTATTCAGAGCCATTATCGCATTGAAAGGTTTTGATTTGTGTTCTGCATTGAGTTTCATATATTTATTAAAAGCAAGAAATGTAGAATAAACATCATATTTGTTTTCAAGAGGAAAAGTCCATAGGTAACTAGAGTAATTATCTAATAATAAGACGTGTAACGACGTCCCGAAGTACTTAATACTGGAGAAGTCCATAAATCGCTACATATGATATCAAAAGGTAAGCAAGTAGATGAACGAGAAGAAATAAATGGCAGCTTAATTTGATTTCCAAAAACAAATGTTTGACAAAAGGAAGAATGCAACGTCTTATTACAACGAATATAACTATTATTTCTAAGTGAATGTAATACATTATCGTCCGGATGGCCAAGTCAATGATGCCATAAGTCCGAGGTTAAAGCAACAAAAGTAGAAGGATAATTCTTGAGTAGACGCAATATTGAGGTATTGATGGGATAAAGGTCGCAAGTGCTATTACATCTCAGAACTGGGACGACCTTCATAATTTCCTTCACAGTAAAACCAAACGGACTAAATTCAAGTGAGATGTTATTGTCAGTTGATAAACGACGTACATAGATTAGGTTTTTAATAAGTTTAGGGGCATGTAAAATATTGCGCAGAAATAATGGGCGGGAAGGATTAGAAAGATAAGAGTGACCAAAACCTATAATTGAAATGTCATTCTATTGCCAACAATTATCTGTTTATTAGAACCCAAAGGAAAATAAGACATGAATTTACCTGAACCGGACGCCATGTGAGATGTAGCTCCTGTATCCATGTACCATGTATCTTCGGGTGAATTTAGTGTCATGGTGTGCATGGCACTCTCGATATCCGTAAGATAATAGCTGCTGGAAAGATCAGATATGAGAGAATGGGCATGAGTGAGGCGTGGGCCCAATAAACCGACCTGATTAGAATTGGGCCAAACCTAATTATTTGTTGGATACAGCCACGGTGGTGGATAGGCCCAAGGCGAGTGTTGCCCATTCCAAGAAGTTTGTTGTACCCATGGTGGTGGAGTTTGTTAATAATAGTCGCGACCACGATCGCGTGTGTTAGAGTTTCTAACCCGATAACCACCACGGCTACCACCTTGTCCCATTTGAGTATTACTCCGATAGTATTCGTTGCCAGAGAAATTAGATTTGGTTGGTGAAGGGACCGTGGTGGTGGTGATTAACGCAGCATCTGTAGGTGTTGATAGCGGAAGAGATTGCTTTTGTTTTCTTGTTTCTTCCAATAACAACATCGATCTTGCGTGATAAAAAGAGGGTAGAGGGGTTATATGAGCAAGTTGAGAACCGATTTTGTCAAAATTATCATTCAAGATGGAAATTATGTGGAGAACTATTCTGGGATCCGAGACTTTGCTGAAACGACCCGTCCTAATCCATAAGGACGAATTCAATAACATATGATTACATTGCGAGGTATTTGACCTCTAAATGATACATTTTAGAAACATTGCATTCGTTTTTAAAAGACAAACTTTCATTACATCGAAAGTTAACCAGCATGCATACCATTTCATATTATATCAAACTATCAATGACTTAATAATGATCTTGTTGAACTCAACGACTCGAATACAACGTCTTTTGAAATATGCCATGAATGACTCAAAGTAATATCTTTAAAATGAGCAAATGCATAGCAGAAGATTTCCTTAATACCTGAGAATAAACATGCTTTCAAGTGTCAACCAAAAGGTTGGTGAGTTCATTATTTTATCATTAACAATCATATTCATCATTTTAATAGACCACAAGATTTCCAGATATGTAATTGTACACGTAACCTGAGTACAAAATAACACGCGTAACCAGCGAATTAAAAATCATTCATATGGTGAATGCTTGATAACCGAACTAACAGGATGCATATAGAATATCCCCATCATTTTGGGACTCTCATCGGACATGATAATCGAAGTACTAAAGCATTCGTAACCCGAATGGGACGTGTCGAGGTCCATAGATCTATCTTTAGGATTCGCGTCAATTGGTGGCAATTATAATAAACACCAATTCTTAGGCTACCAAGCTAAAAGGGGCATATTCAATTCGATAATCCAACATAGAATGTAGTTTCGATTACTTGTGTCTATTTCGTAAAACATTTATAAAAGCAGCGCATGTATTCTCAGTCCCAAAAATATATATTGCAAAAGCATTTAAAAAGGGAGTAATGAAAATCACAATACTGTATTTCGTAGAAAAAATGCATATGACGTCATTGAACAAGTGCAAGGTTAGCCTCGGATTCACGAACATATATTAATTATATATATTTATATGTTGGTCAATAACTGTCTAATAATTTAAGTTAGGTCATAGAGTACCACATTCTTAATGCTCGAGGCTAATATGCAAAAGTCAACGAAAGTCTTCTTGACCAAAATGACTACCAAAATTTATACTTGATTATTATATAGTTTAAAATATAGTTGTTTTATATATTTAAATATTTTAACAGATTTTATTAGAGTAATAATATAATTCATTTATTAATAAATAAAATTTTATATTTAAAATTTATAAAAATATACTTTTATATATCTTAAGTAATAACATTTATAAAGTTCATTTTAATATCATAAAAATATAATGATAGGTATTATTAATGTAATTATATTACGTGTAGTAAAATATTTTTGTATCACATATTTATTTGATAAAATAATATTGATAATAACAATAATAAATAAAAGTTGTATTATTTTGTAATAATAATTATTATTATTCTACTAATAAAAATAAAAATATTTATATTTATTAAAAATGATACTAATCATGATAAAATGATAATTTTTATTAATAATAGAACTAAAATGATAATAATAATGATATCTTATAATAACAATGATATTTCTATTAAAAAATGATAATTTTTGTAAAATGATAATTTTAATATTAATAATACTTTTAATAATAATAAAAATGATAAAAATAATAAAATCGATATTTTTCTCTTAAATTAATGTCTTACAATATTTTAATTTTATCATGATACTCATACTCATTATTTCCCAATCAATTTGTTAATAGCTTTTAGTCGTCTTTTATATCGCGCTCATAATAATGATAATAATAGTAATCAAAATAATTAGATGTTTCTAATATTAGTTTTAATTACAATAATACTAATAATAATAAATACTATGATAATATTTAACGATAATACTAATAACTATTTTAATGATAATAATAATAATAATTAGATAAAAACTATAACGACGATAATAACGACGATAATAATAATCATTTTTAATAATAATACAAAAATTCAATTGACTATAACATCTAATCCGTTCATCGAAACCATTCGATATCTAAATGAAAAGTTCTTAATTTTTCGCTAGCTTTCCAACGACATGCATATCTTATACCTTATCTCAACCGCATATGTAACTAATTCAGGATTCAACATAACCTATCTAATGGCAATATCAAAAATACAAGCATGCATAACCCTATATACTCGAGCACTAGTCAGGGATACACTATTAATATATAAAAGTTAAGTTATGAGTGCTCACGTATCAATGTTGAGATTCAGTATTGCAGGAAAGGTACGTAAACGCAACGGAGATGATAAACACTAGATTGACCTCGCGAGCATACCCATGAACATTACCCGTAACCTCCATAGCTATAACCCATAATTTCCTTAGTTCTATCCCGCTCAAAAAAACCCGTTTTGAAATAGCTCGCTCATGACCTCATCGTAGTATTTTATGTATAATACTAATAATAATAAGATTTTATAACAACCATAATAATAATAATAATAATAATAATAATAATAATAATAATAATAATAATAATAATAATAATAATAATAATAATAATAATAATAATAATAATAATAATAATAATAATAATAATAATAATAATAATTGTAGTGACCCGAACTTTTCTATGTTTATATATATTAAATGAAATTGTTATTTACATGATTAAGTGTTTCCAACATGTTAAGCAATCAAACTTGTTAAGACTTGATTAATTGAAATATGTTTCATATAGACAATTGACCACCCAAAGTGACCGGTGATTCACGAACGTTAAAACTTGTAAAAACTATATGATGACATATATATGATCATATATATAGTTAACATGATATTATGATAAGTAAGTATCTCATTAGGTATTTTAACAATGAGTTATATACAAAAAATTGAGTTTATTGAATTAAGAAACTCGAAACGATATATATAACGATTATCGTTATAACAACGTCTTACTAAATACATATGAATCATATTAAGATATTGATACACTATGTTTAATCATGATAAATGATAAGTAAACATGTCATTAAGTGTATTAACAATGAACTACATATGTAAAAACAAGACTACTAACTTAATGATTTCGAAACGAGACATATATGTAACGATTATCGTTGTAACAACATTTAACTGTATATATATCATACTAAGATATATTAATATATCATAATATCATGATAATGTAAAAATTTAACATCTCTTTAGATATAATAAATAATGGGTTAACAACATTTAACAAGATTGTTAACCTAAAGGTTTCAAAACAACATTTACATGTAATGACTAACGATGACTTAACGACTCAGTTAAAATGTATATACATGTAGTGTTTTAATATGTATTCATACACTTTTGAAAGACTTTAAGATATTTATCAAAATACTTCTACTTAACAAAAATGCTTACAATTACATCCTCGTTCAGTTTCATCAACAATTCTACTCGTATGCACTCATATTCATACTCGTACAATACACAGCTTTTAGATGTATGTACTATTGGTACATACACTCCAATGATCAGCTCTTAGCAGCCCATGTGAGTCACCTAACACATGTGGGAACCATCATTTGGAGAATATTATGAAATATCTCATAAAGTTACAAAAATATTAGTAATCATTCATGACTTATTTACATGTAAACAAAATTACACATCCTTTATATCTAATCCATATACCAACGACCAAAAACACCTACAAACACTTTCATTCTTCAATTTTCTTCATCTAATTGATCTCTCTCAAGTTCTATCTTTAAGTTCTAAGTGTTCTTCATAAATTCTATAAGTTCTAGTTCCATAAAATCAAGAATACTTCCAAGTTTGCTAGCTTACTTCCAATCTTGTAAAGTGATCATCCAACCTCAAGAAATCTTTCTTATTTATAGTAAGATATCTTTCTAATACAAGTTAATACTCATATTCAAACTTTGATTCAATTTCTATAACTATAACAATCTTATTTCGAGTGGAAATCTTACTTGAACTTGTTTTCGTGTCATGATTCTGCTTCTAGAACTTTCAAGCCATCCAAGGATCCTTTGAAGCTAGATCTATTTTTCTCATTTCCAGTAGGTTTATCCACAAAACCTGAGGTAGTAATGATGTTCATAACATCATTCGATTCATATATATGAAACTACCTTATTCGAAGATTTAAACTTGAAATCACTAGAACATAGTTTAGTTAATTCTAAACTTGTTCGCAAACAAAAGTTAATCCTTCTAACTTGATTTTTAAAATCAACTAAACACATGTTCTATATGTATATTATATGCTAACTTAATGATTTAAAACCTGGAAACACGAAAAACATCGTAAAACCGGACATACGTCGTCGTAGTAACACCGCGGGCTGTTTTGGGTTTGATAATTAAAAACTATGATAAACTTTGATTTAAAAGTTGCTCTTCTGGGAAAATGATTTTTCTTATGAACATGAAACTATATCCAAAAATCATGGTTAAACTCAAAGTGGAAGTATGTTTTTTAAAATGGTCATCAAGACGTCGTTCTTTCGACTGAAATGACTACCTCTTACAAAAAGGACTTGTAACTTATATTTCCGACAATAAACTTATACTTTTTATGTTTATATTCATAAAATAGAGTTCAATATAAAACCATAGCAATTTGATTCACTCAAAACGGATTTAAAACGAAGAAGTTATGGGTAAAACAAGATTGGATATTTTTTGATTGTTGTAGCTACGGGAAATATTGTAACAATTCTATACAAATCATATCCTAGCTAACTTATATTGTATTATACATGTATTCTAATATATTATGTAATCTTGGGATACCATAGACACGTATGCAAATGTTTTGACATATCATATCGACCCATGTATATATATTATTTGGAACAATCATAGACACTCTATATGCAGTAATGTTTGAGTTAGCTATACAGGGTTGAGGTTGATTCCAAAAATATATATATATATACTTTGAGTTGTGATCTAGTCTGAGACGTGTATACACTGGGTCGTGGATTGATTCAAGATAATATATATCAATTTATTTCTGTACATCTAACTATGAACAAATAGTTGTAGGTTACTAACGAGGACAACTGACTTAATAAACTTAAAATATCAAAATATATTAAAAATGTTGTAAATATTATTTAAAAATACTTTGATATATATATGTATATATTTGTTATAGGTTCGTGAATCGACCAGTGGCCAAGTCTTACTCCCGACGAAGAAAAATCTGTGAAAGTGAGTTATAATCCCACTTTTAAAATCTAATATTTTGGGATGAGAATACATGCAGTTTTATAAATGTTTTACGAAATAGACACAAGTAAATGAAACTACATTATATGGGTGAATGATCGAAGCCGAATATGCCCCTTTTGCTTGGTAGCCTAAGAATTAGTAAACCGATCTACTAATTGACGCGAATCCTAAAGATAGATCTATTGGGCCTAACGAACCCCATCCAAAGTACCGGATGCTTTAGTACTTCGAATTCGTTTTTATCATGTCCGAAGGATTTCCCGGAATGACAGGGGATATTCTTATATGCATCTTGTTAATGTCGGTTACCAGATGTTCACCATATGAATGATTTTTATCTCTATGTATGGGATGTATATTGAAATATGAAATCTTGTGGTCTATTATTATGATTTGATAATATATAGGTTAAACCTATAACTCACCAACATTTTTGTTGACCTTTTAAGCATGTTTATTCTCAGATGATTATTAAGAGCTTTCGCTGTTGCATACTAAAATAAGGACAAGATCTGGAGTCCATGCTTGTATGATATTATGTAAAAACTGCATTCAAAAAACTTATTTTTGATGTAATATATTCTTATTGTAAACCATTATGTAATGGTCGTGTGTAAACGGTATATTTTAGATTATCATTATTTGATAATCTACGTAATGCTTTTAAACCTTTATAGATAAAATAAAGGTTATGGTTGTTTTAAAAATGAATGCAGTCTTTGAAAAACGTCTCATATAGAGGTCAAAACCTCGCGACGAAATCAATTAATATGGAACGTTTATAATCAATATGAACGGAACATTTCAGTTGGTATCAGAGCGTTGGTCTTAGAGAACCAGAAATTTGCATTAGTGTGTCTTATCGAGTTTGTTAGGATACATTAGTGAGTCTGGACTTCGACCATGTTTTCTTTAAAAACGATTGCTTAACACTTTTGTTGGAAACTATATATTATTAACATGTAAATATTATGTGATATATTAACCTCTTAATGTGTTTGATATTGTGTGATAGATGTCTATCACTAGTACAAATCCCATCGATTCACCTAATAATAATGAAGAGTCGAATATATTTTGGAAAGATTCACAAATTCCAGAAGAGGAACCGGAAGAGGAGGAACCGGAAGAGGAGGAACCGGAAGAAGAGGAATCGGAAGAGGAGGAACCGGAAGAATAAGAGGTTCCGGAGGAAGAAATATTGATACCTATAGTAAATCGATTAAATAAAAGAAAATCCTCAACCAACGGACCAAAGTTAATAATGGTCAATGATGTTTCCGCCGAGGAAGCAAAATATTGGGAAGATTACCAATTTTCCGATGAATCGGATCCCGATGAGGATTCCGATAGTGTTATAGAAATTACCTCGACCCAATTTAATAAAGCGAAAGAAAATAATAAGGGAAAAGGTATAAAAATAGAGAAACCCGATTCCAACCCCGATGAACTTTATATGTATCGGCAACATCCATATTTCTTAAAATGTAACAATGACCCGGGAACCTCTAAACCACCAGGTTTTTCTAAACCATTGTGGAAAACGACGGCTCGTATTAGAGGAACACCATATATTCCTAGAAAATTAGGAAAATGAACCAAGTCCGAAGAAGAAGAAACCAGTGATTCAGATTAGAGGGTTGTAATCATGTTGTGTTTTATATGTATTGTAGTGTGCTTGTACTTTTATGTTCTATGTAAAAATTGCTTGTATTGTTTGTTAATTATCTTTTACAAATCTAATCCTTGTCTATTTTATAGTATAAAAACAAAATGGACGTTAAGGGTAGACAACCGAATATTTTAGAAGATCTACCAGAGGATATGATTGAGGAAATCTTGTCTAGAGTAGGTCAGAATTCACCAGCACAATTAATTATGACAAAATTAACTTGTTAAACATTTGAAAGACTTTTTAGAAATGCCTTAGTTTATAAAAGGCTTTCCTTTGATAGGTGGGGTATATCACATTGGGGAGACCGTAAGTTACGCCGTGTTTTCTTTAAAGCATTAAATGCGGGGAACCCAAATGCAATTTTACGCTACGGGTTAAGAACCTATTTTGACTCAACATATCCCAACATAGGATTTCGTGAATTAGAAAGAGCTTCTAACATGCAACATAAAGAAGCATGTTATGCTTACGGGTTAGTGATGTTCGCTTCTTACTAGAGTGAGAAAAAGAACATCGGATTGCAACTTTTAAATAAAATCTTCCCACAAGTGACGGATTCAGTAGTTGTGGTGAGAAACAAGGTTTTTAGAATATTACGGGGCTGTTGGACATTACGAAACCCTCGTCCTTTTGACGACATTACAACATGCTGCCTAGCCAATGGTCATAACGGTTATTTTCCACAAGACCAAGGATGGGAAGTCGTCTTAGTAAAACGAGAATGCATGACTTGTTTCTGGACTTATGAATTACGTGTCTTTATTTCGTTTGCTGAACAACTTGTGTATTAACTAGATTTATCTTCAAAACTGTCCTGTATCAAAGTGTACTATATTTCATGTTATATGTAATATAGCGATGTTGTAAGTTTGAAGAATATTTGTATGTGATATATTATTATAATCAGTTTTTCATATGGTATTGTAGTAGTTGAATTGTATATTAGCTACTAAGTATGAACTTAACGGGTAGGTAGTACCCGAATTTAAACTTATAAAACGCTAATATGAAGAAAAAGCTTTTATAAATGAGTTCATATTATGCTACGAAATACTATTGACTACTCTTAATATTCTGTATGATTAACTCGATTCAGTTGGCTATTTTGAAGGAAATGGCACCGACTACTCGACACACCATGAATATGAGCGAAGAGGAATTTCGTACCTTTCTTGCTTCAAACATAGCCACAGTACAGGCTGCGCTACATACCAACAATAACTTTGAATCTAGCAATGCAGCTAACGGCGTAAGAAATCATGTAGGATGCTCCTACAAAGAATTCACTGCCTGCAAACCTTTTTTAATTTGATGGAACCAAAGGACCAATTGGATTGAAATGGTGGACCGAGAAAGTCGAATCGGTGTTTGTCATAAGTAAGTGTACTGAAGTGGACAAAGTTAAGTACGCTACGCATACCTTCATAGGTACTGCGTTAACGTGGTGAAACACCTATCTTGAACAGGTGGGACAAAATGCTGCTTACGCACTACAGTGGTCGGCATTCAAGCAAATGATGAACGAGCATTACCGTCTTCGAAATGAAGTCAATAAGCTCAAGGTAGAGCTTAGAGAGTTACGAACACAAGGGTTCAACATTACCACGTATGAACGACGATTCACAGAGTTGTGCCTATTGTGTCCGGGAGCGTTCGAAGATGAAGAAGAGAAGATCGGCGCGTTTGTAAAAGGGTTACCAGTAAGGATTCAAGAAGATGTGAGTTCACACGAGCCCGCTTCCATACAAAAGGCAAGTCGAATGGCTCATAAACTCATAAATCAGATTGAGGGAAGAATTAAAGAGCAGGCGGCCGAAGAAGCCAACACGAAATAACTCAAAAGGAAGTGGGAGGAAAACGGTGACAAGAGTCACCAGTACAACAACAATAACAATTACAACCACAATCGCAACAACTATCCCAACAACCGCAATAACAATCGCAACAATAACCGCAATCCTAACAATAACTACAACAAACATCCCAACAACAACAACAACTACAACAACCATTTCAACAACAATAACAATCCCAACAACAACCTCAATAACAACAACGGCAACAAAAACCAAAAACAGCCATGTCATAGGTGTGAAGAAAATCATCAGGGGTTTTGCACGACATTTTACAACAGGTGTAAAAGAAATGGTCATAGCGCGACAAAGTGTGAGGTCTACGGACCAAAGTTTAACAGAACTAAAGGAACAAATAGTGTCTGAACAAGTAATGCCGGAACGAATAGTGTCGGAGCAAGTAATACCAATGCTGTTTGTTATAAATGTGGAAAACCAGGCCACATTATTAGAAATTGCCCGAATCAGGGGAATACTAATGGGCAGGGCCGTGGAAGAGTTTTCAATATTAATGCGGCAGAAGCATAGGAAGACCCGGAGCTTGTTACGGGTACGTTTCTTATTGACGATAAATCTGCATATGTTTTATTTGATTCGGGTGCGGATAGAAGCTATATGAGTAGAGAACTTTGTGCTAAATTAAGTTGCCCATTGACGCCTTTGGATAATAAATTTTTCTCGAATTAGCAAATGGTAAATTAATTTCAGCAGATAATATATGTCGGGATAGAGAAATTAAACTGGGTGATGAAACGTTTAAGATTGATTTAATACCAGTCGAGTTAGGGAGTTTTGATGTAATAATTGGCATGGACTGGTTGAAGAAGGTAAGAGCAGAGGTCGTTTGTTACAAAAATGCGATTCGCATTATGCGTGAAAAAGGAAAACCTTTAATGGTGTACGAAGAAAAGAACAACGCGAAGTTAAATCTTATTAGTAGTTTGAAGGCGTAAAAACTAATAAGAAAAGGTTGTTACGTCATTCTAGCACACATCGAGGAAATTAAACCTGAAGAAAAGAACATCAGTGATGTTCCCGTCGCAAAAGAATTTTCTGATGTATTTTCGAAAGAATTACCGGGATTACCCCCGCATTGATCCGTTGAATTTCAAATAGACCTTGTACCAGGAGCTGCACCAATAGCTCGTGCTCCATACAGACTCGCACCCAGTGAAATGAAAGAATTACAAAGTCAGTTACAGGAACTTTTAGAGCATGGTTTCATTCGACCAAGTACATCACCATGGGGAGCTCCTGTTCTGTTTGTCAAGAAGAAAGATGGTACATTCAGGTTGTGTATCGACTACCGAGAGTTGAACAAACTTACCATCAAGAACCGTTACCCATTACCGAAAATCGACGACTTATTTGATCAACTACAAGGCTCGTCGGTTTATTCGAAGATCGATTTACGTTCTGGATATCACCAAATGCGGGTGAAAGAGGATGACATTCCGAAGACTGCTTTTAGGACGCGTTACGGTCATTACGAGTTTATGGTTATGCTGTTTGGATTGACTAACGCACCAGCTGTGTTCATGGACCTCATGAACCGAGTGTGTGGGCCATATCTTGACAATTTTGTCATTGTTTTCATCGATGACATACTTATTTACTCGAAGAATGATCAAGAGCACGAAGAACATTTGAGAAAAGTGCTAGAGTTGCTGAGAAAAGAAAAACTGTACGCTAAGTTTTCAAAATGTGCATTTTGGTTGGAAGAAGTTCAATTCCTCGGTCATATAGTGAACAAAGAAGGTATTCAGGTGGATCCAGCAAAGATTGAAACCGTTGAAAAGTGGGAAACCCCGAAAACTCCGAAACACATACGCCAATTTTTAGGGCTAGCTAGTTATTACGGGAGATTCATCCAATATTTTTCCAAAATAGCAAAACCCTTGACTGCATTAACGCATAAAGGGAGGAAATTTGAATGGAAGGATGAACAAGAAAAAGCGTTTCAATTGTTGAAGAAAAAGTTAACTACGGCACCTATATTATTATTACCTGAAGGGAATGATGATTTTGTGATATATTGTGACGCCTCAAAGCAAGGTCTCGGTTGTGTATTAATGCAACGAACGAAAGTAATTGCTTATGCGTCTAGACAATTGAAGATTTACGAGCGCATGATTTGGAATTAGGCGCGGTTGTTTTTGCATTAAAGACTTGGAGGAACTACTTATATGGGGTCAAAAGTATTATATATACCGACCACAAAAGTCTTCAACACATATTTAATCAGAAACAACTGAACATGAGGCAGCGCAGATGGATTGAATTGTTGAATGATTACGACTTTGAGATTCGTTATCACCCGGGGAAGGCAAATGTGGTAGCCGAAGCCTTGAGCAGAAAGGACAGAGAACCCATTCGAGTAAAAGCTATGAATATAATGATTCACACTAACCTTACTACTCAAATAAAGGAGGCGCAACAAGGAGTTTTAAAAGAGGGAAATTTAAAGGATGAAATACCCAAAAGATCGGAGAAGCATCTTAATATTCGAGAAGACGGAACCCGGTATAGGGCTGAAAGGATTTGGGTACCAAAATTTGGAGATATGAGAGAAATGGTACTTAGAGAAGCTCATAAAACCAGATACTCAATACATCTTGGAACGGGGAAGATGTACAAGGATCTCAAGAAACATTTTTGGTGGCCGAGTATGAAAGCCGATGTTGCTAAATACATAGGAGAATATTTGACGTGTTCTAAGGTCAAAGCTGAGCATCAGAAACCATCAGGTCTACTTCAACAACCCGAAATCTCGGAATGGAAATGGAAAAACATTACCATGAATTTCATCACTAAATTGCCAAGGACTGCAAGTGGTTTTGATACTATTTGGGTAATAGTTGATCGTCTCACCAAATCAGCACACTTCCTACCAATAAGAGAAGATGACAAGATGGAGAAGTTAGCACGACTGTATTTAAAGGAAGTCATCTCCAGACATGGAATACCAATCTCTATTATCTCTGATAGGGATGGCAGATTTATTTCAAGATTCTAGCAGACATTACAGCAAGCATTAGGAACTCGTCTAGACATGAGTACTGCCTATCATCCACAAACTGATGGGAAGAGCGAAAGGATGATACAAACGCTTGAAGACATGCTACGAGCATGTGTTATTGATTTCGAAAACAGTTGGGATCGACATCTACCGTTAGCAGAATTTTCCTACAACAACAGCTACCATTCAAGCATTGAGATGGCGTCATTTGAAGCACTTTATGGTAGAAAGTGCAGGTCTACGATTTGTTGGAGTGAAGTGGGGGATAAACAGATTACGGGTCCGGAGATAATACAAGAAACTACCGAGAAGATCATCCAAATTCAACAACGGTTGAAAACCGCCCAAAGTCGACAAAAGAGCTACGCCGACATTAAAAGAAAAGATATAGAATTTGAAATTGGAGAGATGGTCATGCTTAAGGTTGTACCTTGGAAAGGTGTTGTTAGATTTGGTAAACGAGGAAAATTAAATCCAAGGTATATATGACCATTCAAGATTATTGATCGTGTCGGACCAGTAGCTTACCGACTTGAATTACCACAACAACTCGCGGCTGTACATAACACTTTCCACGTCTCAAATTTGAAGAAATGTTTTGCTAAAGAAGATCTCACTATTCCGTTAGAGGAAATCCAAATCAACGAAAAAATTCAATTCGTCGAAGAACCCGTCGAAATAATGGATCGTAAGGTTAAAAGACTTAAGCAAAACAAGATACCAATTGTTAAAGTTCGATGGAATGCTCGTAGAGGACCCGAGTTCACCTAGGAACGAGAAGATCAGATGAAGAAGAAATACCCACACTTATTTCCAGAAGATACGTCAACACCTCCAACTGCTTAAAATTTCGAGACGAAATTTATTTAACGGGTAGGTACTGTAGTGACCCGAACTTTTCCATGTATATATATATTAAATGAAATTGTTATTTACACGATTAAGTGTTTCCAACATGTTAAGCAATCAAACTTGCTAAGACTTGATTAATTGAAATAGGTTTCATATAGACAATTGACCACCCAAGTTGACCGGTGATTCACGAACGTTAAAACTTGTAAAAACTTTATGATGACATATATATGATTATATATATAGTTAACATGATATTATGATAAGTAAGTATCTCATTAGGTATTTTAACAATGAGTTATATACATAAAATTGAGTTTATTGAATTAAGAAACTCGAAATGATATATATAACGATTATCGTTATAACAACGTCTTACTAAATACATATGAATCATATTAAGATATTTATACACTATGTTTAATCATGATAAATGATAAGTAAACATGTCATTAAGTGTATTAACAATGAACTACATATGTAAAAACAAGACTACTAACTTAATGATTTCGAAACGAGACATATATGTAACGATTATCGTTGTAACGACATTTAAATGTATATATATCATATTAAGATATATTAATACATCATGATATCATGATAATGTAATAATTTAACATCTCATTAGATATAATAAACAATGGGTTAACAACATTTAACAAGATCGTTAACTTAAAGGTTTCAAAACAACACTTACATGTAACGACTAACGATGACTTAACGACTTAGTTAAAATGTATATGAAATGTCCCGTTACAATTACATCCTCGTTCAGTTTCATCAACAATTCTACTCGTATGCACCCGTATTCGTACTCGTACAATACATAGCTTTTAGATGTATGTACTATTGGTACATACACTCCAATGATCAGCTCTTAGCAGCCCATGTGAGTCACCTAACACATGTGGGAACCATCATTTGGAGAATAGCATGAAATATCTCATAAAGTTACAAAAATATTAGTAATCATTCATGACTTATTTACATGTAAACAAAATTACACATCCTTTATATCTAATCCATATACCAATGACCAAAAACACCTACAAACACTTTCATTCTTCAATTTTCTTCATCTAATTGATCTCTCTCAAGTTCTATCTTTAAGTTCTAAGTGTTCTTCATAAATTCTATAAGTTCTAGTTCCATAAAATCAAGAATACTTCCAAGTTTGCTAGCTTACTTCCAATCTTGTAAAGTGATCATCCAACCTCAAGAAATCTTTCTTATTTACAGTAAGATATCTTTCTAATACAAGGTAATACTCATATTCAAACTTTGATTCAATTTCTATAACTATAACAATCTTATTTCGAGTGGAAATCTTACTTTAACTTGTTTTCGTGTCATGATTCTGCTTCAAGAACTTTCAAGCCATCCAAGGATCCTTTGAAGCTAGATCTATTTTTCTCATTTCCAGTAGGTTTATCAACAAAACCTGAGGTAGTAATGATGTTCATAACATCATTCAATTCATATATATATAAAACTACCTTATTCGAAGGTTTAAACTTGAAATTACTAGAACATAGTTTAGTTAATTCTAAACTTGTTCGCAAACAAAAGTTAATCCTTCTAACTTGAATTTTAAAATCAACTAAACACATGTTATATATCTATATGATATGCTAACTTAATGATTTAAAACCTGGAAACACGAAAAACACCGTAAAACCGGACATACGCCGTCGTAGTAACACCGCGGGCTGTTTTGGGTTTAATAATTAAAAACTATGATAAACTTTGATTTAAAAGTTGTTATTCTGGAAAAATGATTTTTCTTATGAACATGAAACTATATCCAAAAATCATGGTTAAACTCAAAGTGGAAGTATGTTTTTCAAAATGGTCATCAAGACGTCGTTCTTTCGACTGAAATGACTACCTCTTACAAAAATGACTTGTAACTTATATTTACGACTATAAACCTATACTTTTTCTGTTTATATTCATAAAATAGAGTTCAATATGAAACCATTGCAATTTGATTTACTCAAAACAGATTTAAAATGAAGAAGTTATGGGTAAAACAAGATTGGATATTTTTTGATTGTTGTAGCTACGGGAAATATTGTAACAATTCTATACAAATCATATCCTAGCTAACTTATATTGTAATATACATGTATTCTAATATATTATGTTATCTTGGGATACCATAGACACGTATGCAAATGTTTTGACATATCATATCGACCCATGTATATATATTATTTGGAACAACTATATACACTCTATATGCGGTAATGTTTGAGTTAGCTATACAGGGTTGAGGTTGATTCCAAAAATATATATACTTTGAGTTGTGATCTACCTGAGACGTGTATATACTGGGTCGTGGATTGATTCAAGATAATATATATCAATTTATTTCTGTACCTCTAACTATGGATAACTAGTTGTAGGTTACTAACGAGGACAGCTGACTTAATAAACTTAAAACATCAAAATGTATTAAAAATGTTGTAAACATTTTTTGAACATACTTTGATATATATATATATAATATATATATATATATATATATATATATATATATATATATATATATATATATATATATATATATATATATATATATATATGTATATATATTTGTTATAGGTTCGTGAATCGATCAGTGGCAAAGTCTTACTCCCGACGAAGTAAAAATCTGTGAAAGTGAGTTATAGTTCCACTTTTAAAATCTAATATTTTGGGATGAGAATACATGCAGTTTTATAAATGTTTTACGAAATAGACACAAGTAAATGAAACTACATTATATGGGTTAATGATCGAAGTCGAATATGCCCATTTTGCTTGGTAGCCTAAGAATTAGTAAACCGATCTACTAATTGACGCGAATCCTAAAGATAGATCTATTGGGCCTAACGAACCCCATCCAAAGTACCGGATGCTTTAGTACTTCGAATTCGTTTTTATCATGTCCATAGGATTTCCCGGAATGACAGGGGATATTCTTATATGCATCTTGTTAATGTCGGTTACCAGGTCTTCACTATATGAATGATTTTTATCTCTATGTATGGGATGTATATTGAAATATGAAATCTTGTGGTCTATTATTATGATTTGATAATATATAGGTTAAACCTATAACTCACCAACATTTTTATTGACGTTTTAAGCATGTTTATTCTCAGGTGATTATTAAGAGCTTTCACTATTGCATACTAAAATAAGGACAAGATCTGGAGTCCATGCTTGTATGATATTATGTAAAAACTACATTCAAGAAACTTATTTTTGATGTAATATATTCTTATTGTAAACCATTATGTAATGGTCGTGTGTAAACGGTATATTTTAGATTATCATTATTTGATAATCTACGTAATGCTTTTTAAACTTTTATAGATAAAATAAAGGTTATGGTTGTTTTAAAAATGAATGCAGTCTTTGAAAAACGTCTCATATTATAACAACCCTCATATTTCCATACTTGAATTGACTAATTTGCCCATAGGGTTGTTATCCATACTTAATATATGATTAAATTCGACATTGATTAAATATTTTTTTTTGTCGACACGTTTTGTTAACTAAAGTTTATACTAATTATATAAAATAACTTTAGTTAATATTAATATTAATGTGTATTATATATAAAACTATATGTAACATAATTATTAATTAAATGATAAGTTATTTTAATCATTATTTATATTTTTAGCTTATAAAAAAAAGAAATAAGATTTTTTTTATAAATTAAATAACGAGTCCATGAATTTTGACTAAATATTTTCAAAAACAAAAAACTTATTAAAAACATTTTTAACATGTTTTTATTATTTTGTCAAAATTGGCACCTTTATGTTATTATTATTTTTTTCTTTTCACCAACCATTTTTACCTATAAATACATGGCTCCTCATTCATATTTTCTTGCCAAAAACTAAAACTTAAGTTGTTCTCTCAAAACATTGAAGAAAATTTGAGGTACTTTCTATTTTTATTATTATTTTTATAATATTGTCGATTATATTTATATTTATTGTATATTCTTTGTAAAATTCGAAATTAATTATGTTTATATGTTATAATTAGTATTATAAGTATTATGATGTATAAAAATAATTTTGATAATTTATGAAATATTATTTATAATTAAATACAAATTATGTAGTGTTTAAACGTAAAAAAATGTAAAATTCGTAATAAGTACTTTTAACCAAAAATAAAATATATATATATATATATATTTTATGAGTTTATAAAACTTATATAGATCTGAAAAAATTATAAAAATAATTACTTGGGTCGAATTGGTAATTATTATATAATTAAACTCTATTATTATGTAATTCGAAGGTAAATTAATAATAAATATTAAATAATAAAGAATATTTTTTAAATATTTTTTCTACAGGTTATTAGACTGATAGAAATTTATAAAAATTATAAAAATAATTTTTTGAGTTTATTTAGTAATTATGTAGAATTAAACTTGTTTTGTGAATAAATTAAGGGTAAAAACAAAAATAAATATAAAAATATAATAAAAACGTTTTCTTAAATTTTTCTACTAATATATATGATTAACTAAGACTATAAAAATTATGTATATAAGTTTTACATATTTAATTAATTATTTAGACATTTTTGGATAATGTTCGATTAATAAAACACTATTATTTTTGAAGTAATTTAGGTATTTATTTAAAGGTAATTATATTTAATATATATAAGACATACTAAGGTATAATAACTAAATATTAAATAATACTTAGGTTATATTATCACATATATAATTATTAAGTACATTAATAATTAGTTGTGTGTATACACCTAACGTGAAGGTTAATCAAAGATAATGTACAATTCATGTGAACTTCATCGCTACTCACGGTCGTTAGTGAATGATGTCTAGGTTGCCATTTATGGGTAAGCTTGTGGATCTTGAATGCCATGACTTAGATTCTGGTCAAGAATCCTGGGCCACCGGTTACATCCGGTCATTCCTGACTTATTTGATAGCAACGAAGTTTGAGTAAAGTTGTACAACGTCTTGCTAAAGATTAACCCGAACTTTCTAAAATTGAAAAAATTACTATAAGTGGAAACATTCCATAAATAGTAACCTTCCGAAAATGGAAATTCTTTAGTGAACCATTACTATCAATATAGTACTATATACTATTGTCTGTTAGGCAATGTCAGATCATACGTTCTATCTCTAGGTTGAGATCTTGGTCACGTCCTTCCGTTCAATTCTTTCGTGGAATACTCTTTTGTGCTACTAAGGTGAACTTCATAGCCCCACTTTTTACTGTTTCATAACTGTTTTACAACTTTTGGGGTGAGACACATGCTTACTTTATAACTGTTTTACGCTTAGACACAAGTACTAAATTGTTAACTATGCTGTCATGCTTTGATTCATGCTAAATTCCTACCGTAATATCGTTAATTGCTACGTTTAAATGCAAACTTAATTATTGTGAGTATGCCTATTGAGAGTAACGTCTCTAACCATTCGGCCGTTGGTCTTTGGTTACATAATAATGATTCCACGACACTGACAGTACAAGGTGTCATAGGGTAAATTGTTTAGTAGTGATATTACAAATTACAGCAACACTTTTAGATTGATATATCTATATTGATCAACTTTAAACTAAATCTTGTGGTCTAAAACTTTGGATATTATTTATAAATCTATGAATTTCACTCAACCTTTTTGGTTGACACTTTAAGCATGTTTTGTCTCAGGTAATGATTGAGCTAGCTGCTACTTGCTACTAGATGATTGATGTATGCTTTGCTGCTTGCATGGAATCCATCATTCATATTTATCATTTTATTTAGACATTTACCATTTACTGTACTCTTATGATGTAAAACTTTGAATAATGCTTCCGCTGTTTATTTAATAAATAAAACGTCTCATTTAGAGTCGTTCTCGTTTGTACAACTATGATTTGATATAATTAGTCACAAATACCCTAGGCCCTATTTGGGGGTATGACAGATTGGTATCAGAGCAGGCTGTTGTAGAGAACCAGGATTGCATTTTATGTGTGCCTTATACAATTAGGTACCTTAGCAATGTAGGACTACAACTTTCCTTGACTATAGCGCCTTTAATTGTTGCCTTAAACTGTTAAATGCTACACTATACTTTAGAAACTTTACTTATCTTAGAATGCCGAGCCAACCTAAGAACTCTGCTCACTTTCCTAAGTACTATTCAATTCCTCCACCACATTTAAATGCGACACCGTTCTCGACATTCCTATGTCATCTATCATAGTTTTGTGTATTACATATGTATTACATGAAATGTTATCTATGATTTTTGAAACTCCTATATTTGTTACTATTCATACTCAAACGTATATAACCTTCTTGTTATATCACGTACCTATATGCTTTATGCCTTTATGCATCGGTTTGTGAACCGAAAAATGTCATTGAGTTATCGAGAATCTCAAAGACATTATAATGTCATCACTACTCATATTCATTACTTTTAAATCTTTGATTTCTCGTTATTTTTTATCATTGAATTTTCTTGACGGATGGCGTCTACGAAACTCTAGAATAGAAGGGTTTGGATTATCGATTTAAAGGATCCTATAGCTCAAGCCCCTAGACCTGAATAGGCCATTACGAATTGAAAGTCTTTAATCGAAAGATTATCAGATTACATACTTATCATTTTATGATCTCGACACGTCATACTGCTATTATTGGAGTATAGACACATCATATCTTATTATATCTTATCATATCTATCTTAATAGACTTAGTCTAACACTTTTTCTAAATTTCCTCCGTAAATTACGGAAATCTTTTTGCTATATATACGTATATCAAGAAGACAAATATATCATTCAATATTCAACACTCATCTTATAACAAAAACCCTTATTCCGATCAGATAATATGGATTTCTCACTTGATTCTTCGAACTCCTCAAGCTCTAATGGCAGCGTAACCGGAATGAACTAACCAATTAGTCATCACCTTTTCTGGATGAATTGGTGTGGGTTCGTAGTCTACTTAATCAATGGAGAAGTGAAGAAGGTGATCCTTTTCACCCACCACATTGCCCTATTGGCGAAGAACCTGAAGCACTTACCGGCGAACCCGTTCGGAACAATATTTTCACCCTCATTTCCAGGATATCCCGTTACGAATATATAATATCTAGAATTTCAGATCTTATTCATCCCCTTGTCCGAACTGCCAATCATCCCGGAATAATTGAAGAAGTCAACGAGCTTCGCGCTCGAGTAGTAGCTTTGGAAAATATGGTGCAAAACCTACGAGCACCAGCAGCAGCACCAGCAGCATAACCAACACCACCAGTACCATCAGCATCACCGCCAACAGCATCAGCTTCACCAACAACAACATCTACATTCCACGCCTCAACATCACACTCAGTACCTCAAACATTAACATCATACGCTCCATAGATACCAAGGAATATTAGTAATAATGAGTTAAGATGTATTGACTCATTCTTCCTGAAGAATTATATATGTATACTTTATATATATATATATATGGTTTGGAACAATAATAAATCTTTTCGTACTAAGCTATTACGTGTGAATCTTAACTAGTAAATACTACTCGGTTAATTCATATCACTAATATGCTATGATGTACATCCTTCATTAATGACTTAACAATCGTTAATCACTGCTTCAGCACACTAAACTCTATTTTCAAAATAAATCAAGTGTATTATTCAAATACATGTTTGATTTTACACTTCCATTTTCGATGTACTCAAAACTTTCTAGAAAACATTATTCGTGCCTTGTGAATTTCACAAGAAATCCACGAGCACCAACATCATATACCGAGATATATCAATAACAATGAACGATGAAGTATTGATTCATAACTTCATTAGCGAAATATTTCGCGACAATTATGAAATCTCTAAGGTTTTGGAGATTATTAATTCTCATTTCAACCGTAAATCAAATGAGTTTAATATTATATTAACTCATTAAATCGATGATTACATCTGAAAGAAAATATATATGTACGTATATTTTCATAAAGATTGTAATTAAATATTCTATTGTACAAACTATTGACGGTGAAAATATTTTAACGGGTAGGTAATACCCGAGAAATATTTATATCTCACATTAATATGTTACACCGTACATTCTTCAATTCTGATTCAACAGTCATTAACTATACTACTTACATCCACATATGTATCCGTTCACTAAAGAACTACCATTTTCATACAAATTCAAATACATATTCTGATTTTGACATATCAGAATTTAAGTAAAGCTTTAGCAAGTGTTATCTTCTTAAAGATCACTACATTCATGAATTATATTCATTCGTATTCTATGATGAATTATCACATCAAACCACCGAACTTACCATTCCTTACTTTTGAAAATCACAAACATTTCTTCGTCAACTGTTAGATCCATTGATGGATGCATCTTACGCTTAAACACTTCAAATTCAAAATTTTTGAAAACATCCTTTAAATCTTGACGATCACAATCAGCGTTCAATCATCTAAAAACGAAATTTCTTGAAACCATCTCAGATTGATAATCGACGATTCAAATATGGCTGCATTAAATGCAGAGGAAACAGCAAAATTGTAGATGGCCTAAATGGCCAGGAGTTTGATGATAAAGAATATGGTATTGGGAACGCTCGATAGAAAATTTGGTGCTGAAAAACGGATTGAGCAAACCATGAAGGAGACTGTAGACAAATCACAAGGACTAAACCTGTAATCAAAGAATCTAGATGATTCGATTTCTGATGAAAATCACAAAAGATCTCCTTACGCATTCTAAATCCTTACAGAAGAATTTTCCTCGTTATCATTTGATCTTAGAAAATTCTAAGATATCATCGTATCTTTCGTTATAAATATCCTCCATATTTCTGAAGATACATTCATAACTATTCTTGTCCAAAATTATTTATCACTTCGCACTATCTGTGTTACATAATAAAGGAAACTGTTTTAGTTTCTATATTTCTGTAACATACAAGTTTAAATTTTGAATGATTTGAAGTAGTGTTGGGAATTGAAGCAAGAGTTAGTATAATATAATGACGTCAGGCTAACGTGATTATATTACAGTAAGTCATGCTAAATTTTTAATGGAAGATGATGATTCATAGACTTTATAATCATCATTTGCCATGTTAAATGACTTTTACATTCTACTTAACCCCTGAACATATCAAGAACATATATTCTTGATAGTTCTATCCTTAGTAATTCTGGTAATTTGACAAATCAAATCGTGCTATTACCTTTCCTTCTGCTTTGTATATTATGATCATTCGAAACTCCATACCTACGAATTCTGGACCATTATTTGCTTGACTTGAAGTCGGGAAGGAAAAATAAGAGCATAGAGCTCCGACATATAAGGGAAAAGAAAAAGCCCGATAACAACACGAAAATTACAAACCGTGTATATCAGTGCGTATAGCAACATAAAGACACGGGAGAATTAAAAACACTATAACCTCAAGGTAATTGTAGAAGTAAATAGATTCCTCTGGGGGTAAATGAAAAAAAAGAATGACAGAAAGTATAGTCAGAAAAATATCCAGGATAAGAACTGGATGAAGCATTTTCACAATCTTTGGAAGTATGAATCGAGAAAGAAAGTACAGAAGTGGTGAAGATAATGAAACAGAAGAAGCTAATTTATAGCAAAATTCCAGACACAACAATCAAGGAAATTTTAATTTCCTTAATTACCGGAGAATAAAATCTTATACAGATTATAAAGATTTTCTTTAAATCCCTTGAATTCTGAAAATCAACTTTAATTACGTCAAGAGTTAAAACAAATCTTTATTTTCCTCATTTCATTTTTTTTACGATAGCTTCACTCATACTCTTCACGTAATCGAATTGTTTTATTACTCAATAGTGATAAAACTCTATTTTCCAACTCATATCCGTCATGAAAACATACTTATTATCAACCATGACGATCTCTGTTAAATTTCGGGAGGAAATTTCTTTAACGGGTAGGTACTATAACAACCCTCATATTTCCATACTTGAATTGACTAATTTGCCCCTAGGGTTGTTATCCATACTTAATATACGATTAAATTCGACGTTGATTAAATTTTTTTTTTTGTCGACACGTTTTGTTAACTAAAGTTTAGACTAATTATATAAAATAACTTTAGTTAATATTAATATTAATGTGTATTATATATAAAACTATATTTAACATAATTATTAATTAAATGATAAGTTATTTTAATCATTATTTATATTTTTAGCTTATAAAAAAAGAAATAAGATTTTTTTTATAAATTAAATAATGAGCCCATGAATTTTGACTAAATATTTTCAAAAACAAAAAACTTATTAAAAACATTTTTAACATATTTTTATTATTTTGTCAAAATTGGCACCTTTATTTTATTATTATTTTTTTCTTTTCACCAACCATTTTTACCTATAAATACATGGCTCCTCATTCATATTTTCTTGCCAAAAACTAAAACTTAAGTTGTTCTCTCAAAACATTGAAGAAAATTTGAGGTACTTTCTATTTTTATTATTATTTTTATAATATTGTCGATTATATTTATATTTATTGTATATTCTTTGTAAAATTCAAAATTAATTATGTTTATATGTTATAATTAGTATTATAAGTATTATGATGTATAAAAATAATTTTGATAATTTATGAAATATTATTTATAATTAAATACGAATTATGTAGTGTTTAAACGTAAAAACAATGTAAAATTCATAATAAATACTTTTAACCAAAAATAAAATATATATAATTTTTTTATGAGTTTATAAAACTTATATAGATTTGAAAAAATTATAAAAATAATTACTTGGGTCGAATTGGTAATTATTATAGAATTAAACTCTATTATTATGTAATTCGAAGGTAAATTAAGAATAAATATTAAATAATAAAAAATATTTTTTAAATATTTTTTCTACAGGTTATTAGACTGATAGAAACTTATAAAAATTATAAAAATAATTGTTTACGTTTATTTAGTAATTATGTAGAATTAAACTTGTTTTGTGAATAAATTAAGGGTGAAAACAAAAATAAATATAAAAATATAATAAAAACATTTTCTTAAATTTTTCTACTAATATATATGATTAACTAAGACTATAAAAATTATGTATATAATTTTTACATATATAATTAATTATTTAGACATTTTTGGATAATGTTCGATTAATAAAACACTATTATTTTTGAAGTAATTTAGGTATTTATTTAAAGGTAATTATATTTAATATATATAAGATATACTAAGGTATAATAACTAAATATTAAATAATAATTAGGTTATATTATCACATATATAATTATTAAGTACATTAATAATTCGTTGTGTGTATACACCTAAAGTGAAGGTTAATCAAAGATAATGTACAATTCATGTGAACTTCATCGCTATTCACGGTCGTAAGTGAATGATATCTAGGTTACCATTTATGGGTAAACTTGTGGATCTCGAATGCCATGACTTAGATTCTGGTCAAGAATCCTGGGCCCCCGGTTACATCTGGTCATTCCTGACTTATTTGATAGCAACGAAGTTTGAGTAAAGTTGTACAACGTCTTGCTAAAGATTAACCCAAACTTTCTAAAATTGAAAAATTACTATAAGTAGAAACTTTCCATAAATAGTAACCTTCCGAAAATGGAAATTCATTAGTGAACCATTACTATCAATATAGTACTATATACTATTGTCTGTTAGGCAATGTCTGATCATACGTTCTATCTCTAGGTTGAGATCTTGGTCACGTCCTTCCGTTCAATTCTTTCGTAGAATACTCTTTTGTGCTACTAAGGTGAACTTCATAGCCCCACTTTTTACTGTTTTATAACTGTTTTACAACTTTTGGGGTGAGACACATGCTTACTTTATTACTGTTTTACGCTTAGACATAAGTACTAAATTGTAACTATGCTGTCATGCTTTGATTCATGCTAAATTCCTACCGTAATATCGTTAATTGCTACGCTTAAATGCAAACTTAATTATTGTGAGTAGGCCTATTGAGAGTAACGTCTCTAACCATTCGACCGTTGGTCTTTGGTTACATAATAATGATTCCACGACACTGACAGTACAAGGTGTCATAGGGTAAATTATTTAGTAGCGATATTACAAACTACAGCAACACTTTTAGATTAATATATCTATATTGATCAACTTTAAACTAAATCTTGTGGTCTAAAACTTTGTTTATTATTTATAAATCTATGAATTTCACTCAACCTTTTTGGTTGACACTTTAAACATGTTTTGTCTAAGGTAATGATTGAGCTAGCTGCTACTTGCTACTAGATGATTGATGTATGCTTTGCTGCTTGCATGGAATCCATCATTCATATTTATCATTTTATTTAGACATTTCCCATTTACTGTACTCTTATGATGTAAAACTTTGAATAATGCTTCCGCTGTTTATTTAATAAATAAAACATCTCATTTAGAGTCGTTCTCGTTTGTACAACTGTGATTTGATATAATTAGTCACAAATACCCTAGGCCCTATTTGGGGGTATGACACATATAGAGGTCAAAACCTCGCGACAAAATCAATTAATATGGAACGTTTATAATCAATATGAACGGGACATTTCAATAATAATAATAATAATAATAATAATAATAATAATAAATTTAATATAAATAATACGGAGTATGATATATGTGTGTGTGCAGAGGTGAATTCGATCGAGTTTTATAGACCAGTTTGGTGGATCTCAGCTCCGCGATTGCGAAGAGACAAAGGCCAAAAGCTCCACGATCGCGAGCTTCCTGAATCCAGCTCAACCTCAATGATTTCAAGGCTGCCGACAGTTTTAATATATAATATTATATATTTATTTAATTTATATAATTATATATATATATATATATATATATTATATTATATTTATGTGCATAGTTAAATTATAAATTTAATTCTGATGTCTCGTACGTTAACACTCGACTAAGGTCCCGGTTTCAGTTTTTCAAATGATGCATCGTACGCTTAGAAAACTGGTATTTTATATTTCGTGTAATGTACCTTTATATATGACAAGACTCAAATCAATGAAAAACTATCCCACTCAAAATATAACTTATTCATTTGAGTGTTTTGATCATTTGCTTCTATAAATCAACTTCTCATTGGTTATCAAAATATATTATTTTAGATCAAACGTTTTATATTATATTTCATCGCTTGTAAAATATATACATATATCTTTATTTTAAATATAAATTTGTTCCTATATAGTTGAAGTATTTATTTAATAATACAATATTTAGTTTTTTAAAACTAATTTTATTTTCAAATTCATTTTGGAATCGTTTAGATAGTAGAAAAATATTATGTCGTATCATGTTTACGTTGTTGAAACAATATATACATACATACATATATATATATATATATATATATAAAATTTATAATGCAAAGCTTTAATTAAATTACTTAAAACTTATGAACAAATTATCTTATAAAACGTTTTAATAATAAAGTTCTTCTTAAACCAAAATATTTTTGTACGTTTGAAACAATATTAAATAAATATGAAAACTTTATTTTCCAAAACTAAATATATTTAAGAATCATTTCACTAAAAAGATTATAATAGCAGAAGTTGTTATATTGTAAAACGTTTTAGAAAAGCAAGATTAAATATACTCTTAATAGGTTTCAAGTCTTTAAATTAACGTTTGTTGGTGAAACGTGATATAAAGTCCAAAGGTTAGATAAACGTATGAAATCATCTTAATGTAAAATGTCGATATCCAACGTCTAAGTTATTTACATTCCACGTTCCAACTTTAAGATGAAAGTTAAAATAGTTATCTTATTAAAATCATGAGGGAAATGTTGTAAAGCATGAATTGAAAATCAAATAGGAATCTCCACTAACTCTTGTCTAGTTTCCGTTAATTGACACTTTGTTCCTATATGTAAATCACTTTACTATTTTTCCGAATACTGTTAAAAAGAAAAGTTTCCTAAGTCAAAGTGGACCTCTCAACAGAGACTCATATTCATACAATGTATCTGATAAATCAATCATTTGATATTATCTTCTAATTCCATCGATAATAATATTAAAACAAATATGTTCACTTAAAGTATTATACGTTTAATACTTTGTTAACGTTCTCAAGTTATAATATATATACACATACATACATATACATATTCATATTAAATTGTATGATGGTTCGTGAGTCGTCGAAATTTGGTCGAGGTTAAATGAATGTACGAACACAGTTTAAAATTCTTGAGATTTAACTTAACAAACTTTGCTTATCGTGTCGGAATAATGTAAAGATAAAGTTTAAATTTGGTCAGAAATTTCTGGGTTGTCACATTTGTCACCAACATTACCAAGTTGATCGGCAATAGCTTTGATTTCCTGACAATAAGAAGACACATTTGTAAATTGTCAAGTTTCATATTAGAGAACAGACGATGTAAATTGTCTTGAAAAATGTCTTGAATTCGTGCCCAAGTTTTTGCAGCAGTAGAATCAGTCTCAAAAATAGTGTTGAGGAGTTCAAGGGATATCGTGCATAGATCCTGTTGAGACCCCAATGTAATTAAGGATTTAATCATGACAAAACAGCAGATATGTACACTAGAATGTTATGTACAGCCATCACAGGTTTGTTTATGTATAGACAGCAAATATTATTGTGTCGAGTGTTTAGTTTGCTGCCTAGTCTACCAGCACAAAGTAAACAGTATTCTTCAATTAGCACATGGTGTGTACCCAGCAATTAAAGAATATCAAGTGACTCAGCATAGAAGAACCAGCATGACTGGAAAGCAGCTTACTACACAAGACAACTATGCTCCATTACAAGCATACTGGTTTCCTGAGTGGTCTACATCAATTGTACTATTCAACAGAAGTCAAAGACAAAGTTGAACAGAAAAGGACACGCGTCGGTGGCTGACAAGTGACCTTACAAGACCACGTAGGAATGCAGAAGTTTAACGCATGTGCAGACATGTGTTATCCTTTGTCAACGCCTAGGGAACACAACATTCTATTTGTTTAATTAAATAGTAGTGCCAAACCGAATCGGGGTGTTCCTGCAAATAGCTACCAAAGAGGAAATAATAGAGCATGCTCTCTTATGCAGTTGTCCCCACAAGTACAGACATCCTATGTACCAGTGGACAATAGAATATTTACAAGGTTAATAGGACTACTATAAATTGGTGTATTCACTATTGTAACAACTAGTGGTGTGCGTTTTATTTATTAAGAGTCCAAACGTGTAATAGCTTTAGATAACCTCAATAGCTATAACTTAGGTGAATCTGTATCAACCAACTATCATTCTGCCAAGGATAGTTGTGATTCTTTGTGATTTATATCAATAAAGAATAATCGTTGAAAATTACCTTTGACTCTTATTTAATTTACTTGCATGAATACTAATTAGCTTAAACTGTTAAGATAAACTAAAGAATTGTATTCACCCCTTTACAATATTCATGTTGTTAATCAAGGGACCAACAACTGGTATCAGAGCTTTAGTCTTGATAATTTAATATCTTGGATCTGAATTCTCTCATGGTTGCATACACAAACTCAACTTACTTTAAAAATGGGTCATCCAATAGACCAGCTAAGTTTCGAGTATGAAACCTAGAAGGCTAGGTTTCTGCTTCACCTTGAGTCTATTGACCCACTCATGCCTGACATTGCTACTGATGGTCGATTCATTCCTACTAAAATAATTGATAGTGTACCTGCTACAGCAGACACTCCTGCTGTTCCTAGAAGAGAAGTTGTTCTTCCCCCATCTAGATGGGTGGATGAGGACAAATGTTGTGTTAGACTTGGCCCTAAGATCAGAACCTTGTTAGCAATAACCTTACCTAACCATCTGTTTAAACTGATTAAAGGAAAATTAAATGCTAAAGCTATGTTAGACTATCTTGATGTTACATATGAGGGTATGGATGAAGTTAGGAAAAATAAGATTATAGATTTGAAAAGAGAATATGAAATGTTCTTTGCCTACAAAACTGAGACACTTAAGCAAACCTTCATTAGGTTTAACTCTTTAGTTGCTGACTTGCTCACCTTGAAAGTCACATATACTGACTTTGAACAAGTCAACAAATTCCTTGACTCACTGCCAACAAAATGGAAATTTGTTACTGACCCATTAAGAACCACTCAGACTTTAAAGAATTTTAACATGTCTTCTCTGTATGGTACACTTTGGAACCATGAGAAGGCAGAGGCCAAACTTGAGCTTAATTTGAAAGAAAACTTTAAGTCTGCCCCCAACACTTCAAAATCTACAAAGTCAGATGATACTGCTCTTGTTGCTGCTGCTAAAAAGAAAGCCCAAAAGGCTTTACTGGTTCAAAAGCTGATGGCAGAAGAAGAGTCAGCTGAAGAGGAGGATAGTGGTACTGGGTCTGAGGAAAGCAGTGATGATGAGGATGATGTGGAAGGGTTCGCTGAAGGTATGGCTTTGCTAGCTAGGAAGTTCAAAAGGTTTAATCGTAGTAGAACTAGCAAACCATACAAAGTGAGTAAGAAGCCAAGTGCTAGGTATGGCAACAAATAAGTCAAGGGCCTTAAATATGAGTGTTACAATTGTGGAAAGGTTGGACATTTTGCTACTGAATGCATGTCCAGGAAACCTTCAACATAACATGCTAACTCCTTCTCAAAAGCTGAAAAGTATAAGAACAGGTACAAAGCAATGAAGGCTCAGATGAAGGAAAGCTCAAAGGCTGGTAAAAAGGAGAAGAAGCCAGAAAAGGTACTAGTAGCTGAGCATCATGATTGGGATGAAACCATTTCATCTTCATCTTCTGACAGTAAAACTGATGATGATGATGGTACTGGTTATGCTTCTGGTAAAAAGCTGTGTTTGATGGCCAAAGAGGTTGAGGAGTTTGATGAGGATGATAATGGTAGTACATTTGTGGCTGATATGAGGGAAGCTGACCTAAAAAGGGATTCACGTCAATGGAAATATGAAATGCTGTATAAGGTTGAAAATTTTCGAACTTATACTGATGATGAAAAAGCTGAAATATTTGACTATCTAAGAATTGACTTAAGCAGAGGCAGCAAATGTGAAGAATTTTTCAAAACTGAAATTAAATCTTTAAATGAAAAACTTAAATGCAGATATGATGAAATTAAGATCTTGAAAGATGAAATTTATAAACTTGAAAAACAAAATTATGCTTTAAAATCTCTTCACTCAGATGCAGCAGTAGTTCAAAAGCAGCTTACTGACCTTAAAAAGGTGGTAGCCTCCTGGTGCTTATCTGCTCAATGCACAACCAAATGCATTAATGAGCAGATACCTGCTCAGGTTGAGGCATTCTTTACTGGCGATTATGCTGCTGCTGCTGCTCACGCTGAAGTCACTTTCATGGACCTTGTGCTTGAAACTGATCCTGATGCTGTTTTGCCAAATACTTTTGCCAAGATAGTTAATGGTAACAAGGTCTTCACAAATAAATTTGTAAGACCTATCGCTAACCCACCACCTGCCATGAAAGAGATAATGGATGTGACGACCTGGAGATTTCCGACCAAATTTAAACTTAATCTTTGAATGTTTCTGACACGATAAGCAAAGTCTGTAATATTGAGTCTCGAAAACTTTGGAACAATTTACATGAAAGCATTTGCCCATTTACCATTCTCGACGATTCACGAACCACTATTTGTAAATAGATACATAAATATTTAAACATATGAATATATATAATAACAATTTGAAATATAATTTGAAATATTATATGTTGTTGTTATTAAAGCTAAGTATATAAAATAAAATAAAAATATGATATTATGAAAATTTATATTTTGTATATAAATAAAGTATATTAAATATATATTTTGTGATTTCGAATTTATTTCGAAAATGATGGTAACGCTCAATTGATATTAAATGTATAGTAAACGAGTTAAAAAAGAACTTATGTGATTTTAAAATAAACGGTGATTCGAAAATGAGTTTTACAAACTATAGGCTTATTAAAAATGTATTTAGAAACTATTTGTTTAATTTTAAAACTTTTCATATTTTACTTGGGGTTGGGAATGAATAATTAATGTAAATTTTATTTAATAGTTAATGCTCGAATTTTATATCATAATGACCAAAATAAATAAATATAGTTAAACTAAAAATTTAGGATTTTTCCGAAGACTTTTATCCGCCATGGATTAACAACGGAACCCGTAATAATACCCGAAGCTAATAAGTGTCGGTAGATGGCTGCTATGACTTTTGCACATGTTTCTTTTTATTTACTAAATTATTATTATTAATTATTATATTATTACTTTATGATTTATATATGTCACATAAGAATGAATCCGTGAATTAGGTATTGAGATTGGTTGAAAATTTACTGTACATGTTATTTGTTTCTTGGCTATATCTCTTAAAATCTATATATACATTTCGCACATATAGTGCATTTGAGCATAAAACTCATATCTATCACTTTTGATCACTTTACATCAACTCCTTTTGTTCTATTTCTTGCTACATCTTTCATCGCCTTCATTTTGATCACCACTACCCACCTCGATCAACCACCGTAGCAAACTACCATCACGATACACCGCTATAATTATCACAACCCACACCCACATCATCATCTATTAATCAATCTGTTTCTGTTTCCATTCGATATAAACCATCACCCACACCTTCATGCTCCATCGAAGTACTTTCCTACCACCCTAACCATCACAATCGTTCACCACTCCTCCACCGATTATCACCCTTGTTCACTTTCCACAACCATCAAAACCGGTACTCTACAAATGGTATGTTCAACCAACATAGTTCATCACCTCACAAGAAAAATCTTCGGCCACCATCACCATTGTGAAGCCGCCTACCACCACCACTGCAATCTCCACCACACACCACCCTATAACCGTCACCCACCATCAAACACCCATCACCAAATTGTCACCAATCCTGTAACAAACCCACTGCTGCTACGTTGTTCTTTTCTCTTCTTTACTTTCTTTCTATTTCTTCGTGAGCCTCAAAAACCCAGAACCATCACCATCACCATCAAACCTACTATGGTTACTGTGACTACTGTTTTTCCTATTCGTTCTAACACTAAAAACATTAAACCACAAATGTGATGACCCGGGAATTTCCGACCAAATTTAAACTTAATCTTTATATGTTTCCGACTCGACAAGCAAAGTCTATAATGTTGAGTCTCGAAAACTTTGAAACTAGGTTCATATATTTAATTGACCTTGGACCACTCCCGACGATTCACGAACAACTGTTTATAAACAACTAAGTATATATAAATATATATACATAATTATAAATGTAAGTATTGGAAATTATAAAATGTTATTAACTCATTAAAAATTAAATATGAGAAATATTATACAAATAAGTTGATCTATGTATAGATATAAATAATTTCTATAATAATTATTATCATATGTATATTGAAATATATAGATAAAAGTTATAGATATTATATGTCACGATTTATTTTAATAAGATAATATAACACATCAAGTAAGTATATACGTATAACATTTATATATATAAGACAGTTATAATTAAAATACAAACACATATTATATTATATAATGTATCATAGTAAAATGAATAAATAATATTCAACATATGTTATAGGTGGTACAGTTATAAATATACTATTAATAGGTTAAATATAATCACACATTAAAATATGATTGTTATATTATTATTACTATTAGTACTTCCATTATTATTATGTAATCTTTATATCATTAATATTATTATTATTTCTAATACAAAATATATATATATATATATATATATATATATATAGATATAGTGAAACTTTGTATGAATAAATTGATATATATAAACTGATATATCATTATTATTATTATTATTATTATTATTATTATTATTATTATTATTATTTTCATAATATTATTAAAATAGATATTTATTATTAATTATATTAAATTAAATATTATATATCTATATAATCAGATATATACAAAAATGTGCAAGACTTTTCCTCATTTGCTTTATTTTTTTTGTTGTGTTCTCCTTGGAGTGAATAAACTGTCGGGTTATCCAGCTGTATACCAATCTATCAATTATACACTACTGATATATGTCTTAATTGGGAAATTTAACTGAAAATATAAAGAAAAAGCTTTTTACAACCTCTGCTCATACACTTTTTACTCATAACGCGATTTCAAATTAAAATTCAAAAAGTGTTAATGCAGTTTTGTTAGGATTCTCACACTCAATATTTCTGCAAAGTTTCATCCATTAATTTCTAATATCGAATAAGAATTTTCAAGTCAAAGTATTGATATCAATAAGTCAAACGATTTTCTATGAACAAATTCGAATAATAGGTTACGATTCTGATGCAATTGATGATTCTCGTGTATTCCATTGACGATTTGGAAGATAGTTTATGAAGATTTCGAAGTCTAAAAACGTTGCAATGTCAAAAATCATTTTTTTCTGTGTTTACCGTCGCTGCTCAGCAGCTTCATATTTTTTTATTTATTTATTTTGTTTCAATTAATTCCTAAACTGTTATTGAGTAATTTATCATTTCGTTTAAATGTTTTTTTTAAACTGAACAAATTATTTACGGGATTGATAAGTTTGAGTTGATCGATTTTAGTTTGATAATGAAGAAGATGAAGTTAAATATACGGGTTATAAAGAAATAAATTCGGGTTTTAATCAGAAAGTGAGCATCAGCTCAGTTGGTTAAGGGTGTTGGGGTGTTGAGCGAGGGGTCTCGGGTTCGAGTCTAGGCGGAGCCATTTTTTTTACAACTCGATTTAAAGGTAGTTTTCTCTAATATTTATTATTATTACTATTATCATTATATTTAATATTATTGTTATTTTTGTTAGGAATTATTATTGTGACTAATATTATAGTAATTATTCCTAATATTAATACTAGTTATTATTTAGTATTGTTATGATTAAAGATTTCAAATTTCATTACTATTACCATTATAATTATTAATAATATTAATATAAGTATTGTTATTATTATTATTATTATTTTAGTATTATTAGAATAACTACTACAATCATTAATATATTAGGGTTATTATTATAATTATAAAAATAATACAAGATTATCCGTAATTTCATCAGTATTAGGATTAGTATCACTTTTGTTAACCAATAGTATTATTATTATTATCAGTATTATAGATATCCTTATAAGTATCATAATTATTATTATTATTATTATCATTATAAATATGATTATTTATATTATAATGAGTATTACTAATATGTAATTACTAAAAATCATTATTATAAGTATCATTAACCAAAAAATTAATATTTTACAGTTATTATTATAAATATCATTATATTTAGTATTAATATAAATATTAACAATAATACCTTATTTATTAATATAAAGTATTATGATTATTATTATTTTTTATCAATATTAATTTAATCATAGTATTTCTAAAATTATTATTTTTACAAACGAATGATATATACATATATAAATACATATAACATAACAACATTATTAACGTTATACACAAAATGAATATATGATACGCATATATATATTTTAATATAAAGATGATATAATTAATAAATTATATATATAAATCTATCTGATTACGACTATATGTTTTAATTTATATACAAATGATATAGGTTCGTGACTCCGAGGCCAACCCTGCATTATTCAAATTACTCATATGTATTTTTACTACAAAATACATTAGGTGGGTTTCATTTGCCCTTTTTACTCTTTAAGTTTTTGGGCTGAGAATACATGAAAATGCTTTATTAACTGTTTTACAATACTTATATGCGTGAGTTTTATTTCTCCCTTTTTAAATGCTTTTACAATATATATTTTTGGGACTGAGAATACATGAGCTATTTTTATAACTGTTTTACGAAATAGATACAAGTAATTGAAACTACATTATATGGTTGAATGATCGAAAACGAATATGCCCCTTTTATTCTTGTAATCTAAGAATTAGGGAACAGACACCCTAATTGACTTGAATCCTAAAGATAGATCTATCGGGCCCAACAAGCCCCATCCAAAGTACCGGATGCTTTAGTACTTCGAAATTTATATCATGTCCGATGGAGGACCCCGGAATGATGGGGATATTCTTATATGCATATTGTGAATGTCGATTACCAGGTGTTCAATCCATATGAATGATATTTTTGTCTCTATACATGGGACGTATGTTTATGAGAAATGCAAATATGAAATCTTGTGGTCTATTAAAATTATGAAATGATTATTTATATTAAACTAATGAACTCACCAACCTTTTGGTTGACACTTGAAAGCATGTTTATTCTCAGGTATGAAAGAAATCTTCCGCTGTGCATTTGCTCATTTTAGATATATTACTTGGAGTCATTCATGACATATTTCAAAAGACGTTGCATTCGAGTCATTGAGTTCATCAAGATTATTATTAAGTCAATTATAGTTGGATATATTCTGAAATAGTATGCATGCCGTCAATTTTCGTTGTAAAGAAAGATTGTCTTTTAAAATGGAATGAAATGTTTGTAAAATGTATCATATAGAGGTCAAATACCTCGCGATGTAATCAACTATTGTGAATCGTTTATAATCGATATGGACTTCGTCCGGATGGATTAGGACGGGTCCTTTCAGTTGGTATCAGAGCGGTGGTCTTAGAGAACCAGGCCTGCATTAGTGTGTATAACTGATAAGTCGTTAGGATGCATTGGTGAGTCTGGACTTCGACCGTGTCTGCATGTCAAAAGTTTTGCTTATCATTTCGTGTCGAAAATTACCTGATTATCATTTTTAGGGAATCATTTGATTATCATTCTTAGTCTGGACACATTTTAATGCATTGACTGCATGAATAGTGTATAGACAAAATTCATATCTTAACGTATCTGACAATTCATATCTTAGCGTATCTGTTATTGTTACCTTTGCCTGACAGCTTCCGTAGATTCCTCTGTAACTTATGAGATTTTAGTAATATATATGCATATGTAAATTATGTATTGCAGGGTACTAATCTACATCCTATAATCTATTTCTTATCGAAAAGCCTTCATCTGCTCACACGAGATGAATCCCTTAACCAGTTCGAGTCCCTTAGACTTTGATAGCTATTCCAATAGTTATTCCGATAACTATTCCGACATAGATATTCACCTAAGCTCCGAAGCGGTGTCACCAGAATGAATCAACCAATCATCCATCCCCAATTCATCTAATGGGTTCGTAGTCGATTTAATCAATGGAGACGCGAAGAAGGCGATCCTTTTCACCAACCAAATTTGCCTCTTGACGAAGAACCCGAAGCACTTACCAGTGAACTAGTCTGAAACACCATTTTCATCCTCATTTCCAGAAAATCTCGCCATGATTATTTTCTATCTAAAATTTTAAACCTCATTCATCCGCTCGTCCGAACCGACAATCATCCCGGCGTAATAGAAGAAGTCAATGAGCTTTGCGCCCGAGTAGTGGCTCTGGAGAATATGGTGCAAAATGTACCAGCTTCAGCAACATCACCACCACTAACATCAACATCAACATCCGCATCCCACACCTCAACATCTTAATCTATACCTCGAACATCAACGTCATATGCACCATGGATACCAAGGAGTACCAACAACAACAACATCATCACACGTCTCAACCTCGCAATCTATACCTCAAGCATAATCATCATTCTACGAATCGTGTTAAGAATCGTTCTACATAAACTATCTTCGCCCTTTATGGTGATCATGTAATCTCTAATATTTTAGAGATTATGTACTCTAGTTCTAGCCGTAAATCTGATGAGTTTAATATCACATTGACTCATTAAATCCATAATTGCGTCTGAAGAAAATATATATGTATATATGTTTTCATAAAGATTGTAATTAAAATTTTTATTGTACAAACTGTTAATGGTGAAAATATTTTAACGGGTAGGTAATACCCGAGGAATATTTAGATTTCGCATTAATAATTTACACTGTACATTCTTCAAATCTGATTCAACAGTCATTTACTATTCCACTTACAACCACTGATATACGTATCCGTTCACCGTAGAATAACCCTTTTCATTCAATTTCATAATTGGATTTTGATCTATCAGAATCCAACAAGTGGCATAATGAAGAAAACATTTGACAAAATAAAATTTGTTAGAAACAAACAAATTAACTATGGGAAATTTTGTTAAGAATCCACGCTAACTGTTCCTAGCTAATTGTTCCTAGCTAACTAATTAATTCCGTAATACATTTTATTTATTGCAATTTATTTATCGCAATTTATTTATCGCAATTTAAATTCTCGCAATTTTATTTATCGTCATTTAATTTTTGTTATTTACTTTACGCACTTTATTTATCGTCATTTAATTTCTGTATTTATTTTATGCACTTTAAATATCGGGACACGTATACAAGGTTTTGACATATCATATCGACGCATTTATATATATTATTTGGAATAACCATAGACACTCTATATGCAGTAATGATCGAGTTCTCTATACAGGGTTGAGGTTGATTCTACAATAATATATATAATTTGAGTTGTGATCGAGTCTGAGACGTATATAGGTCGTGACATGTATTAATTAATTCGAATATTGTATATTAAACTATATATGAATTATTGGACTGTTACTGTGGACTATCGACTGTGGACTAATAACATTGGACAATTAAAAGGAATTAAAATATTGATTATAACATATGAAACTAAACATTCTTCAAGTTTGCCACTTGAATTCATCTTAAACTTCATTTGTATCTCGACGATTACAATCTGCGTTATAATCTTTCATGATTCTTGAAACCTCTCAATTAAGAAACAACTGAGAAGATGAACCAACCGCACTTCATCTATGGAAGAAAAGATTGACGCATATAGTTATGCACCTGAAAACTCCTGGACCCTAAGTAAAAGTTTAACACGTGTCTGTGTTAGCTCCTTTGGCATTGTTATTACCGAAAATAACATTGCAACTCTTTTTCAAATTAGCCAATTTTATCACAGCTTCAACAAATCAACTTCAACTTCCATTCGAATTAGCCTTATTATAACCTCGATATATAAGTTTGCCTGTCGTCATCGTTACCTGAGAACCGTTTATATTTCACCACATTAGCAGTAAAATTACCAGTAACTTCAATGAATTTGGACTTTCCGAAAAATTATTATATTCATTGAAACCCCATCTTGTATTCATCTATACCCTGTAACAATAATTGCCATACCAATTATCGAGAATCAGCAATCAATATTTCGAAACTCACAGCATATCTACATCAACAGTTATATGTATGATATTTATCTCTTAGAATTATGATATCTCATTCTGAAATTCTGAAAAACACTCAGTCACAAATCAATACTCTGAATGTTGAAAAAGCTGAATGAAGCAGCATAAACTATAGACAACCGTAAATGACCTTAATCATCGGAAGTTTGATGATAAAGAATAGTATGTTGTAAAAGCTTAGAAAAGTTGAAATTAAAAAACGGATTGAGCTAACCGTGAAGGAGACCAAGGACAAATACAAGGACCAAACCCTATATTCAAAGAATCCAGGTAATTCTGGATCCGATGAAATCTTTAGAGAATATCTTGCTCCGAAGTCATGTTAAAAATCTTGCGGAAAATCTTTCTCCATCAACCATCGAACTTAGAAATTCCAAAATATCATCATCAATATCTTCGATATTTCTGAGGATATTTTCATAAATATTCTTGTCCGAAATTATATACCTCTTTGTACTTCCTGTGTATCATTATATTGGAAACATTCAATAGAAAATTTAGTACCGAAAAGCAGATTATGCGAAACTATGAAGAAATCCGTGGACAAATCACAAAGAATAAGTTTGACTTCAAAGAATCTAAATGATTCAATGTCTGTTAAAGTCTTTAGTGAATATCTTGCTCCTTACTCTAAACCCTTGCAGACAATAGTTTCTATCATCCTTTGATCTTAGATATTCCAAGATATTATCGTATCTTTCATTATAAATATCCTCCATATTTCTGGAGATATTTTTATAACTATTCTTATCTGAAATCATTAATCTATTCATGCTATCAGTATTACATCATATAGAAACTATTAGTTCTATATTCTATAAACTATCGAGCTTAAAATATGAATGTTATTGAAGTAATGTTGGGAATTGATGCATGAGTTAGTATAATATAATGACACTTGATCAACGTGATTATATTACAGTAAGTCATGCTGAGTTTCTAAATGGAACATGATGATTCACAGATTATAAAGTCATCATGTGCCATGTTACATAACTCTTTCATTCTGCTTAACTTATGAACATATCAAGAAAATATATTCTTGATAGTTCTATTCTCAGTGATACAGGTAATTTGACAAAACAAATCACGCTACTACCTTTCCTTTCTACCTTGTATATTATGATAATTCGAAACTCCATACCTATGAATTCTGGACCGTTACTTGCGAAAAGTAAACAAAAGCATGAAGCTCCAAAATAGAAAGGGGGCATAAATCGCAGCAAATAAGAGAGGGCATTAACTGAGGATGACAATAATTATAGGAGACAGAAGCAGGGACATTGAAATATAAGGGAAGATATAAAACCCAATAACAACACAGAAGTTACAAATCGTGGATATTAATACGAATAGTAACATAAAGACACGGTATAATTAAGAATAGTATTTTCCCAAGGTACTAGTAGAAGTAAACAGATTTTCAGGTGGAAGATTGAAAGGAAAGATGATAGATACACAGATAGGAAAATATCAAGAATCAGAACTGAATGGAGCATTTCCACAATAGTTTAGAAGTAGGAATAGAGGAAGAAAGTATAGGAATGGTGAAAGTAATGGAACGGAAGAAGTTCATTTATAGTGAAAATACCAGACAAAAAAATCAAGGCATATTTCCGCATTAATTATAGAGATCTTAATTTTCTTATTCGCCGAAGAATCAAATCTTTTAGATTTCGAAGATTTTCTTTAAATCCCTTGAATTCCGGAATTCAACCCTGACTCTGTCAAAAGTTAAGATGAACCTTTACTTTCCTATTTCACTTTTTGGTGATAGCTTCATTCGTACTCTTCGAATAATCGAGTTATTTTTTTATCCATATTGTTCAATGTTGATAAAACTCAATTTACCAACTCATATTCGTTATGAAAACATTCTTATTGTTAGCCATAACGACCACACTCAAATTTCGGGATAAAATTTATTTAACGGGTAGGTACTGTGATGACCCGGGAATTTCCGACCAAATTTAAACTTAATCTTTATATGTTTCCGACCCGATAAGCAAAGTCTGTAATGTTGAGTCTTGAAAACTTTGAAACTAGGTTCATATATTTAATTGACCTTAGACCACTCCCGACGATTCATGAACAACTGTTTATAAACAACTAAGTATATATAAATATATATACATAATTATAAATGTAAGTATTGGAAATTATAAAATGTTATTAACTCATTAAAAATTAAATATGAGAAATATTATACAAATAAGTTGATCTATGTATAGATATAAATAATTTCTATAATAATTATTATCATATGTATATTGAAATATATAGATAAAAGTTATAGATATTATATGTCACGATTTATTTTAATAAGATAATATAACACATCAAGTAAGTATATACGTATAACATTTATATATATAAGACAGTTATAATTAAAATACAAACACATATTATATTATATAATGTATCATAGTAAAACGAATAAATAATATTCAACATATGTTATAGGTGGTACAGTTATAAATATACTATTAATAGGTTAAATATAATCACACATTAAAATATGATTGTTATTTTATTATTACTATTAGTACTTCCATTATTATTATGTAATCTTTGTATCATTAATATTATTATTATTTCTAATACAATATATATATATATATATATATATATATATATATATATATATATATATATATATATATATATATATATATATATATATATATATATATATATATATATATATATATATATATATATATATATATATATATATATATATATATATATATATATATATATATATATATATATATAGATATAGTGAAACTTTGTATGAATAAATTGATATATATAAACTGATATATCATTATTAATATTATTATTATTATTATTTTTATAATATTATTAAAATAGATATTTATTATTAATTATATTAAATTAAATATTATATATCTATATAATCAGATATATATAAAAATGTGCAAGACTTTTCCTCATTTGCTTTATTTTGTTGTTGTGTTCTCCTTGGAGTGAATAAACTGTCGGGTTATCCAGCTATAACCAATCTATCAATTATACACTACTGATATATGTCTTAATTGGGAAATTTAACTGAAAATATAAAGAAAAAGCTTTTTACAACCTCTGCTCATACACTTTTTACTCATAACGCGATTTCAAATTAAAATTCAAAAAGTGTTAATGCAGTTTTGTTAGGATTCTCACACTCAATGTTTCTGCAAAGTTTCATCCATCAATTTCTAATATCGAATAAGAATTTTCAAGTCAAAGTTTTGATATCAAAAAGTCAAACGATTTTCTATGAACAAATTCGAGTAATAGGTTACGATTCTGATGCAATTGATGATTCTCGTGTATTCCATTGACGATTTGGAAGATAGTTTATGAAGATTTCGAAGTCTAAAAACGTTGCAATGTCAAAAATCATTTTTTTTTCTGTGTTTACCGTCGCTGCTCAGCAGCTTCATATTTTTTTTATTTATTTATTTTGTTTTAATTAATTCCTAAACTGTTATTGAGTAATTTATCATTTCGTTTAAATGTTTTTTTTTAAACTGAACAAATTATTTACGGGATTAATAAGTTTGAGTTGATCGATTTTAGTTTGATAATCAAGAAGATGAAGTTAAATATACGGGTTATAAAGAAATAAATTCGGGTTTTAATCAGAAAGTGAGCATCAGCTCAGTTGGTTAAGGGTGTTGGGGTGTTGAGCGAGGGGTCTCGGGTTCGAGTCTAGGTGGAGCCATTTTTTTACAACTCGATTTAAAGGTAGTTTTCTCTAATATTTATTATTATTACTATTATCATTATATTTAATATTATTGTTATTTTTGTTAGGAATTATTATTGTGACTAATATTATAGTAATTATTCCTAATATTAATACTAGTTATTATTTAGTATTGTTATGATTAAAGATTTCAAATTTCATTACTATTACCATTAGAATTATTAATAATATTAATATAAGTATTGTTATTATTATTATTATTATTATTTTAGTATTATTAGAATAACTACTACTATCATTATTATATTAGGGTTATTATTATAATTATAAAAATAATACAAGATTATCCGTAATTTCATCAGTATTAGGATTAGTATCACTTTTGTTAACCAATAGTATTATTATTATTATCAGTATTATAGATATCCTTATAAGTATCATAATAATAATAATTATTATTATTATCAATATAAATATGATTATTTATATTATAATGAGTATTACTAATATGTAATTACTAAAAATCATTATTATAAGTATCATTAACCGAAAAATTAATATTTTACAGTTATTATTATAAATATCATTATATTTAGTATTAATATAAATATTAACAATAATACCTTATTTATTAATATAAAGTATTATGATTATTATTATTTTTTTATCAATATTAATTTAATCATAGTATTTCTAAAATTATTATTTTTACAAACGAATGATATATACATATATAAATACATATAACATAACAACATTATTAGCGTTATACACAAAATGAATATATGATACGTATATATATATATATTTAATATAAAGATGATATAATTAATAAATTATATATATAAATCTATCTGATTAAGACTATATGTTTTAATTTATATACAAATGATATAGGTTCGTGACTCTGAGGCCAACCCTGCATTGTTCAAATTAGTCATATGTATTTTTACTACAAAATACATTAGGTGAGTTTCATTTGCCCTTTTTACTCTTTACGTTTTTGGGCTGAGAATACATGCAAATGCTTTATTAACTGTTTTACAATACTTATATGCGTGAGTTTCATTTCTCCCTTTTTAAATGCTTTTGCAATATATATTTTTGGGACTGAGAATACCTGCGCTATTTTTATAACTGTTTTACGAAATAGACACAAGTAATTGAAACTACATTATATGGTTGAATGATCGAAATCGAATATGCCCCTTTTATTCTTGTAATCTAAGAATTAGGGAACAGACACCCTAATTGACTTGAATCCTAAAGATAGATCTATCGGGCCCAACAAGCCCCATCCAAAGTACCGGATGCTTTAGTACTTCGAAATTTATATCATGTCCTATGGAGGACCCCGGAATGATGGGGATATTCTTATATGCATATTGTGAATGTCGATTACCAGGTGTTCAATCCATATGAATGATATTTTTGTCTCTATACATGGGACGTATGTTTATGAGAAATGCAAATATGAAATCTTGTGGTCTATTAAAATTATGAAATGATTATTTATATTAAACTAATGAACTCACCAACCTTTTGGTTGACACTTGAAAGCATGTTTATTCTCAGGTATGAAAGAAATCTTCCGCTGTGCATTTGCTCATTTTAGATATATTACTTGGAGTCATTCATGACATATTTCAAAAGACGTTGCATTCGAGTCATTGAGTTCATCAAGATTATTATTAAGTCAATTATAGTTAGATATATTCTGAAATGGTATGCATGCCGTCAATTTTCGTTGTAAAGAAAGATTGTCTTTTAAAATGGAATGAAATGTTTGTAAAATGTATCATATAGAGGTCAAATACCTCGCGATGTAATCAACTGTTATGAATCGTTTATAATCAATATGGACTTCGTCCGGATGGATTAGGATGGGTCCTTTCAACAAACCCTTCGTGATCCTGCTACTATAATGATTGATCTTTACTACTTCTACTGCTACTGTTTCAGTTGTAGGAAGAATTAAGGGGAAAGATGATGAACAGAAAAAGTGTCAATGAAATGATGTCATGATTTTAATATTCCAAGTGGGTATCATGCAAGTAACAAAAAGTATAAGAAAGTAAAAGGGGTAAACCCACCGATATAAAAAAATATATATATTCCACTTACTTATCAAAGAAAAAGAAGCCGGATACAGTTTTGTATAATAATTAGAATTGTGATATATATTTTTTTGGGCTTATGATATTACTATTGAGCCGCTGGTGAACTAGATAAGATTCAAGTTGGGTTAGCTAACAAACTTGGGCCAATTTAAGTTCACTTGTTTACTAATTACTATTACTCGTCTGCTTCATATTTCTTTCTGTACCAACCGTAATCTTTTGATTAAATAACAATAAGAGGATGATAAATATAGATAATGATGATGATGATCATGCGTGAATCAATGATGAGAGGATTACAGCGTATGATAATAGGGTAATAGGGTGATGATGTTTACTGGTCTGATGTATTGATGATGATCGAACGATATCAAGAATGATAATGATCATTCGATAATGATGATGATGAGGTAGTGATTAGGATAAAACGACCCGTCCTAATCCATCCAGACGAAGTCCATATCGATTATAAACGATTCATAATAGTTGATTACATCGCGAGGTACTTGACCTATATATGATACATTTTACAAACATTGCATTCGTTTTTAAAAGACAAACTTGCTTTACATCGAAAGTTGACGGCATGCATAACATTTCATAATATATCCAACTATAATTGACTTAATAATAATCTTGATGAACTCAATGACTCGAATGCAACGTCTTTTGAAATATGTCATGAATGACTCCAAGTGATATCCCTAAAATGAGCAAATGCACAGCGGAAGATTTCTTTCATACCTGAGAATAAACATGCTTTAAAGTGTCAACCAAAAGGTTGGTAAGTTCATTAGTTTATCATAATCGATTATTTCCATAATTTTAATAGACCACAAGATTTCAATTTTTCCATAAATATACGTCCCAGGCATAGAGACAAAAATAATCATTCATATGGTGAACACCTGGTAACCGGCATTAACAAGATGCATATAAGAATATCCCCTATCATTCCGGGAAATCCTTCGTACATGATAAAAATAACATCGAAGTACTAAAGCATCCGGTACTTTGGATGGGGTTCGTTAGGCCCAATAGATCTATCTTTAGGATTCGCGTCAATTAGTAGATCGGTTTACTAATTCTTAGGTTACCAAGAAAAAAGGGGCATATTTCGCTTCGATCATTCACCCATATAATGTAGTTTCAATTACTTGTGTCTATTTCGTAAAACATTTATAAAAATTTCGCATGTATTCTCAGCCCAAAAATATAAAGGGTAAAAAAGGCAAAAGAAACTCACCTAATGTATTTTGTAGTAAAAATACATATGACTATATCGAACAATGCAGGGTTGACCTCGGATTCACGAACCTATATCATTCATATGTATATTAATACATATAATCGTAATTAAATAAATTCATATATTATATCCTTGTATTATATTTTATATATATGTAATTTGTGTATATATTTAATTTGATTAGTATTTATATATAGTTATATTAATATATATGTTTGATTAGTATTACATTAAGACTACCTAATTTGTTATATATGAATATTTACATAAAATTCGTTAATATGATTATTACCTACTTATATGTAATATTACTTATAAGTATAGTTTTATATACAACATACTTGTCTTGTAAAATAATATTAATAGTAGTAATAGAAGTTGTATTTGATTGTATTGATAGTATTAAATATAAAAATACCGATAATAATATTAATTGTAGTAATAATAATAGTAATAATAATAATGATACTAGTAATAGAAATGATAATAATAATATAGTTTTTAGTGATAACAAAATGGTAATCATATTAATAATACTTTTGTTAATAATACTAATATTTATAGAAAGATACCGATACTAATATTTAAGAAAATAATACTAATAATACTAATATAAATGCTAAACGATAATTCTAATACTAACAATAACAAGTCAGTAATAATAATACTAATAATAATAATAATAACAGTAGTGGTAATACTAATAATTTATAGATGATAATATTAGTAATAATAATGATAATATCATAAATTATATTAATAATCATTTTATTATTAATAACATCTAACATGATAACCATAATAACAATTTATAATAATGATCATAGTAAAAATAATAATAAAAATAATAATAATAAGGATATAATAATAATAACAATATAATGACTACCTCAAAGTGTAAGCCTCTTAAAAAAAATGTCACCGACAAGGCTCGAACCCGAGACCTCTCGTATACCATCAACACGTCTAGACCAGTTGGGCTACCGCCCAGTTTCTGATTTTAAGCCATCCATTTTTCTTTTAACCCGTAATTATTCTATTATGTTACTTCTTCTTCTTTCTGGTAACTAGTCGACCATAAACAAGAAATCAATCGTTTCCAAGTTTCAACTTAATCATATCCTTTGTTTTAGGATCCAAAATATATACAGTAATAATTTAAAAGGCGAATTAAATTAAAAAAAATAAAAAAATAAATATATAAGTCTGGTAACAGACTTCGTGAAGAACACCTAACCCAAGGTCACTTTCGAATTTTTAGGCTGTTTTAGCTTACGGTTTCTATACAAAATAGGTAGGAAATCACTTCTATAAACTTTTTGAATCCTTAATTGATTCAAAAACATTAACTAGGCTTCGAATTTCATGAAGAACAGCCCGTTTGACTTTTGAATTCGAAGTTTGACTCTTCGAATTCGAAATCGTTTTGACGAATTAACACTTGGAAACTTGAGGAAACATTTACAACGCGATTTAGGACACTTCTACATTATTAGATTTTGAAGAATGATTTTAATTCGATGTTTTGAAAAAATATGGATACAGAGGTTACGGTTGAGTTTTTAGTAATTTTTTTGTTTCTAATTTCCATTAAGGTATGTAAACGATTATGATTAGGTTAATCGTACCATTGCAGCAGTATATTTAATTGGTATCTAGTGATAATGGTCGACATAAATATTTGATCTAGTACGAAAAAACAAAAAAAAAACAAAAGCTGACTTCACCCTCAACTGATTTTGTTGCTACTGGGATAAAGAGAATCGAATTGCTGAAGGGTAGACGTAAGAAAACAAAATATGATACAGTTTATTTGTAACAACTCTTGACTTTCAAATCTCTTTTTAGATTAAGATTAAATAAATAATAATAATAATAATAATAATAATAATAATAATAATAATAATAATAATAATAACAAATAATAATACTGATTTCCAATATATATATATATATATCTGTATCTATCGTGTATATATATATATATATATATATATATATATATACATAACTGTATATACATTTATTTTTATATATATAAGTGTTTTTATATATTTGTTTAAATAAATCTGTACATAATTCGCAATTTTGGAAATTATCAAATATAAATATATTACTACTATTAATAATACAAATAATGATATTTCTAATATTAATATTATTGATAAAGGAATTAGTAATAACAAATGATAAATAATAATGTGATAACGTTAATTCTAATAAAAATGGTGATAATAATAAATAATCATAACAATACTTAAAATTGTATCTTTAATCAATCTTGTAATAATTTTTCCATTTATCATTTTAGATTTAATAATCATAACTTTTTAATTATAACAATAATAATAATATTAATATTAATAATATTGATATTGGTATTAATGTTAATCGTAATAATGATAGTAATAATACTATTACTATAATAATTATATTTCTAATTTGTAGTTACATTTAATATATTAATATTACATATTGTTAATTATGTAGTGTTTAACAATTAACTGATATATATGTTAACAAGTATTGAAATTTTAATGTTTGTACATGTTAATATAACTATATATTATTATATAATATGTGTTTGCATATTATTTACATTATAACTATACATATAAAGATGAACATATTAACCATGTTTTATATATATTTTAGTATTATATCTTTATTTAAGATATTGTGTTATTTCATAATAGCTATTATACATTTCGACATATAATATTTCAAACTATATTTCTAATTATTATATTATATATATATATACACACACACACACACATATCTATTTACATTTAATTGTTCGTGAATCATCGTAAAGGATCGAAGGGTAATTGGTTACATGAACACAGTTCAAAATTTTGAGACTCAATATAACAGACCTTGCTTATCGTGTTGGAAACATATAAAGATTAAGTTTAAATTTGTTCGGAAATTCCTGGGTCATCACATAGGAAATATTATGATAATGGTCATAAAGATGAGGATGTGGTTAGTACGATGATATAGATGATAAAGTATTTGATCATGAAATGATTATATTGATAATGATTAAGATGATTATAATGGTGATGAGATGGTTCTAGTTATGTAGGATGAAGGTGATGTTGAAGATGTTAAATAAGTTTTTATTTTAAGAAAACAACAAGTATTACTGGTTTAATGGTTTGGGTTTGTGCTTGTTAAACAAGTGGTCTTGGGTTCAAATTCGGATTGTGGCATTTTTTTTTAGAAAAAAAGAAGAAGAAGGATACAGAAGTAAAGGTTAAAAACAATTCAAGTTGGGTGTTATTTCAGAATTGAAACACATAGCGTAATGGTTAAGGATGTTATCGGGTTAGCGGAACGTCGCGGGTTCAAACCCGGACTTGGGCATTTTTTTAGGACTACTTCTTTGAGGTAGTTTACTTATTACTTATTATTATTATTATTATTATTATTATTATTATTATTATTATTATTATTATTATTATTATTATTATTATTATTATTATTATTATTATTATTGTTAGTATTGTTAGATTATTTATTATTATTAACAAAATTATATCATAAATTATTAGTATTATCATTAAACGTTATTAGTATTATCATTACAAACAATTTTTATTATTTGTACTATCTTTATCATTAATATTAAAATTATCATTATTATTATTATTAGAATTATCATAATTTTTATCATAATTAGTATTATTTTTATCATTATTATTATTCGTACTATTAATATATCAAATGAAGATTTTCTATATAAAAATATATTTATGACATAAAACCTAACCATATTAATACTTTTGTAATAAATGTTAATTATCTATATAAAGATAAATATATCTAGTTAAGTTATTAATAAAACACATGTTATAAAATAACAAATAAAATCACTCATAATATATATATTTGTTCGATTACTATTATATGTGTTAATAAACATATAAATGATATAGGTTCGTGAATCCGAGGCCAACCCTGCATTGTTCAGTTTCGTCGTATGAATATTTTTACTACAAAATATCGTATAGTGAGTTTATTTGATTCCCTTTTACTCTTTACATTTTTGGGACTGAGAATACATGCGCTACTTTTACAACTGCTTTATTAAATGCTTTTGAAATACATTTTGAACTGTGAATACATGAAATGCTTTTATAAATGTTTGACGAGATAGACACAAGCAAAACATTCCTCGAATGAATTATGTTGACGTGATAATTGCCACAATTGATATGCATATTTTCCCCTGATTATTATTGCTTGGTAACCTAAGAATTAGGGAAAATCACTAATTTTGAGAATTAGTGCACGTCTAATTGACGCGAATTCTAAAGGTAGCTACCGGGTTTAACACCCCCACCCAGAATGTTCACTAGACGGAAGGGCTAGTGGGAGTGGTGTTTAGTACTTCGAAGTTTATATGATTAATATACAGACGAGATGTTCTATTTTGAGGATATTATTATGCGCATTATATGTTAAGGTCGGTTACCAAGCCAAGTTATGAAAGCAATGAAAAGTGAATGTTATGTATCGAGAGAATGATTTTATACACAAGTTATGTGTATGTTATTTTTGTGCACGAGATATGTGTACGGTTACTAAGATTTATAAAAAAGGATTTCGTACATGAGAAATGTTTACTGTATTTAAAAGATATCGCATATACATTACAGGTGGGTATAGGATTCGGGCCCATTTGTACCATGCATCATTTAAATCTTGTGGTCTATCAAAATGATGAATTTTATTATTTTATGATAAACTTATGAACTCACCAACCTTTTAGTTGACACTTGAAAGCATGTTTATTCTCAGGTATGAAAGAAAACTTCCGCTGTGCATTTGCTCATTTTAAAGACATTATTTAGAGTCGATCATCGCAATGGGACCAGATGTTAGTGACTTCATCCAGATGGATTAGGACGGGGTATGACATGTGGTATCAGAGCGGTGGTCTTAGCTAACCAGGTCTGCATTGGTGTGTCTAACTGATAAGTCGTTAGGATGCATTAGTGAGTCTGGACTTCGACCGTGTCTGCATGTCAAAAGTTTTGCTCATCATTTAGTGTCGAAAATTATTTGCTTATCATCCTTAAAGTCTAGACACGTCTTACTGCCTGCATTGCATAGACAGTGTAAAGATAAATTCATATCTTAGCGTATCTGTTATTGTTACTTTGCCTGACAGATTCCGTAGATTCCTCCGTAACTTATGGGATTTTAGTATTATATATGCATATGTAAATTATGTATTACAGGGTACTAATATATAACCTATAATCTATTTCTTATCGAAAATCCTTCATCTGATCGTACGAGATGAATCCCTCAACCAGTTCGAATTCCTCGGATTTTGACAGCTATTCCGATATGGAGTTTCACCTAAGCTCCAAAAGCAGTGTCACAAGAATGAATCAACCAATCATCCATCCCCAATTCATCTGATGAGTTCATAGTCGACTCAATCAATGGAGACGAGAAGAAGGCGATACTTTCCATCAACCAAATTTCCCTCTTGGCGATGAACCTGAAGCACTCACCGGCAAACCAATCCGAAACACCATTTTCACCCTCTTTTCCTGAATAGCTCGCCATGATTATATACTATCTCAAATTCAAAACCTTATTCACCGCTTGTTCCAACCGACAATCATCCCGGAGTAATACAAGAAGTCAGCGAACTTCGTGCTCGAGTAATAGTTTTGGAAAATATGGTGCAAACTTACCAGCTTCAGCAACATCACCGACATCAACATGACCACCAGCAATAGCACCCATACCATCAATAACACACGCCTCAACATCTCATTCTGTACCTTGAGTATAATCACCGTTCTACGTATCGATCTACATCAACTACCTTCATTCTTCATGGCGATTAGGTAATCTCTAAAGTCTTAGAGATTATTTATTCTAGCTCAAACCAAAAAGCAAATGAGATTAATATCATATTAACTCATTAAATCCATGATTACATCTGAGGAAAATATATATGTAAGTATATTTTCATAAAGATTGTAATTAAAAATTCTTTTGTGCAAACTGTTAATGGTAAAAATATTTTAACGGGTAGGTAATACCCTAGAAATATTTAGATTTCACATTAATAAGTTACACTGTACATTTTTCGAATCTGATTCAACAGTCATTTACTATCCTACTTACAACCACCGATATACGTATCCATTCACCGCAGAATAACCATTTTCATTCAATTTCATATTTGGATTTTAATCTATCAGAATCCAACAAGTAGCATAATGAAGAAAACATTGGACAAAAATAAAATTTGTTAGAAACAAACAAATTAACTATGAGAAATTTTTTTTCTTCAGAATCCACGCTAATTGTTCCTAGCTAACTGTTCCTAGCTAACTGTTAATTCCATATTACCTTTTATTTATCGCAATTTATTTATCGCATTTTATTTATCGCAATTTTAATTCTCGCAATTTTATTTATCGTCATTTAATTTCTGTTATTTATTTTACGCACTTTAAATATCGGGACACGTATACAAGGTTTTGACATATCATATCGACCCATCTATATATATTATTTGGAATAACCATAGACACTCTATATGCAGTAATGCTGGAGTTAGCTATACAGGGTTGAGGTTGATTCTACAATAATATATATAGTTTGAGTTGTGATCGAGTCTGAAATATGTACACGGGTCACGATACGTATTAATTAATTCGAATATTATATATTAAATTATATATGAATTATTGAACTGTTAACTGTGGACTATCGACTGTGGACTAATGACATTGGACAATTAAAATGAATTAAAATATTGATTATAACATATGAAACTAAACATTTCTTCAAGTTTGCCACTTGATTTCATCTTAAACCTCATTTGTATCTCGATGATTAAAATCTGCGTTCAAACCTTTCATGATTCTTGAAAACACCTCAATCGAGAGGATGAACCAACCACACTTCATCTACAGAAAGAAAGATTGATGCGTATAGTTATGCACATGAAAACTCTCAGAAATTGAGTAAACGTTTAACGCGTAGCTGTGCTAATTTCTTTAGCGTTATTATTACCGAAAATAACTTTGCAATCTCTTTCCAAATTAGTCAATTTTGTCACAGCTCCAGTAAGTCAACTTCGACTTTTCATTTGAAACAACCTTATTATAACCTTGATATATATGCGTGCTCTTTTATTGCTACCGGGGAACCTTTTATATTCCACCATATTACCCTCCGCGTTTAATCATCTAAAAACACTATTCTCTTGAAACCACCTCGGATTGATAACTGATGATTCATATATGGTAGCATTAAATGCAGAGGAAACAGCAAAATTGTAGATGGTCTAAATGGCCAAAAGTTTGATAATAAAGAATGGAATGTCGGGAACGCTCGATAGAAAATTTGAAACTGAAAAACGGAATGAGCTAACCCTGAAGGAGACCGAGGAAAAATACAAGGGCCAAACTCTATATTCAAAGAATCCAAGTAATTCTGGATCCAATGAAATCTTCAGCAAATATCTTGCTCCGAAGTCATGTTAAATCTTGTGGAAAATCATTCTTCATCAACCTTCAAACTTAGAAATTCCAAAATATCATCATAAATATCTTCGATATTTCTGAGGATATTTTCATAAATATTCATGTTCGAAATTATCTACCTCTTCGTGTTTTTCTGTATTTCCTTATATTGGAAACTTCAGTAAAAATCTAAGTATAAATTATGAATGAATGGTGGAGAAGTGTTGGAAATTGAAGCATGGATTAGTATAATATAATGACGCCCGGCCAACGTGATTATATTACAGTAAGTCATGCTGAGTTTTTAATGAAACGTGATGATGGTTCACAGTAGATCATACCATCATCATGTGTCATGTTACATAACTCTTTTATTCTGCTTAACTTCTAAACATATCAAGAAAATATATTCTTGATAGTTCTATTCTCAGTGATTCTGGTAATTTGACAAATCAAATCGTGCTATTACATTCTTTCTTGTTTAGAACATTAAGTTCATTCGAAACTTCATACCTAAGAATTCTGGACCATTACTTTCTTCACTTGAATTTGAGAAGAGAAAACAAAGGCATGAAGATCCGAAATATAAAGGAAAATATAAAGCCGATTACAAACACATGAATTACAAACCGTGTATAGCAATGCGGATAGCAACATAAATACACGGGAGAATGAAACACACTATAACCCCAAGGTAATAGTAGAAGCTAACAGATTCCTCCTGTGGTAGATGAAAAAGGAGGAAAACAGAAGTAATTGTCAGAAGAAGGACAAGGATCAGTACTGGATTAAGCATTTTTACAATATTTAGAAGTATGGATTAAAGAAGAAATATTAGAAGTGGTGAAAATAATGAAACGAAAGAGTTTAATTTATAGCTAAATATCAGGCATAGCAATTGAGGCAGATTATCGCATTTAATAGAATCATAATTTCCTTATCTACTAAAAAAATCAAATCTTTTATAGAATTCGAATATTTTCTCTAAATTCCTTGAATTTCGGAGATCCACCGCTAATACGTCAAAAAGTTAAATCTCTATCTCAATCTTTTGTGACAGCTTCACTCGTACGCTTCGAGTAATCGAATTGTTTTATTTTTATTACTCAATAATGATAAAACTCTATTTGCCAACTCATTTTCGTCATGAAAACACTTTTATTGTTAGCCATGATGACCACACTCAAATTTCGGGACGAAATTTCTTTAATGGGTAGGTACTGTGACGACCCGGAGATTTCCGACCAAATTTAAACTTAATCTTTGAATGTTTCTGACACGATAAGCAAAGTCTGTAATATTGAGTCTCGAAAACTTTGGAACAATTTACATGAAGGCATTTGCCCATTTACCATTCTCGCCGATTCACGAACCACTATTTGTAAATAGATACATAAATATTTAAACATATGAATATATATAATAACAATTTGAAATATAATTTGAAATATTATATGTTGTTGTTATTAAAGCTAAGTATATAAAATAAAATAAAAATATGATATTATGAAAATTTATATTATGTATATAAATAAAGTATATTAAATATATATTTTGTGATTTCGAATTTATTTCGAAAACGATGGTATCGCTCAATTGATATTAAATGTATAGTAAACGAGTTAAAAAGGAACTTATGTGATTTTAAAATAAACGGTGATTCGAAAATGAGTTTTACAAACTATAGGCTTATTAAAAATGTATTTAGAAACTATTTGTTTAATTTTAAAACTTTTCATATTTTACTTGGGGTTGGGAGTGAATAATTAATGTAAATTTTATTTAATAGTTAATGCTCGAATTTTATATCATAATGACCAAAATAAATAAATATAGTTAAACTAAAAATTTAGGATTTTTCCGAAGACTTTTATCCGCCATGGATTAACAACGGAACCCGTAATAATACCCGAAGCTAATAAGTGTCGGTAGATGGCTGCTATGACTTTTGCACATGTTTCTTTTTATTTACTAAATTATTATTATTAATTATTATATTATTACTTTATGATTTATATATGTCACATAAGAATGAATCCGTGAATTAGGTATAGAGATTAGTTGAAAATTTACTGTACATGTTATTTGTTTCTTGGCTATATCTCTTAATATCTATATATACATTTCGCACATACACTGCATTTGAGCATAAAACTCATATCTATCACTTTTGATCACTTTACATCACCTCCCTTTTGTTCTATTTCTTGCTACATCTTTCATCGCCTTCATTTTGATCACCACTACCCACCTCGATCAACCACCGTAGCAAACTACCATCACGACACACCGCTACAATTATCACAACCCACACCCACATCATTATATATTAATCAATCTGTTTCTGTTTCCATTCGATATAAACCATCACCCACACCTTCATGCTCCATCGAAGTACTTTCCTACCACCCTAACCATCACAATCGTTCAACACTCCTCCACCTATTATCACCCTTGTTCACTTTCCACAACCATCAAAACCGGTACTCTGCAAATGGTATGTTCGACCAACATAGTTCATCACCTCACAAGAAAAATCTTCGGCCACCATCACCATTGTGAAACCGCCTTCCACCACCACTGCAATCTTCACCACACACTACCCTACAATCGTCACCCACCATCAAACACCCATCACCAAATTGTTACAAAGCCTGTAACAAACCCACTGCTGCTACGTTGTTCTTTTCTCTTCTTTACTTTCTTTCCGTTTCTTTGTGAGCCTTAAAAACCCACCACTGAATCATCACCATCAAACCTACTATGGTTACTGTGACTACTATTTTTCCTATTCGTTCTAACACTAAAAACATTAAACCACAAACCCTTCGTGATCCTGCTGCTATAACGATTGATCTTTACTACTTCTACTGCTACTGTTTCAGTTGTAGGAAGAATTAAGGGGAAAGATGATGAATAGAAAAAGTGTCGATGAAATGATGTTGCGATTTTGATATTCCAAGTGGGTATCATGCAAGTAACAAAAAGTATAAGAAAGTAAAAGGGGTGAACCCACCGATATAAAAAAATATATATATTCCACTTGCTTATCAAAGAAAAAGAAGCCGGATACAGTTTTGTATAATAATTAGAATTGTGATATATATTTTTTGGGCTTATGATATTACTATTGAGCCGCTGGTGAACTAGATAATATTCAAGTTGGGTTAGCTAACAAACTTGGGCCAATTTAAGTTCACTTGTTTACTAATTACTATTACTCGTCTGCTTCATATTTCTTTCTGTACCAACCGTAATCTTTTGATTAAATGACAATAAGAGGATGATAAATATAGATAATGATGATGATGATCATGCGTGAATCAATGATGAGAGGATTACAGCGTATGATAATAGGGTAATAGGGTGATGATGTTTATGGGTCTGATGTATTGATGATGATCGAACGATATCAAGAATGATAATGATCATTCAATAATGATGATGATGAGGTAGTGATTAGGAAATATTATGATAATGGTCATAAAGATGAGGATGTGGTTAGTACGATGATATAGATGATAAAGTATTTGATCATGAAATGATTATATTGATAATGATTAATATGATTATAATGGTGATGAGATGGTTCTAGTTATGTAGGATGAAGGTGATGTTGAAGATGTTAAATGAGTTTTTATTTTAAGAAAACAACAAGTATTACTGGTTTGGGTTTGTGCTTGTTAAACGAGTGGTCTCGGGTTCAAATTCGGATTGTGTCGTTTTTTTTAGAAAAAAAGAAGAAGAAGGATATAGAAGTAAAGGTTAAAAACAATTCAAGTTGGGTGTTATTTCAGAATTGAAACACATAGCGTAATGGTTAATGATGTTATCGGGTTAGCGGAATGTCGCGGGTTCAAATCCGGACTTGGGCATTTTTTTTAGGACTACTTCTTTGAGGAAGTTTACTTATTACTTCTTATTATAATTATTATTATTATTATTATTATTATTATTATTATTATTATTATTATTATTATTATTATTATTATTATTATTATTATTATTATTATTATTATTATTATTACTATTACTATTATTATTATTACTATTACTATTACTATTACTATTACTATTACTATTACTATTATTATTATTATTATTATTATTATTATTATTATTATTATTATTATTATTTCTAGTATTGTTAGATTATTTATTATTATTAACAAAATTATATCATAAATTATTAGTATTATCATTAAACGTTATTAGTATTATCATTACAAACAATTTTTATTATTTGTACTATCTTTATCATTAATATTAAAATTATCATTATTATTATTATTAGAATTATCATAATTTTTATCATAATCAGTATTATTTTTATCATTATTATTATTCGTACTATTAATATATCAAATGAAGATTTTCTATATAAAAATATATTTATTACATAAAACCTAACAATATTAATACTTTTGTAATAAATGTTAATTATCTATATAAAGATAAATATATCTAATTAAGTTATTAATAAAACACATGTTATAAAATAACAAATAAAATCACTAATAATATATATATTTGTTCGATTACCATTATATGTGTTAATATACATATAAATGATATAGGTTCGTGAATCCGAGGCCAACCCTGCATTTTTCAGTTCTGTCGTATGAATATTTTTACTACAAAATATCGTATAGTGAGTTCATTTGATTCCCTTTTACTCTTTACAATTTTGGGACTGAGAATACATGCGCTACTTTTACAACTGCTTTATTAAATGCTTTTGAAATACATTTTGAACTGCGAATACATGAAATGCTTTTATAAATGTTTGACGAGATAGACACAAGCAAAACATTCCTCGAATGAATTATGTGGACGTGATAATTGCCACCATTGAATTATGTGGACGTGATAATTGCCACAATTGATATGAATATTTTCCCCTGATTATTATTGCTTGGTAACCTAAGAATTAGGGAACATCACTAATTTTGAGAATTAGTGCACGCCTAATTGACGCGAATTCTAAAGGTAGCTACCGGGTTTAACACCCCCACCCAGAATGTTCACTAGACGGAAGGGCTAGTGGGCGTGGTGTTTAGTACTTCGAAGTTTATATGATTAATATACAGACGAGATGTTCTGTTTTGGGGATATTATTATGCGCATTATATGTTAAGGTCGGTTACCAAGCCAAGTTATGAAAGTAATGAAAAGTGAATGTTATGTATCGAGAGAATAATTTTATATACAAGTTATGTGTATGTTATTTTTGTGCACGAGATATGTGTACGGTTACTAAGATTTATGAATAAGGATTTCGTACACGAGAAATGTGTACTGTAATTAAAAGATATCGCATGTACATTACAGGTGGGTATAGGATTCGGGCCCATTTGTACCATGCAGCATTTAAATCTTGTGGTCTATCAAAATGATGAATTTTATTGTTTTATGATAAACTTATGAATTCACCAACCTTTTGTTGACACTTGAAAGCATGTTTATTCTCAGGTATGAAAAAAACCTTCCGCTGTGCATTTGCTCATTTTAAAGACATTATTTAAAGGCATTAAAAGATATCGCATGTACATTACAGATGTTGGTGACTTCGTCCAGATGGATTAGGACGGGGTATGACAATCGAGGATGAAGAAAGAGCAAGAGAAGCAAGTACCTCAACTGATGAGACTATTGACCCCTCTATCATCTACTACATGACTCCAAAAGAAAGACGTATTAAAAGGAAAATCACTGAAAACAATCGAAGAAAGTTAAAATCAATTGATTCTCCTTCGTGTTCAAATTCCACCAATGCTGAGCCAGCTGATGAAAATCATACTGGTCAGCTAGTAGCTGCAGACAAGCCAGCAAAATGCAATACTGGCAAGTCAAAGGCAGCAATCAAGATTCATACTGGTCAACCAGTATCAGCTGACCAGCCAGTAACTTCCCACAGTGGCTCGTCAAATAACAAAGGCAAAGCAGTATACCATGATTATAGTACTGGTTACAAGAAGAAAGCTACCCTTAAGGGAAAAGCTAAAGTGGACCAGATTGTAGAATCATGTGCTGGGTCATCGATCACTGAGATAATGACTGTTAAGCTTGACCAGCTCATAGCTGCTATAGCTGAAAGCAGACCTGATCTTACTGCCCCCATTAAGTCTGTGTATGACCAGTCACCTAGACCAAAAGTGAGAAAATGCTACAAGTGTGGCAGCAAGTTTCACTTGGCCAACCAGTGTACTCAAACCCAAACCCCATCGGCTGCTGCCTCTTCAAGCAAACCAGCAGACAGGAAGAGATCATCAAAGATGACCCTTCCAGAACCCATCCTCGGATAGGTTCCCAAAAAGAACTAAATTTTTAGCTACTGTGCAGGGCATTCAAAATAAGCAAATCTGGTATCTCAATAGTGGTTGTTTGTAACGACCCAACCCATATGCAATCGAAATATGCAAAAAAAAAAAAATATTTTTGTACAGCATAGTGGCGCGGCGCGCCACTGACCTGCGCGGTGTGCCAAAACGGCGTGTCCAACTTTTCCTTTTTTTGCGAAAAAGATCTCTTGCTTCCCGACACTTTTAGACCAAACGCTTTTCACAACATTTTATATTAGTTAAAACTAACACGTTCCAATAATAAAATGAGTTTTACGAGACCGGGCCCACATAGGCCGTTTTACGACTTTCGTACAAAATACAAGTTTTCAACCACATGATTTTTAACACAAAATAAAGCCGAGCATGGCGATTGGGGATACGCTACCCAAACCTAATCAAATCCAAAAGCAAGCCTTCTAAAGCAACTACGCGAGTCCACTAGTTCACACGCTTACCCGAGCCGCGGCATCCATGCGATCTATAAAAATGTCAACAATGAGAGGGTAAGCTAACGCTTAGTGTATGAAAATATACTACATACATATATATCCATAAAATGGACACGCCACAATAATAATCAAATAGCTCATACCGGAGCATCCAAGTATAAGGCAAGCTAAACCTAGCATACCGTACATTCACTAAGCACAAGCTAACAACACCAACAATATAGTAAGTTCGCAAACAACATTGTGAACAATGCCAATAAGCTACAACCAGAAGGTTAGCTACATCACGACAATACAACATTATACGTATACAATATTTAACATGCTAAACAAATCACAAACACAATATGGTTAACCATAAATGCACAACCGTGCTAATTGGACCTATACACAAGTCCATCAAATCCACCTATATGTGAAGTGAGCTCTATAACCGAGAACCACTTCACCCGACCCGCACCCATCCTACACATACATATGCATATAGGATATTAACACTAACCTTGAAGTGTTGATGGATGCCAAACCAAAATCCGAAATTGCCGATGGAATGTACCTATTCCATTTATCACATAACAAGTAACACAATTAGGTTTGACTTACAAACCAACCCAATTGACACTTAGTGCAATTTCGACCCAAATGCACTTCCAAGTACAAATCGCGCCCAAATTAACCAATAATCACTAACACAAGTGAGAATGGTTCTAATACGCCAATTAAACCCAATCATAGGTGTTAAACACCTATCTTGCCCATAATGACACTTAAACCCTAATTTTGACCCAAAGGCGTCAACATCGCGCCACTAGCAAGTTTTGACACCAAAACATATTTAACTCGGTTTTATACTTCAACTTAATCCATTTTAAGTTTATAAACCTTATTAAATCGACAATTGGGTCATAATCACCACCAAACCCAAATTTTGACTCTAGTCAAAATTAGTCAACCCAAATTCACCTAAAGTGGTTCCAACACTTCCATAATCACTAAACCTAGTGATTAAACTCAAGATTAAAGCCTAATCAAGGCCAAATAGTCAACCAACCCAAAACCCGCCAAGTGACAAGAATAACTAGTCACCATAAACCTATTTCATCATCTAAGAGGGTTTCACTACAAATCCAACTCAAACCCTAACTTGAATATCAAATCTAACAAATGTAATTCGGAGTTTGAACTTACCAATACCACCAAAATGATGCCGTTGACTAGTAGAACAACTTTAAAACCCGAGCTTTGGTGAGAATCCAACTCCTTCTCCAAATTAAGCTCTCACTCACTAAAAGTGGGTTTCTCTCACTAGGGTTTGAAGAGAGTGTTTGTGTGGGTGAAATGTGATCCACAATGATCAATGGATCAGTTTTGATGACCCCAAACCGACCCCTAGTGAAAAGACCAAAGTACCCCTCATTTAAATCTTTTAAAAAGCTGAAAATTGCATCAGACGGGATCGGAACGCCGCTCCATAAGGTGGAGCGCCGCTCCAACCTTCAGGTCAGTTTTCAGTAACTTGTTTTGGCTATAACTTTTTGACCGTAGCTCCATTTTTGATGAATCAAATATCGTTGGAAACGTAATAAGATTTTCTTTCCAATGGTAAGGTTTTGAAACATCAACACAAAATTTATTTGGGGTTGAAAAGATACGTACACACCTTGTCACTTCAGACAACGTCCAGTTTCCTTCGACGTTCGAGCAAGCAACACGTACGTGCTTTGTAAACTTCATACACGCATCGTACACCATAAATACCTTATGTACAATAAATATTTGGGTCTTACAACTCTCCCCCACTTAAACTCGATCACGTCCTCGTGATCTTCACCACTTAACCAATCCAGACCTACTCAATGGTCCTCAATCATAAGTCCCAATCCGAACTTTCCTAGACAATTCTTCCCAATGAATCACCTTTAACAACTAAAATCGCCACCCGCGATTTATCAAAACCACTATCCGAGCACTAAAACCTGCTCTTTTCCCCATATCGGGAAAAACTCAACCAATCTCGTACTGAGATATCAATTCCTTAGCATACCTTTACCAAGGACAACACTAAAAGCGAACATGTCTCAACCTGAAGTCAATAATCCGAACGTTGAGGATCGAACCACATGAATCCTTACGGATTACACTTACCACTAAACATCCTTTGTAGTGCGCAATACAACCAATACGCCACTATCCTAACATCATAAGCAATGGCTAAAACTAAAAGCGCCCAAAACGACTATGGCAATGCTAATCCTAAGGTGTACAAAATCGACTATTGTCACACCCGTAACAACATGTGAGCGAAACACGGCTATCGCATCACTAATCACACAACACGGTCCTCACGATCCCACCATCGGTGTATAAAACAATCGATAGATCACTCAACACCGGATGAAGTCAGCGGACCCCATCAACGGTCATGCTTCACCGATATATCACTACTCCCATGATGAAGTCAGCGGACCCCGAAGGTCATGCTTCGCCAATCAACGATCTCATGATGAAGTCAGCGGACCCCGAAGGTCATGCTTCACCAATCAACGATCTCATGATGAAGTCAGCGGACCCCGAAAGTCATGCTTCACCAATCGACGATCTCATGATGAAGTCAGCGGACCCCGAAAGTCATGCTTCACCAATCAACGATCTCATGATGAAGTCAGCGGACCTCGAAAGTCATGCTTCACCAATCAACGATCTCATGATGAAGTCAGCGGACCCCGAAAGTCATGTTTCACCAATCAACGATCTCATGATGAAGTCAGCGGACCCCGAAAGTCATGCTTCACCAATCAACGATCTCATGATGAAATCAGCAGACCCCAAAAGTCATGCTTCACCAATCAACGATCTCATGATGAAGTCAGCGGACCCCGAAAGTCATGCTTCACCAATCAACGATCTCATGATGAAGTCAGCGGACCCCGAAAGTCATGCTTCACCAATCAACGATCTCATGATGAAGTCACCGGACCCCGAAAGTCATGCTTCACCAATCAACGATCTCATGATGAAGTCAGCGGACCCCGAAGGTCATGCTTCATCAATCACATACTCACTTTTGGCCTCAAACAACGAGTAGTGCAACATCGCGCTCTGCTACTCTATAGTGAACCCTAACGGATACCACTAACCATCCACACAATTGAGCAAGAACCACCTATATCGAACATAGGCACAAAACAATAATTCTCTATAAGAGAATCCACCACGCACATCCCTTAACCGAGGGATTTCACCTTGCTCGTCGAACACGCCCATTATCTCCCAACGAGATTCACCACCTTACCACCCCGGTGATAATTTCGAATCCAAAATCATAAGTACAATTTAACCAAAATTGTACTAGTCTACAAATCGACCAAAATAGGTCCCGACACGAATTCTGGATCTATCAAAAGCATCATCCGCAATCTCACACTAAAAATTCCTCGTGCGGGAGAGCAACTCCCCCACTTGGAACTACGTTCCATAACCGCATCTCGTACAACCGTACAATGCTACCAAAGGTAGACTTTACCAACAATTGGGTTCACACGACCCATCACTACATCCCCCTCCAATCTTCGGCACATGAAGGATTTCAACCAATCCTTAACACTTCGAACGAAAAGTGTACCGCAAATTACACAACTCTACTCTCGCAATCATCCAATTGCTATAGCTTGTCAAACTTCACCCAGTCACTCATGTAACTAAGGGTTTCACTTCGGTACCCTAAGTACGATGTAACCACAACATAATCGGAGTCGAACACCACGCTAGTAGGTATAAAAGAGGCACCTAATGTCGCATCACGTAGACTCCTTTACCAACATACATCGAGATCCAAAACACTCGATTTCTCGGGTTTCATCCCACCCGTCGAACCTCATGGTTTATCAACTTCAACACGAGAGCAAACACGCTCTAACATCCGAACACCAAAACTCATTTCCATGGCTTGGTAAAAACATTTCCCAAATACTAAGGAATGCTTGGTTATGCCAAGTCTTACGCCCTTCGCCCAACAATCAAAACGTCAACATAGGGTACTTCCATTAGGAACGTCACCCATGACGATAACATGGACAACACGATGCATTTAACATACTCCAACTCAAACGGCACATAAAAAATAATCAAAGGACATATTTATTAAAACAAAACGTACCTTAACGTCTCCTTGCCGCCCCCGTCCCTGCTAACTCGGGATAATCGGACTTACGATGTCCTTCTTCTTGGCAATTGAAACATACTGTGCCATCACCCTTTGGCACCGGACATTCCCAAGACTTGTGACCCCTCACACCACAATTGTAACACCTAGACGCATTAGAATCCGATATACCCGTCCGTGTACCACCCGTGCTCACACTCGGACCCTTAGTCCTCTTACTTGGAGCACCAAAAGAAACAACCCTTCTCTCACTTGAAGGTTCACCAACCTTCGATCGCGAATACGACTTGAAACCTCTAGCCGCGGCGAATAACTCCGCAAACAATTTCGCCTGAACTCTGCTAATCTTACTCCTCAAGTCATCATTCAAGGTTCGATAGAAATCTTGCATCAACAAATGCGCATTCCCCAAATACTCCAGGAAAAAACGAGCCTTCGTCATAAAGGTCGTCTTGAGAGTATTCAAGTCCATAGAACCTTGTTGCAAATTTCGCAACTCATTACGCATTTCCGACAAATCGGCTGAAATTCAGAACTCCTCGAAGAATTCCTTCTTAAATTCGTCCCACGACAAAGTCATAAACGTTTCGCCACCGACAAGATCAATCTTACCATCCAGCCAATCCTTCGCCCTACCTCGCAACAAACTAGTAGCGAGTCTTGTCCTCTTCTCGGGAGGACATTCAATAGTACGAAAACACCCTTCGACATCCGAGATCCAAGTTGTGCTCACCAAAGGATCCGGTTTCCCGTCATACTTTGGGGGTTTAGTCCTTATGAAGCTCTTAAGACAACGCTCCATTTCACCACTACTTTGAAGTTCGGAATACTTCCTATCCATTTCTTCTAGAAACGCACTCATTTGCTCAGTAACGGCGGCCGCAACTCTAGCGTTAAACTCCGCGTCGTTCGTCTCGATCCCATTTCCCGTCGCCATTCTAAGGAATGTAAAGCGATTAGATCACGAACGTATAAAACCACACACACAACACCGCCCCATCTTGCTAAACACTCGTCGTACATCACTTGTTAGACACGATTTGCACCCGTAATAAGGTTTGCAAGTCCTTATTAAACACACACCGTATCAACTCGTTAGTACAACGACCACCTCGCTCGATGATATAAACAAACACAAACAAAATTCTACGCGATATAAACACATGCAAGAATTATTATCACATCACAATAGCATATTAATAATATCCGCATTACTAATATAAACGTTAGTCAACCTATAAACAAGGCACTAGCTAGAACCCATTTTGACCCGTAATCCTACAAGTCCCGCAACAAATTAAGCACACACAAAAGTCTAAGTCTAGGCACCTATCTCAAGTCACCTAAATCCCTTAGACCATGCTCTGATACCACTTGTAACGACCCAACCCATATGCAATCGAAATATGCAAATAAAAAAAAATATTTTTGTACAGCATAGTGGCGCGGCGCGCCAAAACGGCATGTTCAACTTTTCCTTTTTTGCGAAAAAGATCTCTTGCTTCCCGACACTTTTAGACCAAACGCTTTTCACAATATTTTATATTAGTTAAAACTAACACGTTCCAATAATAAAATGAGTTTTACGAGACCGGGCCCACATCGGCCGTTTTATGACTTTCGTACAAAATACAAGTTTTATACCACATGATTTTTAACACAAAATAAAGCCGAGCATGGCGATTGGGGATACGCTACCCAATCCTAATCAAATCCAAAAGCAAGCCTTCTAAAGCAACTACGCGAGTCCACTAGTTCCCACGCTTACCCTAGCCGCCGCATCCATGCGATCTATAAAAATGTCAACAACGAAAGGGTAAGCTAACGCTTAGTGAGTGAAAATATACTACATACATATATATCCATAAAATGGACACGCCACAATAATAATCAAATAGCGCATACTGGAGCATCCAAGTATAAGGCAAGCTAAACCTAGCATACCGTACATTCACTAAGCACAAGCTAACAACACCAACAATATAGTAAGTTCGCAAACAACGTTGTGAACAATGCCAATAAGCTACAACCAGAAGGTTAGCTACATCACGACAATACAACATTATACGTATACAATATTTAACACGCTAAACAAATCACAAACACAATATGGTTAACCATAAATGCACAACCATGCCAATTGGACCTATACACAAGTCCATCAAATCCACCTATATGTGAAGTGAACTCTATAACCGAGAACCACTTCACCCGACCCGCACCCATCCTACACATACATATGCAGATAGGATATTAACACTCACCTTGAAGTCTTGATGGATGCCAAACCAAAATCCGAAATCGCCGATGGAATGTACCTATTCCATTTATCACATAACAAGTAACACAATTAGGTTTGACTTACAAACCAACCCAATTGACACTTAGTGCAATTTCGACCCAAATGCACTTCCAAGTACAAATCGTGCCCAAATTAACCAATAATCACTAACACAAGTGAGAATGGTCTTAATACGCCAATTAAACCCAATCATAGGTGTTAAACACCTATCTTGCCCATAATGACACTTAAACCCTAATTTTGACCCAAAGGAGTCAACATCGCGCCACTAGCGAGTTTTGACACCAAAACATATTTAACTCGGTTTTATACTTCAACTTAATCCATTTTAAGTTTATAAACCTTATTAAATCGACAATTGGGTCATAATCATCACCAAACCCAAATTTTGACTCTAGTCAAAATTAGTCAACCCAAATTCACCTAAAGTGGTTCCAACACTTCCATAATCACTAAACCTAGCGATTAAACTCAAGATTAAAGCCTAATCAAGGCCAAATCATCAACCAACCCAAAACCCGCCAAGTGACAAGAATAACTAGTCAGCATAAACCTATTTCATCATCTAAGAGGGTTTCACTACAAATCCAACTCAAACCCTAACTTGAATATCAAATCTAACAAATGTAATTCAGAGTTTGAACTTACCAATACCATAAAAATTATGCCGTTGACGAGTAGAACAACTTTAAAACCCGAGATTTGGTGAGAATCCAACTCCTTCTTCTCCAAATCAAGCTCTCTCTCTCTCTCTCTCTCTCTCACTAAAAGTGGGTTTCTCTCACTAGGGTTTGAAGAGAGTGTTTGTGTGGGTGAAATGTGATCCACAATGATCAATGGATCACTTTTGATGACCCCAAACAGACCCCTAGTGAAAAGACCAAAGTACCCCTCATTTAAACCTTTTAAAAAAGCTGAAAATTGCATCAGACGGGATCGGAGCACCGCTCCATAAGGTGGAGCGCTTTCAGGTCAGTTTTCAGTAACTTGTTTTGGCCATAACTTTTTGACCGTAGCTCCATTTTCGATGAATCAAATATCATTGAAAACGTAATAAGATTTTCTTTCCAATGGTAAGGCTTTGAAAAATCAACACAAACATTATTTGGGGTTGAAAAGATACGTACACACCTTGTCACTTCAGACAACGTCCAGTTTCCTTCGACGTTCGAGCAAGCAACACGTACGTGCTTTGTACACTTCATACACGCATCGTACACCATAAATACCTTATGTACAATAAATATTTGGGTCTTACATTGTTCTAGACATATGACCGGATGTAAGTCCCTGCTGATGGACTATCAAGAAAAGGGTGGTCCAGTTGTTTCATATGGAGATAATTCGTTCGGTTACACAAAGGGTTTTGTCACTTTAACAAATGGAAATGTTACATTCTCAAATGTGACATATGTCGTTGGACTTAAACACAATCTACTCAGCATAAGCCAACTGACAAGCAAAAGTAAGATAGTGCAATTTAGAAGAAAAATTGGTACTATTTTTGATAAGACAGTGAAACCACTGCTGACAGCAAAAAGACATGAGAACATGTATCAGATTGACATGAACACAGCAGTTACAACAACAGATACTTGTTTTTATTCAAAGGCATCAGACAACCTCAAGTGGTTATGGCACAAGAGACTCTCACATCTTAACTTTAAAGATATTCACATATTATCTATTAAAAGTTTGGTGTCTGGGCTACCCACAATGTCTTATGTGAAGGACAGATTGTGTCCTGGTTATGAAAAAGGGAAGCATCACCATGCTTCATTCAAGTCAAAGCAGATTTCATTTGTTGAGAAACCATTTCACCTACTTCACATGGATCTTTTTGGTCATGTTAATGTAGCCAGCTGTAGTGGGAAGAAGTATATTCTGGTTATTGTTGATGAATATTCCAGGTACACTTAGGTATTCTTTTTTAAGCAAAAGAGTGAAGCTGCTGATGAAATTATTAATTTTATCATAAGAATCGAACTATTGAATGGGCAATTGGTGAAGCAGTTAAGAAGTGATAATGGTACAGAATTCAGAAATGCAACTTTAGAAGAATTTTGTGCTGATAAAGGTAATTAACAAAACTTTTTTACTGTGAGAACAACACAATAAAATGGTGTTGCAGAAAGAAGAAACAGAACTCTCATTGAAGCAGCAAGATCTATGTTGGCTGAGTCTGGGTTGAAGAATTCATATTGGGCAGAAGCTGTGAATACTGCCTGCTTTACCCAGAATAGGTCTTTAATTGTGAAAAGACATCAGAAGACTGCTTATGAAGTTCTCAAAGGAAGAAAACCCTCAATTTCATTTCTTCATGTATTTGGCACTCCCTATTACATTCTAAACAATAGGGACCAGCTTGGTAAGTTTAATGTTAAAGTTTTTGAAGGTATATTTCTTGGATATTCCAACGTGTCAAAGGCATATAGGGTTTTCAACAAGAGAATGGGCTGTTTTAAAGAGTCCATTAACGTTGCATTTGATGAAACTGTCCCCATTTCATCTTCTGGCCAAGAAGATGAGGAGTTGTTATTTGAAGAGCCTACTCAGCAAGCTCTAGATGATGAAGAAGAACCAGCAGCAACTCCCTCACCAATCCATGTTGCTGGGTTCTTTGATGACGAGATGGAATATTCTGTTCCATCTGTGTCTAAACTATGTGGACCTACTGGCTCAACTGAAGTACTACAAATTGAATAAAGGTCTACTGGTTCTGAAAGATCACAAGCTGGTACTGGTTTCACTCATAATGAACAGCTATCTACTACTGCTGCTCATACTGCTAAACCAGCTGACGATCAAGATGTTGTGTGTTCCATAACAAGCTCACCTTTTCACAACACTAGATGGACAAAGGAGCATCCAATTGAGCAGGTTATTAGTAATCTGGCTAGTGGTGTTAAGACAAGGAGATATGCAACCAGCAACTTTTGTATGCATGTAAACTTTATATCTACCATTGAACCTACATGTCCAGAAGAAGCAATCAAAGATCCTAGCTGGGCAGGAGCTATGCAAGAAGAGATCTCCCAGTTTGATAGGAATAAGGTTTGGACATTGGTACCTAAACTTGATGATGAAACAAAGAAGATCATTGGTACCAAGTGGGTTTTCAAGAATAAGATGGATGAAGATGAGATTGTTGTCAGAAACAAAGCTAGATTGGTAGCTCAGGGTTTCAAACAGGAAGAAGGATTGGATTATGGAGAGACATATGCACTAGTGGCTAGGATGGAAGCTATTAGATTGTTCTTGGCATATGCCGCTAAGATGAACTTTAAGGTATTTCAGATGGATGTTAAGTCTGCATTTCTAAATGGGAAGCTGCAAGAAGAAGTCTATGTCAAACAGCCTTCTGGTTTTGTAAGCAGTAAATATCCAGACCATGTCTACAAGTTAGACAAAGCTCTATATGGCCTAAAACAGGCACCAAGAGCATGGTATAAGACACTTCATGTGTATCTCACTGGTATAGGTTTTAAAGTTGGAACAATTGATACCACTCTATTCTCAAAGGAGATAGATGGTGATCTCTTACTGATACAGATATACGTGGATGATATTATTTATGGATCTAAAAATGAAAAACATTGTCAAGATTTTTCAAAACTTATGTCAAAGACATATGAAATGAGTTTACAGAGAGATTTGCAATACTTTTTAGAATTGCAAATTAAACAACTTGATGATGGGATTTTTATAAGTCAAGATAAATATATCAAAGATATGTTAAAGAAATTTGGTCTGACTTGTTTAAAAGATATATGGACTCCAATGGCAGCATCTATCAAAATAGATGCTGATACCAATGGTGAACCAGTCAATATTACTGAATATAGAGGTATGATTGGGTCTCTACTTTATCTCACAGCCAGCAGACCAGATATTATGTTTGTCACATGTCTCTGTGCCAGATATCAAGCTGATCCTAAAGAGTCACATTTGCTGGCAGTTAAGAGGATATTTAGGTATTTGAAAGCTACTGCCAAACGTGGTCTTTGGTATTCTAAAGACCAGGATTTTGAACTAATTAGGTATTCAGATGCTGATTTCGCAGGATGTAAAATAGACAGGAAAAGTACTACTGGTGGTTGCCAGTTACTGGGTGGTAGACTAGTCAGCTGGATGAGAAAAAAGCAAAATACTGTGTCCATATCTACTGCTGAGGCAGAATATGTTTATGCTGGAAGCTGTACTGCTCAAGTACTATGGATGCAAAGCCAGCTGAAGGACTATGGTGTTCATGTTACAAAAACCTCAATCTACTGTGATAACACCTGTGCAATTGCCATCACCAACAATCCTGTGATGCATTCAAGGACAAAGCACATTGATGTTCGATATCACTTCATAAGGGTCATGTTCAAAAAAGAGATGTGGAGCTTTACTTCATTTCAACAGACCAGCTGTTAGCAGATCTTTTCGCAAAGCTCTTAGATGAGAAATGTTTTAACTACCTCATCTCTGAGCTGGGTATGCTTGAACTCTAAAATAAAAGACAATTTTGTTGGTGTGCTGGCTTTACAACATGTAGGGAAAACCAGTAAGTCACAAGCTTTTACTTACTGCCTACATGTCAAACAATCAGTACAACAAGGTCTTTTATGTCATGGTTATACAATGTACATAATGAAGTAATAAATAGCTCACAACATTAAAATGATACCTTCAAAACTGAAACTCATTTACTCCCAATGATTTAAAATAAATACACGACATATTAAATGTAACAAAAAAATTTTGTATTTAGTACAAAGTGGTCTTTAACTTCAATTTTTGAATTAAAACCTACTGCATTTAATGCTTAATGGAGGTATGAGTGTTCAAGCTGATTAAATGTCATGTCAACAGTCTGTGTCCCCTCGAAAACATGCCCGTCTGTCAAATTTGCCCACACTCTTGCAGATGACAGTTGCCAGTTTCTCTCTCCTGCACTTTTTTCACCAATCAGAAAGGTTAAATAGGGTGATTCATTTTCCATAATAACCTTCGGTTATTAAACTTTCAAATTTACCTTTTTCTCTCAAAAATCCCCAAATCTTCAAATCATTCAAACATTCATCTTCTAAATTCATCAATGGCAGACCAACAACAACAATCACAACCTATTGAGAACCAACCTGAGGAAAAACTACAACAGTAACAACAACCTGAGGAACAATAACCAGTACTACAACAATAACAACAACAACAACAACAACAACAACAACCACCACAGGCACCAGAGGAGCAGGAACCATTGTTCAACCTGCATCAAAGCCTTGTACAGGCTGAAAATGAACCAGATCATGCACTTATTAGCCTATCAAGAGGCAATGCTGCTCATGCCCTCTCAATCCCTAAGTCCAAAGCCAACATGGGCTATGAGACGATGATCGAGTACATAAGGAAATCTCCACTTGCTAGAGCTATCACCGGAGTTCCTTCCAAATTATATCCGGCCTGTTTAGGAAGATTTTGGTACACGGCTACCATGACCAACACTCCACAGGGTACACCATGTGTTCGTGGCATGGTCATTGAAACCCTAACTTGCTCCATCACCGTCGATGCTATTAGACAGGCCCTACAATTGCCTGGTGGACCATTTTTTGCTTCACCTTTCAGTGATGATATTAGAAGGGAGGTGTTGAAGATCATCGAATATGCTGGTGCTGTGGCCCACATCCCATTAAGGAAGCATATGCCACCGTTATGGTACTATTTCTTTCGCTTGCTGACCCAGTGCATCAGCCAGAAGTCTGGTAGTTTTGATCAATGCTCAGATTTTGAGCTTAAAATCGGTCATGGGTTGCTGTTCAACAGAAACATCGATTATGCAGCATAAATCTACTTGAGGTTGAGGGAAATGGTGCTTGCACTAAAAAGAACACATTTGATCCCCTTTCCAAGTTTATTGAGCCTTGTGTTTGAAAATGAGCTGGGTGATGCTTACCAGCAGATTACTGAGGAATCTTTTGACCTTCCTTTGAAACAAGGGGGGATGACAAAAGCAGCACCTGCTGCTCCACATACTGGTCTGACGCCAGGAATGCTCGAGTATGTTGCTGCTCAGGGTGGAGCTACCCAAACGACTGCCTCTGGTAGTGCACCAGCTGAGGGGGAGGGACCTCAGTGCAAGCCAGCTGTCCGACGGAAGAGGCCAGCTACCACAACAAGAACAACTACCGTCTCAGATACTGGGTAAAGCATTAGTTGTATTAGAATCTAGTGCTCTCTGATCATAAAGAACAGCCCTAGTCTTATATATTGACTACCCACTTCTAGTGTTGGAATTCGTTGTTCATCTATTTCTTGGTAACAGGCAAATCCAAACGTTCAAAAGCTGGCTCCAAGCATACTACAGGGGAGGTTGCACCATTCTCAACTGCTGCTCCTGAAAAGGATGTTGCTATGGAACCTGGTGCGTCTCTAGACCAAACAACAGAAATCACTAATATAATTGAAAATATTTTCACTGCTGACTTGAAAAATGAAAGTAGAGTTGAAGGTATAACCTTTGCTCTCTAGCTGACTGGTTTTAAAACTAGTGTTGCGAAGAGTAGCAACTGATATCGGGTAAAAAGTCACATTTTTACCCCCTAAATCCGGCCCTAAAAAAATAAAGATTAAAACTTTGTCGGCAAAATTATCGTTTTTTTGATTGATTTTATAGATTAAGTAATTACAAAGGTGATGCAAAAAGAATCAAGTAAAACAGAGCTAAAACGAAGATTCTAGAGCGAAAACTGTGAAAGACAAGAAATCAAGTTACGATCTAGTGAATCAAGCCTGACCAAGCAAGCCATACGGCCTGCCATACGGCCTGCCACTATGGAAACGGCCTGCCAAATACGTGCCACCACACGAGCCACCATGCGGCCTACCAAGCATATGGCCTGCCAAAAACGTGCTGCCATACGCCCTGCCATACGCCGTGCCAGTCGTATGCAGACAAATTTCAAGTCTATTTAAAGGGTCTTTCTCCATCCATTCCAACACACACTCAACTTTAAATACAATTTATATTTTCAATATTTTTATTTAGTAGTAGTTAGCTTAGCTTTTATTTTCCGCAGGATATCCCGACGAGTCCCTGCGATCCCGGGCAGATTAGTTCGGCTTTTTCAGGTTTTATTCGAAACGCTTGTCTTTTGTATTAAACATGTATTCTTATCTTTTATGTTTAATAATGCATTCCAATATTACCATGATAGCTTAATTTATCTGTATGTTGCCATGATAGAAGTTTGGGTTAGCGTAATTATGTTAATATAGTACGATTACTGTTATAATACTTAACTAGGAAGTCTGATAGATTTGTATGCTAGCATCTTAAGGATTGACCAACTTAGGTTGTGATCAGGACTTATCCACCTATATGAAATTAGCTACTTCATAGGATTAAGACCCCTGATTATACTGTATCTGAAGATTCTATGAACTCGGTATGGCCGGAGTTCCCGAGAGGCATCTAATGCACTTTTAGGACACGAAACCTAGGAATTGAGACATGAATGACCTAGTATGCCTATTGACTGTTCCGAAGAGACCTCTTAGGAGCTGTTAAGATCTAGTTAGTGCCTCTACTGTATGACCCAAGCTTATTGCATGTTCTTGTTTGATTGTTGCCCTAGGTCTTAGTCATGCCAACTGTTTAGGTACTTATTAGGTTTCTATCTGCTTTACTATCAGTATATTAACTGTAATGATGTATTATGTTTGATTTGTTGTGATCTCGCTAGTATGATGAAATGGTTGTTAGTTTTCATTTAAGGTTTTGCCAACTTAAACAGACAGACTCCTTCCGTTTGTGATCAGTGTTCAATCAACACGGCACGTTGTTATTCAGTTATCTAAACTGATAACGAGGGTTAGGATTAGAGCTTAACTCACTAATAAACCTAGTACTCTACTGAGGATAACCTCCGAGGTATTGTTACACTTCAGTTATACGACCAAGTGACATACTTCTCACTGCTCAAAAAGAACTCCGAGAGTTCAGAGATAAGTAGGTCTGTGTAATTGGCTCATCCAACCAGATCAACATCAATCCAAGCATAGTCTTAACATAAGCATAATTACCTTTCCCTAACCCAATACTGATATCTTGGTCAACATTTCCTTGATCTGCATACTCCAGATATCCTCCCACTTTATTTACCTTTTTTCTGCATTTGGGACATTTAGCTAAAATCAACTACTATCTTTTATCCAGGTAATTTAACTAAAAGACAATTATCCACTTGATCTTCAATTCATTAATCAGCATAAAATTCGACACTAGGTTAACTTACACCTTCTACACCTTAGAAAGTAAAGTAAATTTAGGCCCCGCAAAATATAAATAAACAAAACGACTGAGTGCTACCTTGATCGACTGATTCAGACGTCATGCGACCTAATGACACCGAAGAAATAAAACCGTCTGTTTCGGCCATATCTTTGTACCCACATCAAGTTTTTCTGGCGCCGCTGCCGGGGATCGAATATTTTGATCGAGAAAGATTTTAAACAGACAAAGTGTTGTTTGGTGGAGTCTAAGAAAGACAATTATACACGGACTTGGTTATTGGATTTTTCGAACAATATCCAATTATATTGGAACCAAAAGGATCCTGCCTCTCCGTAGTCAGCCTGGCCACCTCGATACAAGTAATCTATAAGAAGTCCTATAAGTTAAGATATCCGATCTGGTTAGCGACCGAATTTTATGAATAATTGTTTTTATTAAATTATCGATCCTTTTAGTAAATTAATATTTTCTAAAAGTTACTTTTAACTCTTTTTATTAATAGAAAATTAAAAAAAAATGGAACAACAAGACACCCTTGCTTCTATGCATAAGTCATGCTTAGAGGAAAGAGGAGGACCAATCACCTTAGGAACCGAAGGAATTCCTGAAATCAGTTCATACATGATTAAACTAGTCAGTATGATCTGTAAATTTCAAGGATTACCGACTGACGATCCTAATTTTCATATAAATAAATTTATCAGTCTGGTTGACTCTTTTAAGAAGGAATCAAACGAGAAAAACATTTTAAAACTTCATCTTTTTCAATATTCACTTTCTAAACACGCTTCAGCATGGTTTGACGCACTTAACCCGAATTCAATTCATACGTGGGAGGAATTAGCCACTGAATTTCTAAATAAATATTATCCACCCTCCCTACAAACCTGTTTAAGAAATGACATCACTAACTTTTCCCAAAAATAAAATGAGTCATTGTGTCTAGCATGGAATAGAGTAAAGATGATTCTTAAAAGATGTCCGAATCATTCATTAAGTCGGGCAGACATAGTCTGTACGCTTTATAATGGTTTGACCAAGGATGATAAGTCTCTCCTAGACATGGCCTCCCAAGGAAATTTCATGTCTCGAACAGCAGATGAAGCATGGGATCTCTTGGATACAATAGCTGCAAAACAGGAAGACTGGAACAATGAAGCTACTGAGAAGGATGATGTCTTCGTTCATACGGTAAAAATGCTGGAAACCAGGTTACAAGATCTCACCCTCACTCTTCAAAGTTTACAAATTCCTAAGCACTCCGAAGCTACTAGAACCAATCTAAGGTATCCTTACCCTAGATGGGCACACAAACAGCAAAATAGCTCGGATCATAATATAATTTTTTCATTGCACAAACCTACTCTCCACTCTAAGGAAATTTTAGCTGAATTTATGAAAAAGCAATACATGATAAACCTTCAAGTCATAGAATGCCAGAATAAGTTCGACACGTTGATAAAGACTTTTGAAGAATTAATTACTAATTTTCAGCTTACGCTTAAACGTTTAACCACTAAAATTGATATAGAGTGTAGTGAGTTTGATGCCCTAGTAATTACTAGAGGAGGAAAAGAAACAACTGTCAATATACCCATACAAGATTTTTCCGATAAGGAACCTGTGCAAATTGACCCAGTCGCCAATCCACCGGAACCTATCTCTACTAAGGCCCCGGAAATCATTCCGCGCGCCTGCATACCTTTCCCAGGTAGGCTTAGGAAGGAAAAACAAGAAGCACAATTTGCTAAGTATTGGGATATTATTAAGAATTTGCATTTGAATGTCCGTCTAGTAGATGCTTTAGTAGAAATGCCAAACTGCGCTAAATTTTTCAAAGAACTGCTTTCAAATAAAGAGAGATTAAGAGAGATAGTTAGCTTCCCCTTAAGTGAAGAATGCTCGTTAGTGTTACAGCATGGAATTCCCCCTAAGTTAGGAGATACAGGAAGATTTACGGTACCTTGCTACCTGCAAGATGTCCAAATTAGCAATGCGTTACCAGACTTAGGAGCCAGTGTAAACCTAATGCCCTATTCATTATTCAAGAAGCTAAGATTAAATGACTTAAGGCCAACCAGAAGGACTATCCAACTCGCGGACAGGTCAGTTAAGATTCCTCGGGGAATAGCTGAAGATGTCCTAGTTAGAGTGGATAAGTTCGCATTTCCCGTTGATTTTGTCATTATAGATATTGAGGAAGACACGAAGGTCCCACTCATTCTTGGCAGACCATTCCTAAATACTGCCAAGGCCGTAATTGACGTTCACAAGAAATCATTGAAGTTAAGGGTTGGAGGAGAAGAAATCACATTCAATGTTGATCGCCTCATGAACCATCCTACGGAAGAGGATGTGAATCTCTCTGATTCTTTTCAAGAACTCGTCAACGAATACCTGGAAGAGACTATGGCTATTTGCAGTCAAGATCAAATTTCTAAGGATCTGTTCTTTACACCTCCTGAAGGAAATCTCGACAACCATTCAGCCATAGACCTTAGTCATCCCATATCTCCCCTCTCTGAAAGTAACCTTCTTGGCCATACTATTCAAATAGCACCGCTAGGACAAGGCATTCCTTTACCTCTACTAAGGAGAAGACCGAATGAAGAGACAGATTTCATTCCGGTATATCAGGAACCCCAGTCAAGGGAAGACTGTGAGGAATTTTCCGAACCTACCTTCGAAACTAAAGAAGACGTTTCTGAAAAGGAAGCATTAAGGAGGACAATTTCCAGAAATGAAGAACAGATGGCATCAGTGACCGCTACTGAAGAATCAGAATTCCAGGAGAGGTACGATTCGTTAGACCGTAAGGAGATAGCTAGGATGAAGCCATCTATCGAGGAGCCTCCAGAATTGGAATTGAAGAAGTTACCCGAAAATCTGGAGTATGCATTCTTAGAAGGAGAATTGTAACTCCCTGTGATTATATCAAAAGACCTCACGCCACAAGAGAAGGCGAAATTGATTCAAGTGCTGAAATCACATAAGAAGGCAATTGCTTGGAAGATCTCCGACATCAAAGGGATCAGCCCCAACTATTGCACCCATAAGATCTTCATGGAAGATGATTTCAAGCCATCAGTTCAGAGGCAAAGAAGGGTCAACCCTATGATTCAAGAAGTCGTCAAGAAAGAAGTAATCAAACTTCTGGATGCCGGTCTGATCCATCCCATCTCTGATTCACCATGGGTCAGTCCTGTTCAAGTGGTACCCAAAAAGGGAGGGATGACCGTAATTCAAAATGAGAATAATGAACTTATTCCAACTCGGGAAGTTACCGGTTGGAGGGTTTGCATAGATTATCTTAAATTAAACGATGCAACCCGGAAGGATCATTTTCCGTTACCTTTCATTGATCAAATGTTGGAACGTCTATCAGGAAATGAGTACTACTGTTTCCTAGACGGTTTTTCCGGCTACTTTCAAATTCCCCTTGATCCAAAGGACCAAGAGAAAACAACCTTCACCTGTCCTTATGGAACATTTGCCTATCGACGTATACCCTTTGGGTTATGCAATGCACCAGCTACATTTCAGCGATGCATGGTAGCAATATTCCATGACATGATTGAACGTTGTATGGAAGTCTTCATGGACAACTTCTCAGTCTTTGGCAGTACCTTTGATTCGTGCCTATCAAACCTTGACAAGATGCTCACTCGGTGTGAAGGGTTAAATTTAGTTCTTAATTGGGAAAAATATCATTTCATGGTAAAAGAAGGGATAGTTTTAAGACATAAGATCTCTAAAGTAGGAATAGGATTTGATAAGGCTAAGATTGAGACCATCACTAAACTTCCAGAACCTACCACGGTAAGAGCAATAAGGAGTTTCCTAGGACACGCCGGTTTCTACCGACGTTTCATTAAGGATTTTTCAAAGGTCACACGACCTCTCACTCACCTCTTAGGAAAGGAAGTCCCGTTTGTCTTCGATGAAGAATGTCGAAAAGCATTCAACTATCTGAAAGAACAGCTAACACATGCACCGATCATGATAGCTCCTGATTGGAGTCTACCATTTGAAATCATGTGTGATGCGAGCGATTTCGCAGTTGGATCAGTGCTTGGACAACGGGTAGATAAACACTTTCATCCAATCTATTACGCCAGCAAAACCTTAACCGGAGCTCAAGAGAATTACACTACCACGGAGAAGGAGCTGCTAGCCGTAGTATTCGCCTTTGACAAATTTCGTTCCTATCTTATCTTGTACAAGACTACGGTCTATACAGATCATTCAGCCCTCAAATATCTATTCACTAAGCAAGATGCGAAACCGAGACTCCTACGATGGATCTTACTCCTTCAAGAATTCGACATCTAGATTAAAGAAAAGAAAGGAGCAGAGAATGTCGCAGCAGATCATCTTAGTCATTTGGAAACCCCAGCGATGGAAAAACTTGCAGAACAAGATATCAGAGATAAATTTCCGGAAGAACAGCTTATGAGTTTAGGAAAAACTCACATAGGATCACAGTTTAATGACACTCCTTGGTATGCTGACATGGCCAACTACCTAGTTGCTGGAGTAGTACAAAAGGGCATGAGTACCTCCCGAAGAAGGAAGTTCTTCAGGGATGCCAAGTACTACTACTGGGAAGATCCTTACCTGTTTAGAATTTGCCCTGATCAGATAATCCGGAGGTGCGTAGATGAGAAGCAAGCAGCAGGGATTCTTCACCAATGTCACCATGGACCAACTGGAGGTCATCATGGAGCAAATTTAACCGCTAGGAAAGTCTACGAATTAGGATTCTACTTGACATCTATATTTCAAGATGCGCAAGAGCTTGTAAAGCGTTGCGACGCATGCCAAAGACAATGCAATATCTCTATGAAGAACGAGATACCTCGGACTAATATCCAAGCTTGCGAGATCTTCGATATAAGGGGATTAGACTTCATAGGCCCATTCTCAAAGTCTAACGGGAAAGAATACGTCCTCGTAGTAGTAGATTACGTCTCCAGATGGGTCGAAGCTCAAGCATTTCCGACTAATGATGCCAAAGTCGTCACAAATTTCCTGAAGAGACTATTCTGCAGATTTGGAGCTCCCCGTGCGATAATAAGTGATAGAGGTACACACTTCTGTAACACTCAGTTTATGAATGTGATGCAACAATACGGAGTTACCCACAAGATGTCCACTGCCTATCATCCGCAGACCAACGGAGAAGCAGAGGTCACAAATAGAGCACTCAAAAGAATCTTAGAATGCACTGTCGGCCATCATGGAAATAAATGGGCCGAGAAGCTAGATGATGCTCTGTGGGCATTCCGGACCGCTTACAAGAATCCTATAGGAACTACACCCTACCGAATGATCTATGGAAAAGCTTGTCACCTTCCGTTAGAACTCGAATACAAAGCTCTCTGGGCGCTGAAGACCTGTAACCTCGATCCATCAGTTACCGGAAGACATAGAAAAATGCAATTGAACGAACACGCCGAATTGAGAGACCAAGCATATGAAACGTCATACATCTACAAGGAACGAACGAAACTTACACATGATGCCAAATTAATCCCTACAAAGTTCACCCCTGGAGATAAAGTTCTTCTCTTCAATTCTCAGTTCAAGAAGTTCGCAGGAAAATTTAGATCAAGATGGAGTGGTCTATACAAAGTTGTACACGCTTTTCCACAGGGAGCCGTGGAATTGGAAGGACCTACTGGTAATTTCAAAGTCAATGGCCACCGGTTGAAAGCCTATTTAGAAGACCACGATAAGGAGGAGCACCTCTTCTCCTTTGATCCATTCTGAAGATCTGACAAGGAAAAGTCGAGCTGTAACGACTTGATAAACAAAGCGCTCTTGGGAGGCACCCCTTGCTTATCCTTTTTATTATTTATTTTTATTTTAATCATTTTCAGTCTTAAGATATTATTTCTGTACTAACAAACTAAGCGCCTTACTTGCGCTTAGTGCTTACAAGTTTGTTGAATGTGTTCAGGTGCAATGCCAAGTTCAGGATCATCAGCTTACATTCCCGTTCGTAGGAGGAGGACTCCAGTAGTTTACTCATCCAGAAGCAGTGCTAATCAGAACAGGCCATCAACATGGCAATTAGGCTCAAGGAGATTAGTATTAGAGAGCGTTGAGGAAGACATCGGCACAGCACCGCCATTTCCCCCAGTCCGACGAACTAGACGTCTAGCCAGGAGACTGATCGAGCATACACAGTTGCCAGATGCGCATGAGCCTCAGATGGTGATCCATTACGGAGCTACTTTGAGTGACCCTGATGTTGCACTACTCAGATATCAACAGAGCCTTTACAAATGAAATGTCTCGTTCTTATTGATTAAAAACGTTCCATATTAATTGATTTCGTTGCGAGGTTTTAACCTCTATATGAGACGTTTTTCAAAGACTGCATTCATTTTAAAACAAACCATAACCTTTATTTCATCAATAAAGGTTTAAAAAGCTTTACGTAGATTATCAAATAATGATAATCTAAAATATCCTGTTTACACACGACCATTACATAATGGTTTACAATACAAATATGTTACAACAAAATAAGTTTCTTGAATGCAGTTTTTACACAATATCATACAAGCATGGACTCCAAATCTCGTCCTTATTTAAGTATGCGACAGCGGAAGCTCTTAATAATCACCTGAGAATAAACATGCTTAAAACGTCAACAAAAATGTTGGTGAGTTATAGGTTTAACCTATATATATCAAATCATAATAATAGACCACAAGATTTCATATTTCAATACACATCCCATACATAGAGATAAAAATCATTCATATGGTGAACACCTGGTAACCGACATTAACAAGATGCATATATATAAGAATATCCCCATCATTCCGGGAAACCCTTCGGATATGATATAAATTTCGAAGTACTAAAGCATCCGGTACTTTGGATGGGGTTTGTTAGGCCCAATAGATCTATCTTTAGGATTCGCGTCAATTAGGGTGTCTGTTCCCTAATTCTTAGATTACCAGACTTTATAAAAAGGGGCATATTCGATTTCGATAATTCAACCATAGAATGTAGTTTCACGTACTTGTGTCTATTTTGTAAATCATTTATAAAACCTGCATGTATTCTCATCCCAAAAATATTAGATTTTAAAAGTGGGACTATAACTCACTTTTACAGATTTTTACTTCGTCGGAAAGTAAGACTTGGCCACTGGTTGATTCACGAACCTATAACAATATATACATATATATCAAAGTATGTTCAAAATATATTTACAACACTTTTAATATATTTTGATGTTTTAAGTTTATTAAGTCAGCTGTCCTCGTTAGTAACCTACAACTAGTTGTCCACAGTTAGATGTACAGAAATAAATCAATAAATATTATCTTGAATTAATCCACGACCCAGTGTATACGTATCTCAGTATTGATCACAACTCAAACTATATATATTTTGGAATCAACCTCAACCCTGTATAGCTAACTCCAACATTCACATATAGAGTGTCTATGGTTGTTCCGAAATATATATAGATGTGTCGACATGATAGGTCGAAACATTGTTTACGTGTATATGGTATCTCAAGATTACATAATATACAATACAAGTTGATTAAGTTATGGTTGGAATAGATTTGTTACCAATTTTCACGTAGCTAAAATGAGAAAAATTATCCAATCTTGTTTTACCCATAACTTCTTCATTTTAAATCCGTTTTGAGTGAATCAAATTGCTATGGATTCATATTGAACTCTATTTTATGAATCTAAACCGAAAAAGTATAGGTTTATAGTCTAAAAAATAAGTTACAAGTCGTTTTTGTAAAGGTAGTCATTTCAGTCGAAAGAACGACGTCTAGATGACCATTTTAGAAAACATACTTCCACTTTGAATTTAACCATAATTTTTGGATATAGTTTCATGTTCATAATAAAAATCATTTTCTCAGAATAACAACTTTTAAATCAAAGTTTATCATAGTTTTTAATTAACTAACCCAAAACAGCCCGCGGTGTTACTACGACGGCGTAAATCTGGTTTTACGGTGTTTTTCGTGTTTCCAGGTTTTAAATCATTAAGTTAGCATATCATATAGATATAGAACATGTGTTTAGTTGATTTTAAAAGTCAAGTTAGAAGGATTAACTTTTGTTTGCGAACAAGTTTAGAATTAACTAAACTATGTTCTAGTGATTACAAGTTTAAACCTTCGAATAAGATAGCTTTATATGTGTGAATCGAATGATGTTATGAACATCATTACTACCTTAAGTTCCTTGGATAAACCTACTGGAAAAGAGAAAAATGGATCTAGCTTCAACGGATCCTTGGATGGCTCGAAGTTCTTGAAGCAGAATCATGACACGAAAACAAGTTCAAGTAAGATCATCACTTGAAATAAGATTGTTATAGTTATAGAAATTGAACCAAAGTTTGAATATGATTATTACCTTGTATTAGAATGATAACCTACTGTAAGAAACAAAGATTTCTTGAGGTTTGATGATCACCTTACAAGATTGGAAGTGAGCTAGCAAACTTGAAAGTATTCTTGATTTTATGTAACTAGAACTTGTAGAATATATGAAGAACACTTAGAACTTGAAGATAGAACTTGAGAGTGATCAATTAGATGAAGAAAATTGAAGAATGAAAGTGTTTGTAGGTGTTTTTGGTCGTTGGTGTATGGATTAGATATAAAGGATATGTAATTTTGTTTTCATGTAAATAAGTCATGAATGATTACTCATATTTTTGTAATTTTATGAGATATTTCATGCTAGTTGCCAAATGATGGTTCCCACATGTGTTAGGTGACTCACATGGGCTGCTAAGAGCTGATCATTGGAGTGTATATACCAATAGTACATACATCTAAAAGCTGTGTATTGTACGAGTACGAATACGGGTGCATACGAGTAGAATTGTTGATGAAACTGAACGAGGATGTAATTGTATGCATTTTTGTTAAGTAGAAGTATTTTGATAAGTGTATTGAAGTTTTTCAAAAGTGTATAAATATATATTAAAACACTACATGTATATACATTTTAACTGAGTCGTTAAGTCATCGTTAGTCGTTACATGTAATTGTTGTTTTGAAACCTTTAGGTTAACGATCTTGTTAAATGTTGTTAACCCAATGTTTATAATATCAAATGAGATTTTAAATTATTATATTATCATGTATGAATATCTCTTAATATGATATATATACATTAAATGTCTTTACAACGATAATCGTTACATATATGTCTCGTTTAAAAATCATTAAGTTAGTAGTCTTGTTTTTACATATGTAGTTCATTGTTAATATACTTAATGATATGTTTACTTATCATAGTATCATGTTAACTATATATATATCCATATATATGTCATCATATAGTTTTTACAAGTTTTAACGTTCGTGAATCACCGGTCAACTTGGGTGGTCAATTGTCTATATGAAATATATTTCAATTAATAAAGTCTTAACAAGTTTGATTGCTTAACATGTTGGAAACATTTAATCATGTAAATATCAATCTCAATTAATATATATAAACATGGAAAAGTTCGGGTCACTATAGTACCTACCCGTTAAATAAATTTCGTCCCGAAATTTTAAGCTGTTGACGGTGTTGACGAATCTTCTGGAAATAGATGCGGGTATTTCTTCTTCATCTGATCTTCATGCTCCCAGGTGAACTCGGGTCCTCTACGAGCATTCCATCGAACCTTAACAATTGGTATCTTGTTTTACTTAAGTCTTTTAACCTCACGATCCATTATTTCGACGGGTTCTTCGATGAATTGAAGTTTTTCGTTGATTTGGATTTCATCTAACGGAATTGTGAGATCTTCTTTAGCAAAACATTTCTTCAAATTCGAGACATGGAAAGTGTTATGTACAGCCGCGAGTTGTTGAGGTAACTCAAGTCGGTAAGCTACTGGTCCGACACGATCACTAATCTTGAATGGTCCAATATACCTTGGATTTAATTTCCCTCGTTTACCAAATCGAACAACGCCTTTCCAAGGTGCAACTTTAAGCATGACCATCTCTCCAATTTCAAATTCTATATCTTTTCTTTTAATGTCAGCGTAGCTCTTTTGTCGACTTTGGGCGGTTTTTAACCGTTGTTGAATTTGGATGATCTTCTCGGTAGTTTCTTGTATAATCTCCTGACCCGTAATCTGTCTATCCCCCACTTCACTCCAACAAATTGGAGACCTGCACTTTCTACCATAAAGTGCTTCAAACGGCGCCATCTCAATGCTTGAATGGTAGCTGTTGTTGTAGGAAAATTCTGCTAACGGTAGATATCTATCCCAACTGTTTCCGAAATCAATAACACATGCTCGTAGCATGTCTTCAAGCGTTTGTATCGTCCTTTCGCTCTGCCCATCAGTTTGTGGATGATAGGCAGTACTCATGTCTAGACGAGTTCCTAATCCTTGCTGTAATGTCTGCCAGAATCTTGAAATAAATCTGCCATCCCTATCAGAGATAATAGAGATTGGTATTCCATGTCTGGAGACGACTTCCTTCAAATACAGTTGTGCTAACTTCTCCATCTTGTCATCTTCTCTTATTGGCAGGAAGTGTGCTGATTTGGTGAGACGATCAACTATTACCCAAATAGTATCAAAACCACTTGCAGTCCTTGGCAATTTAGTGATGAAATCCATGGTAATGTTTTCCCATTTCCATTCCGGGATTTCGGGTTGTTGAAGTAGACCTGATGGTTTCTGATACTCAGCTTTGACCTTAGAACACGTCAAACATTCTCCTACGTATTTAGCAACATCGGCTTTCATACCCGGCCACCAAAAATGTTTCTTGAGATCCTTGTACATCTTCCCCGTTCCTGGATGTATTGAGTATCTGGTTTTATGAGCTTCTCTAAGTACCATTTCTCTCATATCTCCAAATTTTGGTACCCAAATCCTTTCAGCCCTATACCGGGTTCCGTCTTCCCGAATATTAAGATGCTTCTCCGATCCTTTGGGTATTTCATCCTTTAAATTTCCCTCTTTTAAAACTCCTTGTTGCGCCTCCTTTATTTGAGTAGTAAGGTTATTATGAATCATTATATTCATAGATTTTACTCGAATGGGTTCTCTGTCCTTCCTGCTCAAGGCATCGGCTACCACATTTGCCTTCCCCGGGTGGTAACGAATCTCAAAGTCGTAATCATTCAATAATTCAATCCACCTACGCTGCCTCATATTCAGTTGTTTCTGATTAAATATGTGTTGAAGACTTTTGTGGTCGGTATATATAATACTTTTGACCCCATATAAGTAGTGCCTCCAAGTCTTTAATGCAAAAACAACCGCGCCTAATTAAAAATCATGCGTCGTATAATTTTGTTCATGAATCTTCAATTGTCTAGATGCATAAGCAATCACCTTCGTTCGTTGCATTAATACACAACCGAGACCTTGCTTTGATGCGTCACAATAAATCACAAAATCATCATTCCCTTCAGGCAATGACAATATAGGTGCCGTAGTTAGCTTTTTCTTCAATAATTGAAACGCTTTCTCTTGTTCATCATTCCATTCAAATTTCTTCCCTTTATGCGTTAATGCAGTCAAGGGTTTTGCTATTCTGGAAAAGTCTTGGATGAACCTTCTGTAGTAACCAGCTAGTCCTAAAAACTGGCGTATGTGTTTCAGAGTTTTCGGGGTCTCCCACTTTTCAACAGTTTCTATCTTTGCCGGATCTACCTTAATACCTTCTTTGTTCACTATGTGACCGAGGAATTGAACTTCTTCCAACCAAAATGCACACTTTTAAAACTTAGCGTACAATTCTTCCTTCCTCAATACTTCTAACACCTTTCTCAAATGTTCACCGTGTTCTTGGTCATTCTTTGAGTAAATAAGTATGTCATCAATGAAAACAATGACAAACTTGTCAAGGTATGGTCCACACACCCGGTTCATAAGGTCCATGAACACAGCTGGTGCATTAGTTAAACCAAACGGCATGACCATAAACTCGTAATGACCGTAACGTGTTCTGAAAGCAGTCTTTGGAATATCATCTTCTTTCACCCGCATTTGATGATACCCGGAACGTAAGTCAATCTTTGAATAAACAGACGAGCCTTGTAGTTGATCAAATAAGTTGTCGATTCTCGGTAGTGGGTAGCGGTTCTTGATGGTAAGTTTGTTCAACTCTCGGTAGTCGATACACAACCTGAATGTACCATCTTTCTTTTTGACAAACAAAACAGGAGCTCCCCACGGTGATGTGCTTGGTCGAATGAAACCATGCTCTAAAAGTTCTTGTAATTGGCTTTGCAGTTCTTTCATCTCGCTGGGTGCGAGTCTGTAAGGAGCACGAGCTATTGGTGCAGCTCCTGGTACAAGATCTATTTGAAATTCAACGGATCGATGTGGGGGTAATCCCGGTAATTCTTTCGGAAATACATCGGGAAATTCTTTTGCAATGGGAACATCATTGATGCTCTTTTCTTCAGTTTGTACTTTCACGACGTGTGCTAGAACAGCATAGCAACCTTTTCTTATTAGTTTTTGTGCCTTCAAATTACTAATAAGATGTAGCTTCGTGTTGCCCTTTTCTCCGTACACCATTAAGGGTTTTCCTTTTTCTCGTATAATGCGAATTGCATTTTTGTAACAAACGATCTCTGCTTTCACTTCTTTCAACCAGTCCATACCGATTATCACATCAAAACTCCCTAACTCTACTGGTATCAAATCAATCTTAAATGTTTCGCTAACCAGTTTAATTTCTCGATTCCGACATATATTATCTGCTGAAATTAATTTACCATTTGCTAATTCGAGTAAAAATTTACTATCCAAAGGCGTCAATGGACAACTTAATTTAGCACAAAAATCTCTACTCATATAGCTTCTATCCGCACCCGAATCAAATAAAACGTAAGCAGATTTATTGTCAATAAGAAACGTACCCGTAACAAGCTCCGGGTCTTCTTGTGCCTCTGCCGCGTTAATATTAAAAACTCTTCCGCGGCCTTGTCCATTCGTGTTCTCCTGGTTCGGGCAATTTCTAATAATGTGGCCCAATTTTCCACATTTATAACAAACTACATTGGCATAACTTGCTCCGACACTACTTGCTCCGCCATTACTCGTTCCGACACCATTTGTTCCTTTCGTTCTATTAACCCCTGGTCCGTAGACCTCACACTTCGCCGCGCTATGACCATTTCTTTTACACTTGTTGCAAAATTTGGTGCAGAATCCCGAGTGATACTTTTCACACCTTTGGCATAGCTGCTTCTGATTGTTGTTGTTGTTGCGGTTATTATTGTTGTTGGGATGATTGTTGTAGTTGCTGTTGTTGTTGTTGTTGATGTTGTTGTTGTTGGGCCGTTTGTTGTAGTTGCGATTGATGTTGCGATTGTTGGGATAATTGTTGCGATTATTGTTGTAATTGCTGTTGTTGTTGTGTTGGTGATTCTTATCACCGTTTTCCTCCCACTTTCTTTTGACTTGCTTCACATTGGCCTCTTCAGCAGTCTGTTCTTTGAATTCTTTCTTCAATTTGGTTCACTAGTTTGTGAGCCATTCTACATGCCTGTTGTATGGAGGCGGGCTCGTGTGAACTTATATCTTCTTGGATTCTTTCCGGTAATCCTTTCACAAACGCGTCGATCTTCTCTTCCTCATCTTCGAATGCTCCCGGACACAATAGGCACAATTCTGTGAATCGTCTTTCGTACGTGGTAATATCAAATCCTTGGGTTCGTAACCCTCTAAGTTATGTCTTGAGCTTATTGACCTCGGTTCTGGGACGGTACTTCTCGTTCATCAAGTGCTTGAATGCTGACCACGGTAGTGCGTACGCATCGTCTTGTCCCACTTGCTCTAGATAGGTATTCCACCATGTTAACGCAGAACCTGTGAAGGTATGCGTAGCATACTTCACTTTGTCCTCTTCAGTACACTTACTTATGGCAAACACCGATTCGACCTTCTCGGTCCACCGTTTCAATCCGATCGGTCCTTCGGTTCCATCAAATTCCAAAGGTTTGCAGGCAGTGAATTCTTTGTAGGTGCATCCTACACGATTTCCTGTACTGCTAGATCCAAGGTTATTGTTGGTATGTAACGCAGCCTGTACTGCGGCTATGTTTGAAGCTAGAAAAGTACGGAATTCCTCTTCATTCATATTCACGGTGTGTCGAGTAGTCGGTGCCATTTCCTTCAAAATAGTCAAATGGAACAAGTTAATCATACAGAATATTAAGAGTAGTTAATAGTATTTCGTAGCATAATATGAACTCATTTATAAAAGCTTTTTCTTCATATTAGCGTTTTATAAGTTTAAATTCGGGTAGTACCTACCCGTTAAGTTCATACTTAGTAGCTAATATACAATTCAACTACTACAATTCTATATGAAAAACTGATTATAATAATATTTCGCGTTCAAACTTTTACACAATATTTTACAAACTTACAATACCGCTTATTTTACATATAGCATGAAATATAGCACACAATAAATTTGATACAACATGGTTGTTAAGATAATTCTAGCTAGTACACAAGTCGTTCAGCAAAGGCAATAAAGACACGTAATTCATACGTCCAGAAACAAGTCATGCATTCTGGTTTTACTAGGATTACTTCCCATCCTTGGTCTTGTGGAACATAACCGTTATGGCCATTGATAAGACAGCGTGTTGTAACGTCGTCAAAGGGACGAGGGTTACGTAATGTCCAACAGTCCCGTAACAATCTAAAAACCTCATTTCTTACCCCAATTACCGACTCCGTCACTTGTGGGAACGTTTTGTTTAATAGTTGTAGCCCGATGTTCTTGTTCTCACTTTGGTGAGAAGCGAACATTACTAATCCATAAGCATAACATGCTTCTTTATGTTTCATGTTAGCCGCTTTTTCTAAATCACGAAGTCCAATATTCGGATATATTGAGTCAAAATAATTTCTTAACCCATTGCGTAAAATAGCATTTGGGTTCCCCGCAATATATGCGTCAAAGTAAACACATCGTAACTTATGGATTTCCCAATGTGATATCCCCCATCTTTCGAACGAAAGCCTTTTATAAACCAAGGCATTCTTGGAACGTTCTTCGAATGCCTTACAAACTGATCTCGTCTTAAATAGTTGTGCCGAAAAATTCTGACCGACTCTAGACAAGATTTCATCAATCATGTCTCCGGGTAGGTCTCTTAAAATATTGGGTTGTCTATCCATTTTGTGTTTTTATACTGTAAAATAGACAAGAGTTAGATTCATAAAAAAATACTTATTAATACAAGCAATTTTTACATATATCATAAAGCATAAACACACTATATTACATATATTACACCACACGAATACAACTATCTTATTCCGACTCGCTTGTTTCTTCTTCTTCGGTTTTGGATCATTTTGCCAAGTTTCTAGGGATATATGATGTTCCCCTAATACGAGCCGTCGTTTTCCACATTGGTTTAGAAAAACCTGGTGGTTTAGAGGTTCCCGGGTCATTGTTACAACTTAAGGACTTCGGGGGTTGACGATACATATAAAGTTCATCGGGGTTGGAATTAGATTTCTCTATTTTTATGCCCTTTCCCTTATTATTTTCTTTTGCCTTTTTAAATTCAGTTGGGGTAATTTCTATAACATCATCGGAATTCTCGTCGGAATCCGATTCATCGGAGAATTGGTAATCCTCCCAATATTTTGCTTCCTTGGCGGAAACACCATTGACCATAATTAACCTTGGTCGGTTGGTTGAGGATTTTCTTTTACTTAACCATTTTTTTATTTCCCCCACCGGTTCTATTTCTTCATCCGGTTCCGATTCTTCTTCCGGTTCCGATTCTTCTTCCGGTTCCGACTCTTCTTCCGGTTCCTCTTCGGGAACTTGTGAATCAGTCCACGAATCATTCCAATTTACATTTGACTCTTCATTATTATTAGGTGAGTCAATGGGACTTGTTCTAGAGGTAGACATCTATCACATAATATCAAACGCGTTAAGAGATTAATATATCACATAATATTCACATGTTAAAAATATATAGTTTCCAACAAAATTTGTTAAGCAATCATTTTTCAAGTAAACACGGTCGAAGTCCAGACTCACTAATGCATCCTAACAAACTCGATAAGACACACTAATGCAAAATTCTGGTTCTCTAAGACCAACGCTCGGATACCAACTGAAATGTCTCGTTCTTATTGATTAAAAACGTTCCATATTAATTGATTTCGTTGCGAGGTTTTGACCTCTATATGAGACGTTTTTCAAAGACTGCATTCATTTTAAAACAAACCATAACCTTTATTTCATCAATAAAGGTTTAAAAAGCTTTACGTAGATTATCAAATAATGATAATCTAAAATATCCTGTTTACACACGACCATTACATAATGGTTTACAATACAAATATGTTACAACAAAATAAGTTTCTTGAATGCAGTTTTTACACAATATCATACAAGCATGGACTCCAAATCTCGTCCTTATTTAAGTATGCGACAGCGGAAGCTCTTAATAATCACCTGAGAATAAACATGCTTAAAACGTCAACAAAAATGTTGGTGAGTTATAGGTTTAACCTATATATATCAAATCATAATAATAGACCACAAGATTTCATATTTCAATACACATCCCATACATAGAGATAAAAATCATTCATATGGTGAACACCTGGTAACCGACATTAACAAGATGCATATATATAAGAATATCCCCATCATTCCGGGACACCCTTCGGATATGATATAAATTTCGAAGTACTAAAGCATCCGGTACTTTGGATGGGGTTTGTTAGGCCCAATAGATCTATCTTTAGGATTCGCGTCAATTAGGGTGTCTGTTCCCTAATTCTTAGATTATCAGACTTTATAAAAAGGGGCATATTCGATTTCGATAATTCAACCATAGAATGTAGTTTCACGTACTTGTGTCTATTTTGTAAATCATTTATAAAACCTGCATGTATTCTCATCCCAAAAATATTAGATTTTAAAAGTGGGACTATAACTCACTTTTATAGATTTTTACTTCGTCGGAAAGTAAGACTTGACCACTGGTTGATTCACGAACCTATAACAATATATACATATATATCAAAGTATGTTCAAAATATATTTACAACACTTTTAATATATTTTGATGTTTTAAGTTTATTAAGTCAGCTGTCCTCGTTAGTAACCTACAACTAGTTGTCCACAGTTAGATGTACAGAAATAAATCGATAAATATTATCTTGAATCAATCCACGACCCAGTGTATACGTATCTCAGTATTGATCACAACTCAAACTATATATATTTTGGAATCAACCTCAACCATGTATAGCTAACTCCAACATTCACATATAGAGTTTCTATGGTTGTTCCGAAATATATATAGATGTGTCGACATGATAGGTCGAAACATTGTATACGTGTCTATGGTATCTCAAGATTACATAATATACAATACAAGTTGTTAAGTTATGGTTGGAATAGATTTGTTACCAATTTTCACGTAGCTAAAATGAGAAAAATTATCCAATCTTGTTTTACCCATAACTTCTTCATTTTAAATCCGTTTTGAGTGAATCAAATTGCTATGGTTTCATATTGAACTCTATTTTATGAATCTAAACAGAAAAAGTATAGGTTTATAGTCGAAAAAATAAGTTACAAGTCGTTTTTGTAAAGGTAGTCATTTCAGTCGAAAGAACGACGTCTAGATGACCATTTTAGAAAACATACTTCCACTTTGAGTTTAACCATAATTTTTGGATATAGTTTCATGTTCATAATAAAAATAATTTTCTCAGAATAACAACTTTTAAATCAAAGTTTATCATAGTTTTTAATTAACTAACCCAAAACAGCCCGCGGTGTTACTACGACGGCGTAAATTCGGTTTTACGGTGTTTTTAGTGTTTCCAGGTTTTAAATCATTAAGTTAGCATATCATATAGATATAGAACATGTGTTTAGTTGATTTTAAAAGTCAAGTTAAAAGGATTAACTTTTGTTTGCGAACAAGTTTAGAATTAACTAAACTATGTTCTAGTGATTACAAGTTTAAACCTTCGAATAAGATAGCTTTATATGTATGAATCGAATGATGTTATGAACATCATTACTACCTTAAGTTTCTTGGATAAACCTACTGGAAAAGAGAAAAATGGATCTAGCTTCAACGGATCCTTGGATGGCTCGAAGTTCTTGAAGCAGAATCATGACACGAAAACAAGTTCAAGTAAGATCATCACTTGAAATAAGATTGTTATAGTTATAGAAATTGAACCAAAGTTTGAATATGATTATTACCTTGTATTAGAATGATAACCTACTGTAAGAAACAAAGATTTCTTGAGGTTGGATGATCACCTTACAAGATTGGAAGTGAGCTAGCAAACTTGAAAGTATTCTTGATTTTATGTAACTAGAACTTGTAGAATATATGAAGAACACTTAGAACTTGAAGATAGAACTTGAGAGAGATCAATTAGATCAAGAAAATTGAATAATGAAAGTGTTTGTAGGTGTTTTTGGTCGTTGGTGTATGGATTAGATATAAAGGATATGTAATTTTGTTTTCATGTAAATAAGTCATGAATGATTACTCATATTTTTGTAATTTTATGTGATATTTCATGCTAGTTGCCAAATGATGGTTCCCACATGTGTTAGGTGACTCACATGGGCTGCTAAGAGCTGATCATTGGAGTGTATATACCAATAGTACATACATCTAAAAGCTGTGTATTGTACGAGTACGAATACGGGTGCATACGAGTAGAATTGTTGATGAAACTGAACGAGGATGTAATTGTAAGCATTTTTGTTAAGTAGAAGTATTTTGATAAGTGTATTGAAGTTTTTCAAAAGTGTATAAATACATATTAAAACACTACATGTATATACATTTTAACTGAGTCGTTAAGTCATCGTTAGTCGTTACATGTAATTGTTGTTTTGAAACCTTTAGGTTAACGATCTTGTTAAATGTTGTTAACCCAATGTTTATAATATCAAATGAGATTTTAAATTATTATATTATCATGATATTATCATGTATGAATATCTCTTAATATGATATATATACATTAAATGTCTTTACAACGATAATCGTTACATATATGTCTCGTTTAAAAATCATTAAGTTTGTAGTCTTGTTTTTACATATGTAGTTCATTGTTAATATACTTAATGATATGTTTACTTATCATAGTATCATGTTAACTATATATATATCCATATATATGTCATCATATAGTTTTTACAAGTTTTAACGTTCGTGAATCACCGGTCAACTTGGGTGGTCAATTGTCTATATGAAACATATTTCAATTAATCAAGTCTTAACAAGTTTGATTGCTTAACATGTTGGAAACATTTAATCATGTAAATATCAATCTCAATTAATATATATAAACATGGAAAAGTCCGGGTCACTACAACAAAGCTCTAAGAGCATACCTCTGGCGTGAGGGGATGCCACGTACTCTGGACCCATCTTCATTTAGGCTAGCACGCCGTGTTCAGCCGACACGACAGTCTACGCCCGGGCATTCCACACCAGCTTCAGTTCACTTTGTTTTCCATGCCTGCACACGCTACTCCTACTCCCATCGTGCTGCCTGCCCCAGTTACAGAGCCAGTTCCAGTTGCTGAGTTGCCAGAGGGTTGTCATTTAGTCACTATTCCTATTTCAGTGGACCCGCCAACGGCCCAGGCATTTGAGATCACTGGGAGCATGCCTGACGAGGAGCTTTTCTCAGACTTATCCCACCTGGAGATGCCGACAGACTTATGTCTAGAGTCTTTACTAGGCCCTGAGATGGATATAGGGAAGCCTTTCGAGCACATGCTGAACTTGGAGGATGACGTCTTCAGATACTTTGCAGAGCCGACACACATTGACCAGGATAGTATCCCATAGACTAGTTTATCTTTATTATATGTTTTAGTTTTTATCTTTTTGAAGCATTGTATAAAAAGTTATATATAGTGGAAATGCTGCCTTTCTCTTTTTGTTCTTCATGCAGAAATATTATTAAAAGAGACTGGTATGTAGGAGATGGACCATAGGAAGGCCCAACACTAGGAAAGTAACACGACCATAGAGAAGTAATCCTTCCTCAAACCTATTTCAATTATAACGCACTAAAATCTCTAAGTGTGGGGTAACCCCCGCAACGAACTTAGAATTTTAGAAGTCATGTCCTTAATTCATATAGTATCAAAATATTCTTTCGAGAGAATATTAGGGACAATGCTCTTCTAAGTGTGGGGTAATGGGTAAGGTTTTTAAGGTCGAAAGTTTTAAGTCAAGTAACCATAAAATGCCAGGTTTTGAAAAATTCTTTTGTCCAAAAGTAATTAAGCAATTGATATTGGGTAATTTTGAAAAATTCTTAATTTGTTTTTGCCCAAAAGATCTAATAAAATTGCTAGAAATCGGTTTTCAAAACATTTATTAGAACGGAACGATTAAGCTAAAACTAATGTTTTGTGTCAAAAGATTTCGTTTAAGAAAATATGTTAAAGGCTACGCATGATCAAGCACGACCCCTACTCTAAAAAGTGAGGAATATTGGACCCAAAGTATCTGTATGACCCATCAAATCTACAGTACTTTGTTATTTCAATTGATGAGCGTGCCGGTGTACGGTTCAAGTTAGAACTTGGTTCAGTCATACGTTTCAAGGCCAATGGTTAGTGAGCGCCATACGTGGTGCAGGTTCGATACTCCTTCCGAAATCATTCTGAATAGAGAAGACAAAAAGCCATCCGTTTCCGTTTCCACTCCACGTATTTCAACCCGACCAACTCACATAAAGAGTTGATGAATCAGAAATATTCACCCCAAATTCACTCCCAAAATACACCATTCACATTTCATTCCCCTTTCCATTCACCAAAGATCCAGAGATTAATGAAGAGATAGATCGATAAAATTTGCATTAAAAGCACTAGTCGAAAGATTCCGAACCCCTGATTGTTTTTGATAGGTCAAATACCTATTTTCAGTGGATTATCACTTCCTCTCTGGGCACCAGGAACGAAAGACAAAAGTTATGAAGAAAGGGTATGCAAAAAAAATAAAAAATAAAAAAAAAATGTTTATGAAAGAGCAAAGTCTCTAATAAGGCAAAAAAAAACCCAATGAGATGCCCTGAAGAAGAATGAAGGAAGAGCAAAAGAAAATTCTAGACAAAGTCTTAGCATAATCCGCCTCTTCCGAAGAAAACCTTTACGGAATTCTCAGCCATTATCTATCCAAAATGGATACTCTGAAGAATTAAAGTCTATCAATTCTCTCAAAATCAAAAGATCTGGATACCTTTCACCAAAACTCATAATTTCCAACCAAACCCTATAACCCGTCTTCCTCTTGAAAGAATGCTTAGGAAGAAGATCAGTGTCGTCCTTACTTAACCGGTGGAGATATCGATGCTTTACCAAACCTATGATGAGAACTGTTACACGACTTGCTTCTGAGCAACAATACAATTAGAATAGGACACCCTAAACACTTGAGTGATATGAGTGATCCTTCAATGAGAAGCCTGATCATGTATACTCTACATCTGAGAGTTGGAAAGTACGCCTTTTTCCACTATGGACGCAATTGAAATCTAGCGACCAAATCATCAAAGTTCAAAACTTTTTCTAATACTTTCGAAAGATGAACCGACTTCTGATGAAGGCATAATAAAAAGATCTACAGGTGGGGCAAGTAAGAATCTATTAGAAAGATCCCGATATTCCCGCTTTCTTGCTTGAGGACAAGCAAAGCTAAGTGTGGGGTATTTGATATTGGGCAAAAAGTCACGTTTTTACCCCCTAAATCAGGCCCTAAAACAATAAAGATTAAAAATTTGTCGGCAAAATTATCGTTTTTCGGTTGATTTTGTAGATTAAGTAATTACAAAGGCGATGCAAAAAGAATCAAGTAAAACGGAGCTAAAACGAAGATTCTAGAGCGAAAACGGTGAAAGACAAGAAATCAAGTTACTCTCCAGTGAATCAAGCCTGACCAAGCAAGCCATACGGCCTGCCACTATGGAAACGGCTTGCCAAATATGTGCCACCACATGAGACACCATGCGGCCTGCCAAGCATATGGCCTGCCAAAAACGTGCTGCCATACGCCCTGCCATACGCCCTGCCAGGCGTATGCAGGCAAATTCCAAGTCTATTTAAAGGGCCTTTCTCCATCCATTCCAACACACACTCAACTTGAAATACAATTTATATTTTCAATATTTTTAGGTAGTTTTTAGTAGTAGTTAGCTTAGCTTTTATTTTTCGGAGGATATCCCGGCGAGTCCCTGCGATCCCGGGCAGATTAGTTCGGCTTTTTCAGGTTTTATTCGAAACGCTTGTCTTTTGTATTAAACATGTATTCTTATCTTTTATGTTTAATAATGCATTCCGATATTTCTATGATAGCTTAATTTATCTGTATGTTGCCATGATAGAAGTTTAGGTTAGCGTAATTATGTTAATATAGTACGATTACTGTTATAATACTGAACTAGGAAGTCTGATAGATTTGTATGCTAGCATCTTAAGGATTGACCAACTTAGGTTATGATCAGGACTTGTCTACCTATATGAAATTAGCTACTTCATAGGATTAAGACCCCTGGTTATACTGTATCTGAAGATTCTATGGACTCGATATGGCCGGAGTTCTCGAGAGGCATCTAATGCACTTTTAGGACACGAAACCTAGGAATTGAGACATGAATGACCTAGTATGCCTATTGACTGTTCCGAAGAGACCTCTTAGGAGATGTTATGATCTAGTTAGTGCCTCTACTATATTACCCAAGCCTATTGCATGTTCTTGTTTGATTGTTGCCCTAGGTCTTAGTAATGCCTACTGTTTAGGTACTTATTAGGTTTCTATCTGCTTTACTATCAGTATATTAACTGTAATGCTATATAATGTTTGATTTGTTGTGATCTCACTAGTATGATGAAATGGTTGTTAGTTTTCATTTAAGGTTATGCCAACTTAAACCGACGGACTCCTTTCGTTTGTGATCAGTGTTCAATCAACACGGCACGTTGTTATTCAGTTATCTAAACTGATAACGAGGGTTAGGATTAGAGCTTAACTTACTAATAAACCTAGTACTCTACTGAGGATAACCTCTGAGGTATTGTTACAATTTAGTTATACGACCAAGTGACATACTTCTCACTGCTCAAAGAGAACTCTGAGAGTTCAGAGATAAGTAGGTCTGTGTAATTAGCTCATCCAACCAGATCAACATCAATCCAAGCATAGTCTTAACATAAGCATAATTACCTTTCCCTAACCCAATACTGATATCTTGGTCAACATTTCCTTGATCTGCATACTCCAGATATCCTCCCACTTTATTTACCTTTTTTCTGCATTTAGGACCTTTAGCTAAAATCAACTACTATCTTTTATCCAGGTAATTTAACTAAAAGACAATTATCCACTTGATCTTCAATTCGTTAATCAGCATAAAATTCGACACTAGATTAACTTACACCTTCTACACCTTAGAAAGTAAAGTAAATTTAGGCCCCGCAAAATATAAATAAACAAAATGACTAAGTGCTACCTTGATCGACTGATTCAGATGTCCTGCGACCTAACGACACCGCAGAAATAAAACCGTCCATTTCGGCCATATCTTTATACCCACATCAGCAACCCATACTCTTCTAACCAGGCAATTTCACATTTTTCAAAATTGTACTTCAAGAAATATCCTCTGCTGACAGTACAACCAGCAGAGAACGTAACTGACCCCCAAAGCAGACTTAAGCTGGGTCCTCATCGTGTTGAACCAGCTCAGGCTACTGCACAGCCTAAATGTTACTTGGATCATGATAAGAGTCACAATCCTACTTTAACACCAGCCAACACCCTTACACAATCTGGATCAACATGTGTTACCAATGAGTCAGCAGAGTCACAACTACACTTACAGACACCTTACTCTGTCTCAATCGAAGGGCTGACTAAGCCACCAGTCTGTCCCCAGAGACCAACACTAGATTCAATTATTGAGTCAAATTTATTTGGTTCTACAGTTGCTAACATAAAATGTTCCTTTGTTTCAGTTCTTAGCAGGGTAGATGAATAGGCAGAAAGGGAGCATGAAAGGAATCCTATTGTGTTTACTAGTTATGAAGCTGGTACTGATGATGAAAGGACCCGTCCTAATCCATCCGGACGAAGTCCATATCAATTATAAACGATTCACAACAGTTGATTACATCGCGAGGTACTTGACATCTATATGATACATTTTACAAACATTGCATTCGTTTTTGAAAAGACAAACTTTCATTTCATCGAAAGTTGACAGCAGGCATACCATTTCATAATAAATCCAACTATAATTGACTTAATAATAATATTGATGAACTCAACGACTTGAATGCAACGTCTTTTGAAATATGCCATGAATGACTCCAAGTAATGTCTCTAATATGAGTTAATGCACAGCGGAAGATTTCTTTCGTACCTGAGAATAAACATGCTTTCAAGTGTCAACCAAAAGGTTAGTGAGTTCATTAGTTTAACATAAATAATCATTTCATAATTTTAATAGACCACAAGATTTCATATTTCCATTTCTCATAAATAAACGTCCCATGCATAGAGATAAAAAATATCATTCATATGGATTGAACACCTGGTAACCGACATTAACAATATGCATATAAGAATATCCCCATCATTCCGGGATCCTCCTTCGGACATGATATAAATTTTGAAGTACTAAAGCATCCGGTACTTTGGATGGGGCTTGTTGGGCCCGATAGATCTATCTTTAGGATTCGCGTCAATTAGGGTGTCTGTTCCCTAATTCTTAGATTACCAGACTTAATAAAAAGGGGCATATTCGACTTCGATAATTCAACCATAGAATGTAGTTTCGATTACTTGTGTCTATATCGTAAAACATTTATAAAAACAGCGCATGTATTCTCAGTCCCAAAAATATATATATAAAGGGAATCAATGAAACTCACTCATATAAATATTGTAAAACAGTTAATAAAGCATTTGCATGTATTCTCAGCCCAAAAACGTAAAGAGTAAAAAGGGAAAATGAAACTCACTCATATAAATATTGTAAAACAGTTAATAAAGCATTTGCATGTATTCTCAGCCCAAAAACGTAAAGAGTAAAAAGGGCAAATGAAACTCACAATACTGTATTTTGTAGTAAAAATACATATGACGTCATTGGACAAATGCAAGGTTGGCCTCGGATTCACGAACCTATATCATTTGTTTATTTATTAATACACATAATTTAAATCGAACAAATATATACATATATATATATATATTATATTTTATATATAAATATATTTGTCTGATTAATATTATATTAAGAACACCTACTTTAGTATATATGATTATTTATATACAATTTGTTAATACGATTAACACATACCTATATGTCATGTAAATATAACTTTTATTATGTTATATGCACTAAATATATTTTTATTTACATATATCTTTTGTTTATCAAAACAGTAATTTTGATTATACTAAGTTAATATTGGTAATTATAAAAATGATGATAATATTATTACTAATGTACTTATGTTACTAATAATAGTTCTAATATTTATAAATGGATAATAATACTAATATTTATGAAAATTGTATTATTTTTATAATATTAATAATAATACTAATCATAACCATAATAATGATATTAATATTTAGTATGGTAATTTTAATAATAATAGTAGCATTAGTAATATTTATAGTAACTAATAATATTATGAATGATTCTATTTAATAGAAATGATAAACAAAAATAACGATAATACTAAATAATAATAATATTTGATATTGATAATGATATTAGTATAATTCATAAATTTGTAATAATAATAATCATAATAACAATATTATTAATTATAATCATAATGATAAATATTAACTATTAACTAATAATAATAATAATAACATAACAATAATAATAATAATAATAATAACATAACAATAATAATAATAACAAATAATAATAATCATAATAATCATAATAATAATTATAATGATAATAATAATGAATGAGTAAAATAACTACCTCAATAATAAGCTTTTTTTTTTAAAAAAAAATTCGCTCCTGCTCAGACTCGAACCTTGAACCTCCCGCTATCCCGACACACACATAAACCATTGAGCTGTTGCTCCATTTCTGAAATAATCCCAACCCATAACCATATAATCTGTTTACTTCCTTCTGATTCTACATCTTCTTTGTCCTCACCAATTAAGTCGACCAAAAATCAAAATAACGAATCTTTAATTTAGTAAGACTTATAAACAATCAATAATATAGATTCACAGCTGGGTTTCTAATCAAACGAAATAAAAAAAATAAAAAAAATAAACAGAAGCAGCAAGTCTGCTCGACGATGGTAAAAGAACAAAAAAAAAATTGATTGTGGATTTGAGAAAGTTTTAGATAAAACTTTTAACACAAAATGGGTTCGAAATCACGTCTAAAAACTTTATAAATTGTCAATTTAATTGGAACTAAAACATATAACATGAATTTGTTCAAAGAACATTCGGTTAACTTTTTATCAATTAACTTTGACTTCGAAATTATGACACAATAGATAAAATTGGAGCTTAAGATTTCCCAGATAGTTGAAACGAATGTTTTCTTACAAAATGGCATTAGTGGATTTTGAAATTCGATTTGAAATCGAGCTTTTGCTAAAATGGTTCAAAAACAGAGAACGAGCTGTATATCTTGTATCTGTTTTGATTAAATCGAAAAAAAATTGTTACAGGTGATTGTAATTGATAGTGGTTGTGTAAAGTCGACTGGCTTCTAATCATAAAGTGTGAAATTCGATTATTATATTAAATGGAGAAGTCGACAGCTAAAAAAAATCAGGAACAAAAATAAAAAAAAATATAATTAAAAGGGAGAAAGGAATGTCTAACAGAATTTGGACGATAGTGAGATTAATTTCATCAATCATATATAGTATTCATCAATCTTTTATAGTTGAAAGGGATATAAAATGGATTTGGATCCTTGTGAGTTTAATTAGGCATTTTCCTTATTTTCCATATATATATATCACTCCGTATTTATTTTATTTATTTATTTATTTATTTATTATTATTATTATTATTATTATTATTTTATAATATATTTAATTTTAAAATCTGTATTTATCTGTATTGAAGAATTATCTGTATATATATATATATATATATATATATATATATATATATATATCTATATTTATAATATCTGCATATATTTGTATTTATATTTTAATTTTTCTTATTCCCTAATAAATATAACAATAAATAATAATAGTAACCTTAATATTATAAACAATAATAATAATATAGTAATAATACTAATATTATTATAAATGACGAGAATAATAATAACTATAAATTTATATCAATAATATTATTAATAATAATACTAATACCAATTATGATCATAATAATAATAATAATAGTAATATTAGTAATGATAATATTACAAAAATTTACATATATCCAATTCGTATCTATAGATTATAATGTTAATAATACTAGTATCAATATTAATATTGAAATTAATAATAATATTATTATAACAACTATAGTTATACTTGTATTATATATATGTATTATTACTTATAAAATTTTTATCATAATATATCATATAACAACTTCTATTGAATTAATATTATTTATACATTTTATATATATTACCTTATATATAATTTTATTATGCATAGTATCCATATATATGTATATATATACAATATCCTTTATTTATATATTCATTTTAATATTAATTGAATTATTCTATGTATTAGTTTTCATTTTTAAAGTGTACTTCATTACCTCACAATATTATATATATATATATATATATATATATATATATATATATATATATATATATATATAAATATATATATATACTTATATTTATTTATATGTATAAATATATTTACATATTTATTTACGCACAATTGTTCGTGAATCGTCAGAAGTAGTCAAAGGGCAATTGATTACATGAATATAGATTTCAAAACTTTCGAGACTCAACATTACAGATTTTGCTTATCGTGTCGGAAACATATAAAGATTAAAGTTTAAATTTGGTCAGAAATTCCCGGGTCACTACAGTACCTACAAGTTAAAGAAATTTCGTCCCGAAATTTGAGTGAGGTGGTCATGGCTAACTATAAAAATGTTTTCATGATCAATATGAGTTGATAATTAGAGTTTTATCATCATTGATTAATATGAATAAAAGAATTTGATTACTCGAATAGCACGAGTGAAGCTATTCACAAAAGAATGAAATGAGAAAGATAAGTTTCATCATACTTTTGACTAGTCATGGTTGAATTTAGAAAATAAGGTTCGTCTTAACTGTTGACGTCATCTTGGTTGAATTCCGGAATTCAAGGGATTTAACGAAAATCTTCGAAATCTAAAAGATTTGATTATTCGGTGAGTAAGGAATTTAAGATCTCTATAATTAAATGCGGTGATCTGCCTCGATTACTCTGTCTGATACTTTCATTATAAATTTAACTCTTCTGTTCCATTATTCTCACCATTCCTATACTTTCCTTCTTGTTTCATACATCCAAAAGATTCTAAAAATGCTTAATCCAGTTCTGATCCTTGTCCTAATCCTTACTATCGCAACAATCATTCTCCTTTTCCAACTTCCACTAGAGGAATCTGCTTTCTTCTACTTTGCCCTTGGGGTTATAGTGTTTTTAATTCTCCCATGTCTTTATGTTGCGATAAACCTTGATATACACGGTTTGTAATTTATGCGTTGTTATCGGGTTTTACATCTCTCCTTATATTTCAATGTCCCCCTTTCTGTTTCCTATAATCATTGTCATCCATAGTTAATACTCCCTCCTATTTGCTGCGATTTATACTTCAATTTCTATTTCAGAGCTTTGTCCCTTCGTTTCTTCTTCTGACGATTTGGCATCTCTTGTAATGGTCCAGAATTCGCAGATATAAGTTTCAGAATGAACATTATTAATGTTCTAAATAAGAAGGAATGTAATAGCACGATTTGATTTGCCAAATTACTAGATTCACTGAGAATAGAACTATCTAGAATATACTTTCTTGATACGTTCAGAAGTTAAGCAGAATAACAGAGTTATGTAACATGGCACATGATGACGTTATGATCTATAAATCATCACGTTCCATTAGAAACTCAGCATGACTTACTGTAATATAATCACGTTGATCAAGTGTCATTATATTATACTAACTCATGCATCAGTTCCCAACATTACTTCAATAACATTCACATTTTAAGCTCGAAAGTTTACAGAATATAGAAACTAACAGTTTCTATATGATGTAACACTGATAGCATGAAGAGATTAATGATTTCAGATAAGAATAGTTATGAAAATATCTTCAGAAATATGGAGGATATTTATAATGAAAGATACGATGATATCTTGGGATTTCTAAGATAAGAGGATGATAGAACTATTGTCTGCAAGGGTTTAGTGTAAGGAGCAAGATATTCACTACAGACCTTAGCAGACATTGAATCATTTGGATTCTTTGAAGTCAAACTTATTCTTTGTGATTTGTCCACGGCTTTCTTCATAGTTTCGCATAATCTGCTTTTCGGTACTAAATTTTCTATTGAATGTTTTCAATATAATGATACACAGAAAGTACGAAGAGGTATATAATTTCGGACGATAATATTTATGAAAATATCCTCGGAAATATTGAAGATATTGATGATGATATTTTGGAATTTCTAAGTTCTATGGTTGATGGAGAAAGATTTTCCGTAAGATTTTAACATGACTTCGGAGCAAGATATTCTCTAAAGATTTCAACGGATCTAGAATTATCTGGATTCTTTGAATATAGGGTATGGTCCTTGTATTTGTCCTTGGTCTCCTTCATGGTTAACTCTATCCGCTTTTCAGTTTCAACTTTTCTGAGCTTTTCCCACATACTAATCTTTATCATCAAACTTTCGATGATTATGGTCGTTTACAGTTATCTACAGTTTATGTTGCTTCATTAAGCTTTTTCAACATTCAGAGTATTGATTTGTGACTGAGTGCTTTTCAAAATTTCAGAATGAGAGATCATAATTCTAAGAGATAAATGTCATATATATATATATATATATATATATATATATATATATATATATATATATATATATATATATATATATATATATATATATATATATATATATATCTATCTATTGATGTAGATATGCTGTGAGTTTTCAAAGTACTGATTGCTGATTCCCGATAATTGTTATGGCAGTTCTCGTTATAAGATGCGGATGAGAATATGATAGGGTTTCAATAAATAAATATAATGATTTATCAGAGAGATTTAGGCCAAAAAGCAACGAGGTTGCTGGTACGTCTGCTGGTAATATGGTGGAATATAAAAGAATTCTCCGGTATAAAAAGGGTAATCGTATATTAGGATTATAGTAAGGCTACTTCGAATGAAAAGTCGAAGTTGACTTGCTGGAGCTGTGACAAAATTGGCTACTTTGAAAAGGATCGCAAAGTTATTTTTGCTAATAAATGCCAAAGGATCTGACGCGGCTACGTATTAAACTTTTACTCAGTTGCCGAGATTTTCTTAGGTGCATAATTATATGCATAAATCTTTCCTTCTGTAGATGAAGTGCGGTTGATTCATCCTATCAATTGAGGTGTTTTCAAGAATCATGAAAGGTTTGAACGCAGATTGTAATCGTCAAGATACAAAGTGAGGTTTAAGATGAAATCAAGTGGCAAACTTGAAGAATTATTTAGTTTCATATGTTATAGTCAATATTTTAATTCATTTTAATTGTCCATTGTTGATAGTCCACAGTTAGCAGTGTACAAATAATAATTCATATATAGTTTACTATATATTATTCGAATTAATTAATATGTATCGTGACCCGTGTACATATCTCAGACTCGATCACAACTCAAAGTATATATATTATTATAGAATCAACCTCAACCCTGTATAGAGAACTCGATCATTACTGCATATAGAGTGTCTATGGTGGTTCCAAATAATATATATAGATGCGTCGATATGATATGTCAAAACCTTGTATACGTGTCTCGATATTTAAAGTGCGTAAAATAAATAACAGGAATTAAATAACGATAAATAAAGTGCGTAAAGTAAATAACAGAAATTAAATGATGATAAATAAAATTACGAGAATGTAAATTGCGATAAATAAACTGCTATAAATAAAATGTAATCAGTTAGCTAGGAACAGTTAGCTAGAATCTTGTTAGCGTGTTTTCTTAAAAAAATTTCATATTGTTAATTAGTCTGTTTCTAATTAATTTTTATTGTGTTTATTATTTCTTTATTATGCCACTTGTTGGATTCTGGTAAGTCAAAATCCAAATATGTAATTGGATGAATACGGTTATTTTGTGGTGAACGGATTTGTATATCGGTGGATGTAAGTAGGATAGTATATGACTTATTGAAACAGATTCAAAGAACGTACAATGTAACTCATTAATGTAAAATTTGAATAGTCCTCGGGTATTACCTACCCGTTAAAATATTTTCACCATTAACAGTTTGTGCAAGAGAATTTTTAATTACAATCTTTATGAAAACATATGTACATATATATTTTCTTCAGATGTATTCATGGATTTAATGAGTTAATATGATATTAAACTCATTTGCTTTTCGGTTGGAACTAAAATAAATAATCTCTAAAACTTTAGAGATTACATATTTGCCATGTCGAACGAAGATAAATGAGGTAGAACGTCTAACGACCCGCCAAAATCGCTATTGACACGGTACGTTATCTACGGTCCCACAGCGAGGTTTCGACCTCTATATGATACGTTTTGATAAAACATTGCATTCATTTTTTTTTTTAAATAAAACTTACTTTCTATACATAGAAAGTTTACCAAAATATAGACATATCCCAAATATATGACAACTTATACAAAATGACTAAATCATCAATTTATTTAATAACAGATTATAACAATAATATTTGAATGCAATGTCTTTTTGAAAATATGGCATAAAAGACTCCATGCAGCACCTTGAGCAAATAGCAAGCAGACAGCGGAAGCACTTTTGAAAAACCTGAGAATAAACATGCTAAAAGTGTCAACCAAAAGGTTGGTGAGTTCATAGGTTTATCATAACAATAGTTATCAATAGTTTCAATAGACAACAAGATTTCCGTTTATAAATATATGTACACTCGCAAGTGCATAAAAGTATTCTATAAGTTGTAGGCACCCGGTAACAAGCCTTAACGTTCATGTTTTACCCTCTGAAGTACACCAGATCAGGTGTGTTTAAAATAACCTCGAAGTACTAAAGCATCCCATAGTCAGGATGGGGTTTGTCAGGCCCAATAGATCTATCTTTAGGATTCGCGCCTACCGTACATAGACAAGTAGTTTAATGTTACCAAGCTAAGGGTATATTTCTGGTTTAAACCCACGTAGAATTAGTTTTAGTACTTGTGCCTATTTCGTAAAACATTTATAAAACAGCGCATGTATTCTCAGCCCAAAAATATATATTGCATAAGCAATTAAAAAGGGAGCAAATGAAACTCACCTTTGTAGCCCAATAAACAATTCACGTAGATGTAACCAATACTCGGAATGCAAGTAACCGTAGACCTCATCCTAAAGAATATATGTTGGTTAATAAATGTCTAACAAGCTAGGTCAGGTCATAGGGTTCGTATAGTTCTATTGCTCAAGTCCGACTCATAAATTTAGCAAAGTTTAGCAAAAGTCAACAAAAGTCAACAGAAGTCAAAGTAAGTCAAATGTAAGTCAAATGCAAGTCAAACACAGTCAACATGGTCAAAACAAATAAACAATCTCATAATATTACCCAAGTTGGTCAAATAGTCAAACATAAGTCAAACTTAGGTTATCTGTTTTTACTTAGAAAAAAATATTATTTACATATATGTATTTTTTTAGGTATTTTGCAGCTGATTCCGGGTCCCACCAACTTTGATATAATACCTTAGGTCGTGACCATTGGAAAGTATATCATCCCACCTTTCTATAGACAGTTTATTTGATGAAAACGGAGTTACATTTTGAAAGTTATGGCCTCGCGAAAACAGCCTCCCGAAACATAAACTGCTGATAAAATGTAAACTGCTGATAAAATGCTGTGTTCAAAATCAGCAACGATTACCCATTTTCACGCTTGTTTTAAACCTGTTTAAACTTAACAAAATCATACATATAATATATCGTTTTAAAGCATGTCGTAAATACTTTCAATACCAATTAATAGTTTTTATCCAGACTTAACTGATTTCAACTTACGAGTCTGCAAAGTAGACCCAAGATTCATTTTTGACACTTTACCAAAACTAAAAGTCAGCCCCAACATCCTGTTTTCAGGCTCGTTTTAAACTAGTTTTGACTCGACAAAATCATACATATCTTATATCATTTTGAAGCATTTCATATCTACTTTCTGACCCAATTAATATATTTCGCCATAAATTAATCATTTATAATTTACGAGCCTACAAAGTGAGCCCGAGAGTCATTTTGACACTTTCACTAAAATAATAAAAATTTTCCATTGACAACTCAAATTCCAAACCATAATACTTGAGCATGTAAAAATCATGTCATAAGTTTAAAAATGATATTTTAGACGTGTTACATACCTTTGATCCTCAAAATTTCGCATATTGGTCAAAGTAGACGCGTATGACTCAAATGGGTCATAAATACCCATTTTGATCAAAACATGCCAAAAATCATTTTTAAAACATTATAAACTTCAAACTTACTTAAATTGATATATCGGACGTGTCCTCGGTGCCCGTTACCCATTTTGACACTTTTTGGCTTAAACGGGTTAAATGTCCAAACGGACGGTTTAAATTACATGGTTTATACATATACAAAATTACCACTTTAGAGCACCCCACACTATATGAAATAGTTAATATAAGTGTATTAAGTTCATACAAAAAGTTTCAAGTCTCAAGTATTGGTCATATTTTTTTATAACCCGAAACATTTGCAAAAACACAAGTTTAAAACAAGGTTTACAGCAGCAACTTCTGTGATTTTTAGAAAAATCATCGCAACTCCAAATCTATCACCGCCAATTGGAGATGCGGCGTTTTTAAGTGAAGAATCTACCCAATTTTTCGTATAGTCTGATTTGTCCCAGAAAAGTCCCAGTTACAGAATACGTTAAACTATGTTCGTGCAGTTTTCAGAAATCAAACAGCATTTTTATTAACATGTACCAAACTTTGAACGAGCGTAAAAGTCTAAAGAAAATTCGAATCGACCTGATTCTTGAGTCTAATATCAGTGGTTTTTCAAGTCCAACAACCCTATGAACTTATATTATTAGTTATATGTCATTTAGCATGCCAAAAACGTTCACCTTTAATCATATAAAAACATAACTTCAATCGTTCATAACTTAAGTTCTATAAATCGAAAAGATATGATATCTAAACGAAAAGTTAATAATTTTTCAAGCTCTTTTCAAATATTATCATGCCAAGAACAGATTGTAAACTCAACTTTTCCAGATTAGCAATATCAAATACGAATTTTCAAACTAAAATCAATTAATCACAATTTTTGATCTAGAAATCGAAATCGCGCAATATCTATATGAAAAATTAACTACTCTTCGATAGCAATTCAATTATGAACTTTGATTAACTGTATTTAACATGTAAGAATGAGTTCATATCAGTTCAAAAATGGGATTTTATTATAACTACTCAAATGATCAATTAAACACCATTTCATTTGTAAATATTCAAGGACTTGAGCACTAGACACTATATCTACCCTAATATGTATCAAAAACATGAAAAATCAAAAATTAGAGTTTTTAAAACTTGCCCTAATCAAGAATTTATTGGTATAGATGTGTAGAGCTCTTCAATAGGAGTCCGAATATGTAAACGATTTTATGATCAAGTGATTTCTTGAAGGTGTTTTTGAGGAAGGAAGATCGATGAAGATGATGAATAGTAGATGGGTGTTCTTAAGAGAAAGAATTGTGTACGTGGTTGTTTGATGAAATGAATCTGATATAGATAGATAATATAGATAAGATAGAGTCACGGGTAAATATCTATCTCAATAATAGATATCACGGGTATTAACTGTATAGTCACGGGTATAGATATATCATGGGTGTAATATTAAATAAACACGGGTTATAAATTTTTGTAGTCACGGGTTTAATAGTAAGGAAATATAGATATAATATATAGTCAAGGGTAATTAACAATGGCATTTACGGGTATCCCTAAAATATATATATTAGATATTTATTAGATTTTTATCCGTTATCTAAAACTCAATGTATTTTGCCTTAACATGTTTCTGTGATTGAAAAATTTTATATTTAAAAAAAATACATCTATGTATATTGTTCGAAACCTTTTATATTTAATTCCAGTCAATTATTAAGATTATGTTTAAATATCACTATAATATTTAAATTATATGATAGAGTAATTATAATGTTTATAAGTCATGTGTTACGTAAATTATGGGAGTAGTTGGAAAGTGGGTTACGAATTTTTATATCCATTATATAATATAAAATATTATAATAATAAACTGAATTATTAGTTTGAATTATTAAACCGAATTATTAATTTGAATTATTAATTCATTTATTAGTTTGAATTATTAGTGTATAAAACTATATATCTAGAAACGTTAGTATAATACGAGTATAAATACTTGTTGAATAAAAATATAAGTATCATCATCCTATTTAATTAAAATGATTTTCAAAACTCAATTGTTATATAACCTAATTATTAAAATTAATAATCATACATTTTGTTGTCTTAAAATATAATTTTTTTTTTCGTTTTCACTAACCGTAGCGTTTTAAAAAAAAAATGTAACCAATATTTATAGTAGTATATTATAAAAAAAAATTACATATAAAATTGTAGATTTTAAGTAACGGTTGTTATGTTTTTTTAACGGAAAGTTAACGGAAAAAGTCGGGTTATTACAGAACGATACGTAGAACGAAGATCATACTCAAAGTACATATGATGATATTGAAACATGGATTGTTGATGGTACTGGTGCTGTTATTGATTGTACTGTTGGTGCCGGTGATGTTGCTGAAGCTGGTACATTTTGCACCATATTCTCCGAATTGATTATTCGAGCGCGAAGTTCGTTGACTTATTACTCCAGGATGATTATCGGTCGGAACGAGCGAATGAATAGGGTTCAGAATTGTGGATAGAATATAATCTTGTCGAGTTACCCTGAAAATGAGACCGAAAATGGTGTTTCGAACAGGTTCGCCGGTAAACGCTTCAGGTTCTTCGCCAAAAGGTGAATTCGGTTAGTGGAAGGGATCGCCTTCTGCGCGTCTCCGTTGATTAAGTCGACTACGAATCCATCAGATGAATTGAGGATGACTGATTGGTTGATTCATTCTGCTGACATTGCTTCCGGAGTTTAGATGACTATCCATTCGGAATAACTGTCGGGATAACTATCGGAATAGCTGTCGGAATCCAAGGGACTCGAACTAGTTGAAGGATTCATCTCGTACGATCAGATGAAGGATTTTCGATAAGAAATAGATTATAGGATGTAGATTAGTATCCTGCAATACATAATTTACATATGCATATGTAATACTAAAATCTCATAAGTTACGGAGGACTCTACGGAAACTGTCAGGTAAAGATAACAATAACAGATACGCTAAGATATGAATTAGCAGATACGCTAAGATATGAATTTTGTCTATACACTATTCATGCAGTCAATGCAATAAGATGTGTCTAGACTAAGAATAATAAGCAGGTAATTTACTAAGGATGATAAATAAATGATTCTCTAAGAATGATAAGCAGGTAATTTTCGACACGAAATGATAAGCAAAACTTTTGACATGCAGACACGGTCGAAGTCCAGACTCACTAATGCATCCTAACGACTTATCAGTTAGACACACTAATGCCGACTTGGTTCGCTAAGACCACCGCTCTGATACCAACTGAAAGGACCCGTCCTAATCCATCCGGACGAAGTCCATATCGATTATAAACGATTCACAACAGTTGATTACATCGCGAGGTACTTGACCTCTATATGATACATTTTACAAACATTGCATTCGTTTTTGAAAAGACAAACTTTTATTTCATCGAAAGTTGACAGCAGGCATACCATTTCATAATAAATCCAACTATAATTGACTTAATAATAATATTGATGAACTCAACGACTTGAATGCAACGTCTTTTGAAATATGCCATGAATGACTCCAAGCAATGTCTCTAATATGAGTTAATGCACAGCGGAAGATTTCTTTCGTACCTGAGAATAAACATGCTTTCAAGTGTCAACCAAAAGGTTGGTGAGTTCATTAGTTTAACATAAATAATCATTTCATAATTTTAATAGACCACAAGATTTCATATTTCCATTTCTCATAAATAAACGTCCCATGCATAGAGATAAAAAATGTCATTCATATGGATTGAACACCTGGTAACCGACATTAACAATATGCATATAAGAATATCCCCATCATTCCGGGATCCTCCTTTGGACATGATATAAATTTCGAAGTACTAAAGCATCCGGTACTTTGGATGGGGCTTGTTGGGCCCGATAGATCTATCTTTAGGATTCGCGTCAATTAGGGTGTCTGTTCCCTAATTCTTAGATTACCAGACTTAATAAAATGGGGCATATTCGACTTCGATAATTCAACCATAGAATGTAGTTTCGATTACTTGTGTCTATATCGTAAAACATTTATAAAAACAGCGCATGTATTCCCAGTCCCAAAAATATATATAAAAAGGGAATCAATGAAACTCACTCATATAAATATTGTAAAACAGTTAATAAAGCATTTGCATGTATTCTCAGCCCAAAAACGTAAAGAGTAAAAAGGGCAAATGAAACTCACTCATATAAATATTGTAAAACAGTTAATAAAGCATTTGCATGTATTCTCAGCCCAAAAACGTAAAGAGTAAAAAGGGCAAATGAAACTCACAATACTGTATTTTGTAGTAAAAATACATATGACGTCATTGGACAAATGCAAGGTTGGCCTCGGATTCACGAACCTATATCATTTGTTTATTTATTAATACACATAATTTAAATCGAACAAATATATACATATATATATATATATATATATATTATATTTTATATATAAATATATTTGTCTGATTAATATTATATTAAGAACACCTACTTTAGTATATATGATTATTTATATACAATTTGTTAATACGATTAACACATACCTATATGTCATGTAAATATAACTTTTATTATGTTATATGCACTAAATATATTTTTATTTACATATATCTTTTGTTTATCAAAACAGTAATTTTGATTATACTAAGTTAATATTGGTAATTATAAAAATGATGATAATATTATTACTAATGTACTTATGTTACTAATAATAGTTCTAATATTTATAAATGGATAATAATACTAATATTTATGAAAATTGTATTATTTTTATAATATTAATAATAATACTAATCATAACCATAATAATGATATTAATATTTAGTATGGTAATTTTAATAATAATAGTAGTATTAGTAATATTTATAGTAACTAATAATATTAAGAATGATTCTATTTAATAGAAATGATAAAAAAAAAATAACGATAATACTAAATAATAATAATATTTGATATTGATAATGATATTAGTATAATTCATAAATTTGTAATAATAATAATCATAATAACAATATTATTAATTATAATCATAATGATAAATATTAACTATTAACTAATAATAATAATAACATAACAATAATAATAATAATAATAACATAACAATAATAATAACAAATAATTATAATTATAATGATAATAATCATAATAATAATTATAATGATAATAATAATGAATGAGTAAAATAACTACCTCAATAATAAGCTTTTTTTTTTAAAAAAAATTCGCTCCTACTCAGACTCGAACCTTGAACCTCCCGCTATCCCGACACACACATAAACCATTAAGCTGTTGCTCCATTTCTGAAATAATCCCAACCCATAACCATATAATCTGTTTACTTCCTTCTGATTCTACATCTTCTTTGTCCTCACCAATTAAGTCGACCAAAAATCAAAATAACGAATCTTTAATTTAGTAAGACTTATAAACAATCAACAATATAGATTCACAGCTGGGTTTCTAATCAAACGAAATAAAAAAATAAAAAAAAATAAACAGAAGCAGCAAGTCTGCTCGACGATGGTAAAAGAACAAAAAAAAATTTGATTGTGGATTTGAGAAAGTTTTAGATAAAACTTTTAACACAAAATGGGTTCGAAATCACGTCTAAAAACTTTATAAATTGTCAATTTAACTGGAACTAAAACATATAACACGAATTTGTTCAAAGAACATTCGGTTAACTTTTTATCAATTAACTTTGACATCAAAATTATGACACAATAGATAAAATTGGAGCTTAAGATTTCCCAGATAGTTGAAACGAATGTTTTCTTACAAAATGGCATTAGTGGATTTTGAAATTTGATTTGAAATCGAGCTTTTGCTAAAATGGTTCAAAAACAGAGAACGAGCTGTATATCTTGTATCTGTTTTGATTAAATCGAAAAAAAATTGTTACAGGTGATTGTAATTGATAGTGGTTGTGTAAAGTCGACTGGCTTCTAATCATAAAGTGTGAAATTCGATTGTTATATTAAATGGAGAAGTCGATAGCTAAAAAAAATCAGGAACAAAAATAAAAAAAATATAATTAAAGGGAGAAAGGAATGTCTAACAGAATTTGGACGATAGTTAGATTAATTTCATCAATCAGATATAGTATTCTTCAATCTTTTACAGTTGAAAGGGATATAAAATGGATTTGGATCCTTGTGAGTTTAATTAGGCATTTTCCTTATTTTTCCATATATATATATATATATATATATATATCACTCCGTATTTATTTTATTTATTTATTTATTATTATTATTATTATTATTATTATTATTATTATTATTATTATTATTATTTTATAATATATTTAATTTTAAAATCTGTATTTATCTGTATTGAAGAATTATCTGTATATATATATATATATATATATATATATATCTATATTTATAATATCTGCATATATTTGTATTTATATTTTAATTTATCTTATTCCCTAATAAATATAACAATAAATAATAATAGTAACCTTAATATTATAAACAATAATAATAATATAGTAATAATACTAATATTATTATAAATGACGAGAATAATAATAACTATAAATTTATATCAATAATATTATTAATAATAATACTAATACCAATTATGATCATAATAATAATAATAGTAATATTAGTAATGATAATATTACAAAAATTTACATATATCCAATTCGTATCTATAGATTATAATGTTAATAATTCTAGTATCAATATTAATATTGAAATTAATAATAATATTATTATAACAACTATAGTTATACTTGTATTATATATATGTATTATTACTTATAAAATTTGTACCATAATATATCATATAACAACTTCTATTGAATTAATATTATTTATACATTTTATATATATTACCTTATATATAATTTTATTATGCATAGTATCCATATATATGTATATATATACAATATCCTTTATTTATATATTCATTTTAATATTAATTGAATTATTCTATGTATTAGTTTTCATTTTTAAAGTGTACTTCATTACCTCACAATATTATATATATATATATATATATATATATATATATATATATATATATATATATATATATATATATATATATATATATATATATATATATATATATATATACTTATATTTATTTATATGTATAAATATATTTACATATTTATTTACGCACAATTGTTCGTGAATCGTCGGAAGTAGTCAAAGGGCAATTGATTACATGAATATAGATTTCAAAACTTTCGAGACTCAACATTACAGATTTTGCTTATAGTGTCGGAAACATATAAAGATTAAAGTTTAAATTTGGTCAGAAATTCCCGGGTCACTACAGATGAGCTTTCTACTTCTACTATTGGTATTAGTGCTGCTAATCTTCCTACTGGTGGTGCTGATACTAGTACTGTTGCCTCTACTGTTGTAGGTGTTACTGGAGATGAAGTGGTTGCTGGTTCCACTGCTTTTACTGTTGATAAGGAGATAAATACTGCTAATGTTTCTGCTACTCCTCCTGTTATCTCTAGTGCTACTACTTCCACTACTATTCCAGAAGTGGTTGATGAGATGATTGTTGAACCCCCTCCTGCTTTTGAAGAGGTTATTGATAACATTATTAAGGAGGTTCTTGTTTCTGATCTTGTCACTGAAACCAAGGGTGACAATGTCTTAACTACTGATATTGCTGCTGATCTTACTACTTCATTTGATATGGAGTTTCAATCCATCACTCCCAATGCAGCAAATGTTATAGTCATCCCTGGTTCAGATTCTGGTGAACAGGATGTTAACTTGGATGCTGGTACCTCTGCTGCTACTATCGCTGAATCTACTCAGGGTTCTGTTTCTGGTGAAAAGCCTAAGTATGTGTGCAAGGTGCCAGATTTAGATGAAGTGGTGCCCAATTTCATTTACAGGGGAGCCTCTATCACCCCTAAAACTGCACTGCTAGTGGATCAGCTGACTATTGATCCACAAAGTCCATTAGTTTCAGCCAACAAGCTACATGATGAGGAGCTGACTGAACTACTTTCTCAGCTGGATCAGCCAGCACGTGAAGAAGTTTATGAGAGGTTGGCCTCACTGGAGCAAATTAATGAACAACCCTATTACCGTATTTTTGACATGACTCCAGCTGCTTCTCCATGGCCTGGCACATGGAGGCCTCTCAAGTTCATCCGTGATCTAGATACTGGTAAATACATAATGCAAGACATTCCTGATTCGCCAGTACCTTCTGATTCATCAGCTTCTTCCTCATCATCTTCTTTATCTGATGATGATGCTGATAAAGGTACTGGCAAGAAAGAGCCAGTCATTCATGATAATGTGACTGGTTCCAAGGACAAACCAGTGAATCTGGATGATGATACAACTAATGATGCTGATACAAAGGATACAGTAGTTCTAAACTTTTGGGTGAAGGTAAAAATTATGGTGATCATGGTGATGAGTCAGATTCTGACCTTCCACCTCCACCACCCCACGAAGGTACTCCTGTTGCTGCTATTACTGAACAGCCATCAACCAGCACAGCTGTTGTTTCTAATATAGCTGGTCTGTCTACTATGGCTGTCTACAGGACTATGCTAGAATCACTCCTGATATCACCAAAATCATCAGGGAAACTCCAATTGACTGCATGACTGAGGCTATTCGACGAGCTGGTTGTATCACCACTTTTATTATTGAAACCCAGCTGCGTCAGGTTACTGCCTTTGAAGATCTAGTAGTTGATACCATACGCCGCCACTATGAAGAAGAAGATCAACTTAAGCAACGAGTATACTGATCACATTACCCGTCTTCAAGCAGAACTAGATGCTGCTAATCTAAGGAATCAATTTCTGAATGAAGAAATCAGGGTATTGGAAGAGAAATTAGAATCACAGGAACAGCAGATGGCTACAATGATTCCTGCTTCTGCTTATGTTACTCTGGTGGAGACAATGCAATGCATGGCTGCTCTTCAAGCTGATGTTAGAGCCAGTGTTAATCAAATGGTCATGGGTGTTGTAAGGAATGAAGTTCGAACTTCAAACCTATGTCTTAGGCAATATGGTGTGGACCCTGGAGCTCACCTATCTCCTGCTGATGCTGACTAAAACAACTTTGCTTATTCAGTTCCTGAGTCAGACAGTGATCTTGATGTAAGTGTTCTCCCTGACCCTACTTCTGCCCCTGCTGATGACAAAAAGGGGGAGAAGAAATCTAAGAAACATAAAAAGAGAAAACAATCTGAGGGGGAGCATGAGCATGAGAAAGCTCTTAAACAGCAGAGGAGAGATGGTGATGATGATGGTGGTGATGGTGCTGATCAAGGAAATACTGGCCCTAAGCCTATCAACGCTCATACTGAAGCAGGTGTCAAGGCTGCTGGTGAATCTCAACCCAGTATGCCTGCCACATCTGTGGATGATATTGGTTCTGGCAGTAAGCCTAGTGATGTATCTGAACTGGCTTTAGCTGAATCTTTTGATGTCTCTCAAACTATTGAAAGAAAGATGAAAAGAAAAATGGAGAGGCATCAGAAGAGACAGCAGGACTTAAATGATGCTTTCAATGCCAGATGCGAGGCCTATGCTGCACGAAAAAGACATAGAATTGAGCATAGGAGAAGCCTCAATCTTGAAAAGCATGAAATTCACAATGAGCTGCTCAACATTGATCAATACAAGAAAGATGCTTTAAAGAGAAATGCTAAGTTCATGGTGAAATATGACAGAAAGAAAGCAAAGCTGCATGCTGAGTGAGTAGAAAGAATAAAAAAGATGACACCTGAAGAGATGCAAAGATATTTTGATTCTAATAGGTCAGGGGGAGAAAGAGCTGATGTATTTATGAAATGGCTGGGTGGTATGATGAAAACCAGCCAATCTCCTCAACCTGCTTCTTCTGCTTAGCCAGCTGCACAATCACAACCAGTAGAGATCATCAACCTTGAAGATGATGTAGAACAGCTAGTAGAGATAGATCTGTCTACTACTGAGGGGAGTATATTGCAATCACTCCCCTACTGCCTCCACAAGAACCAGTATCAACACAAGAACCACCAGCTGAACCCAGGCATATTGATAAACAAAGGGTAAAAGCTGCCCCTAGGGATAACCAGCCCCTAAGGAAAGAGCCCTTATTTGAGGCAGCTGGTGAAGGTACTGTGGCAGTTGTACAAGCTGATACTAATCAGTCAGTTGGTACTGAAGACACAGCAAGGAGTGCTGTGATTGAAGACCCAGCCAGAAGTGTGCTGCTGGGTGAAACAAGAGCTGAAGACCCAGCAAAGGAGGATGAGCTGGGAGCTAAATCTGATATCGATTCTACTATGCTGCTAACTTTATAGTATGTGGTAGGGTAGCTCAACCTTTATACTATCACCAATACCTGCACAGACTCTTACTTATTTTGATAGGAAACTGGATGAACGTCCTGACTTTGAACCAGTGGGTCCCTCTAGTACATCAGAATCACCTTTTGTATATCCTCCATCTTCCCCAAAACCAAATGATAAACATACTACTTGGAAAGATGACTCATCTGCAAAAAGAAAGCCTGACATAAGAAAGATGAATCCAGATGAAAGAGAGGCTTATAGGCTTGAGATCACTGTTCCTGAGCTGCTAGAACAAAGAGCAGCAGGAATACCAGAAAGAATACGCCATATCAGACTATTGTATCATCCACTTGACCAGCAATTCTACATAAATGCCATGGAGTTCAACATTGATATAGGTATGTACTTATACAACAGTGGTCAAAGGCTCCACAATGATGAGGAGAAACCCCTCTTTTATGAGGCTTTGTAGTTGGGTATGAACTTAGAGCAATATTGCAATGCCTTGATAACTGATGAAGGTAGGAATTGATTGCAACAGCAAAATCTCGGAACATCACAGTGAATGAATACATTACAAGTATTCAACTTGAACAGCAAAGAAGGGATGATGCTGAGTATGCTGAAAGGCTGAGGATTAGGGAAGAAGAAGCTAAACTGGCTGCTGATAGAAAACAAGAGGCTGCATCTCTCAAGTTAGCAAAAGCCATAGTCAAAGCTCAGGACAAGGTATTTGATAAACTGGAATCTGCTGAGAAGTTACCTACTGCAGCTCCTATTGAAACTGAAAGAACAAAAGAGCTATCTGACCATTTCTTTAGGAGTAAGTATGCTGATGTGATGACTAGAAGATCTAATACTGGCAAGATCATCAAAGTGCATAAAGGAACAAAGAAGTCCTTCAGTGTTAGCAGAGATAATAATGTCTATGAGAGGGTAGATTACACGAATCTAAGAACCTTCAGATTCAGTGAATGGATGGAGATACTGCAGTACTTTATTGATAAAGGTAAAAGTGCTCTCAAAGATACACTCAAACCCGAACTTCAAGAACTCTTTGATAAAGCAGCTAAGTATGAGAATGCACCAAAAGTGATAGTAGAAGACGTTCTATCACAAAAGCCTAAAAGAAAGAAATCTATTGGTGCTGGCCTACACAGAAGAGATCCCATCATTCTACCTCCTCAAATTCCCGTGTTTGATCCTGCTGACTTGCCTGAACTCTTCCCTGAAGCCCGGGCAGCCTTGAAAGTCAAAGAAGAAGATCTATCTGATGAGGAAAAAGAGAAGGATAAAGATAAAGATAGATAGTCTTCTTGGGCTAGATTTGTATCTTTTGTTATGTCATAATTCATTATACTACCTTGTAAATGTTGTATATATTTGTTGTAATGAATGTGAAATGAGTTTATCTTAAAAATCATATCAATTTATAAGATATAGATAACTCAGCAAAAAATCCCAAAAACAAACCAAAAATGGACAATTTTTTACTGCCTATTTTCATTAGGTCCTTTATGGCTAGCTTTAATGTTTTACTTTTCATGTCATAAGGATTTAATCATGACAAAACAGCAGATATGTACACTAGAATGTTATGTGCAGCCAGCACAGGTTTGTTTATGTATAGACAGCAAATATTGTTGTGTCGAGTGTTTAGTTTGCTGCCTAGTCTACCAGCACAAGGTAAACAGTATTCTTCAATTAGTACAGGATGTTCACCCAGCAATTAAAGAATATCAAGTGACTCAGCATAGAAGAACCAGCATGACTGGAAAGAAGCTTACTACACAAGATAGCTATGCTCCATTACAAGCATAGTGGTTTCCTGAGTGGTCTACATCAATTGTACTATTCAACATAAGTCAAAGACAAAGTTGAACAGAAAAGGACACGCGTCGACGGCTGACAAGTGACCTTACAAGACCATGTGGGAATGCAAAAGTTTAACGTATGTGCAGACATGTCATTCTACATGGTGGTGCCAAACCGAATCGGGGTGTTCCTGTAAATAGCTACCAAAGAGGAAAGAATAGAGCACGCTCTCTTATGCAGTTGTCCCCACAAGTACAGACATCCTATGTACCAGTGGACAATAGAATATTTACACGGTTAATAGGACTACTATAAATTAATGTATTCACTATTGTAACAACTAGTGGTGTGCGTTTTATTTATTAAGAGTCTAAATGTGTAATAGCTTTAGATAATCTCAATAGCTATGACTTAGGTGAATCTGTATCAACCAACTATCATTCCGCCAAGGATAGTTGTGATTCTTTGTGATTTAAATCATTAAAGAATAATCGTTGAAAATTACCTTTGACTCTTATTTAATTTACTTGCATGAATACTAATTAGCTTAAACTATTAAGATAAACTAAAGAATTATATTCACCCCCTACAATACTCATGTTGTTAATCAAGGGACTAACAGATCCAATTAAGAACAACATCATCCAGACTAGACCAAGATGTAGTTTGATTGGTGGTGGTGGTTTCAGAAACAGAAGATTCAGAAGTATCAGGAGATGGAAGAAGGTGATGAATCACATCATATGCACGACATGTAATCTTAAACAGTTCAGACCATGTAGAATACTGGGAATTGTCTAATGAGAGTGTGATTGGAATATGATTTTTGATGTTGGATATATTGGTTGTTGTCATTGTTCTATTCACTTGTATTTATGCAGAGTTATTTATTATGTCTGGTAGTCCTTATGTTCGCTGCGACCAATCATCGAGGGGAAATAATTCACTTTACTGTCTGTGGTTTTTAGATTGATTTTCTTTCCGTTAACACTCCAAGCCGGCGGCGGAGTTTAGGACACTTAGGTTTATGATAAAATCTGGAAAGAGCTTGGTTTAGCCAGCGGCTGTCTATGGCTAACCGTCAGCCTGCTTGTTCAATATGTATGTTGGTGGCTGAATTGCAACAGACAGCGGCCTGATATGAACCGAAGATTAAAACTTTATTTTTTAAATGCTTTTATTTTTAAACTACTTACGGGCTTAATTAAATACACTCATTGTTCTGAGTTGAGTCACTCGCCGTATGTGTAGTTAATTATATTGTGTTAGTACGCCAATGACCGATATAAGGCCTTGCATGTCAAATTAGATCTCGGTAGTCTTGGAATCGCGATATTGATGCATTAACGAACTGGACCTCTTGATGTATTCAATATGGTGGAATTAACGACTCCAGTTGATTAAGTACCGTAGTGTAATTATACGTTGAACCTTAATGATACTTTTTTTTGAAAAGCCAACTTTTCATTTCAATGAAGAATATACAGGAGATACAAGACACAACCTGCTTTGCAGGCTAACGAAGCAATCGGAAATATTACAACACGGCTAGAAAAATGGAAAATGAACAACACGACTCAAATACAATACAATCTAACCGGGATCATCTATTTTACTTGGAGATGAGATCCATCTCAACCAATTCAAGGAAGACGTTTTAGATCGGTTTACAATCCATTCAAAAGACTTTGCTTCAATCTCTTGGAGCAACATTGAAGCTATCCGAGATTTAAGTGACAGTTAGGTACACTTCGCGAGTAGATGGATTAACGACCTGGCTATTCATGTTAAACACTTAAAGACATTTGAAAATACGTTCGTATTGTATATGTCCGAATATGAAAAGGAATGACGTCCGAGTAAACACCCGTTTATTTATTACTTATACATCATCACTTATTATTATTATTATTATTATTATTATTATTATATTTTATTTATCTTATTTATTTAAATACTTAATTCAACCTCAAAACTCCCAATACAATTATAATATATATTTCTCGAGAAATATCAACGAATCAACAATCCTAAACACTAAATATCTACCTCCCTTTGGACGAACCGAACTTACCAATTACTTTACTACACCGACCGGGTTATCTTGCTCGTTAGGTGCGTTTTAGTGATTAGTAGATTTGTAAATTTAAAGGTTGTTTCTCACGCATCATTGTCCCTAGAGGTCGTCTTGAAAAGAATTTAATATTTTATTTACTATTTAATTATCAACATAATTAATATTAAATTATTTTTCTTTCGAAACGACATGCCGTCCAATAAAGTCATTCGAAAAAGTCTTCCTCTATTCTCGAAAGAAAATTCAAAATGGGCCCTATATTCGTTCGGGAAAAAAAACTTTTCGTCCGAAAAGATTTTCCGGATGAAGAATTTCGGATGACACATTTAGAGCGATATGTTGTCCAGAAAAGTCTTCTGAGACAACATGTCGTTTGAAAAGGACGATAAATATCATCCCAGACATAAAATTTCATGTAGCGCCAGGGCCGGCTCTAGGTGGGGTCACAGGGGCTACCACACCCGGGCATCACATTTTAAGGGGCATCAAATCTGGAGTTCTGAGTTTTTTTAAGTGCAGTTGAGTTTTTTTTTTTTTTGTAAGTTCAGATGAGAAATTTCATGGAGGAAGGGAGAGGAAGAAAGAAAAGTCAAAATATGAAAAGAGAAAAAATCTTTTGTTCCTTAATATAAGCTTTTTTTTCATTTGTCAGATGTGTTAATTTTAATTAAAATCCAATATATCGTACAACATATATAGCGTATTGTACAATCACGTATGGATTTTGAAATTCTAATCTAGCAATAGAGGTGCCATAATAATGTGAATTCATAAAACAAGTTTACTAATTTCTTAATATAATATTCCATAGTACTACTTGATTTTTATATTTTCTTTAATTTAATTATTTCTATAAGGAACACAAGTCCTATTTTATTGGTGTGTCAGACAAATTTTGTTATAGTATAAAATGAATCTTTTTAAGATGTCAATTTTTAAGAAAATATTTAAGAATAAAAATGTAAAGTTGATTGTTTTTTTTGAAAGTAGACAATTATTTTGAAACATAATAGAATTATAGACACATATTTCATGATAGATCAAGAAATAGTCTAATAATTTACACACATATTACATTACTTGATATTTTCCTTTTATAACTTACGCATTAATTAAACTACGTATGAAAAAGAAAAAGACACTATAAAATTTTTAACTAGACTCGAAGTCATCACTTTTATCGTAGTTTATCTCTTCAAATTGTCACACTAAATTTTTTTAAAAAAAAATTAACGTGAAAATGAGTTATATAAGTCGAGTAGTTTTTGAACACTTGTTTATAAATAAAGTAGGAGGCATTATTTGATCGATTCTCCCAGAGTAACAAAACACTCAGGCTCTGTGTAGCGCGTCTATATTAACACAAAAAAGATTAGATAATTAAATCCTTTCTTTTTTACTTGCCATTTACGGAATGTTTTCCTCTAATTGGAATGGTGACATTAAGTCTTTCAATCAAGTAAACAATACTTAAAACATTTTAGACTGTTTCTAACTGTGGCGGTGACGTCAAAGGCAAGTGATGTACTTTTTGATGATGTGACAAGGTCAAGAGATGAAGTTAAATAAAGGAGAGTGTTAAATTTGAGGGTTAAAATTGTGAATGGGTGATGTGGTAAAATATTATTGGTAGTTGGGTATAAAATATATTAATTAAAATATATAAAAATATTCAAAAAAATCTGATTGGCTGAAATAATTTTGACACACCCGTGAAATTTCCGACTGACGCCCCGGGCGTCAAATTTTGACGCCGCGTTAGGGGCGTCAAGGGCGTCAAATACGTTGCCATGTGGGATGATGGGGAAAAAGTGACGCTGCGTTAGGTTTAGTCTTAGAAACACTTTAGGCGTTAAGCCAAGTGCCCCCACTGGCGGAACATAGGGTATTGCAAAGGAGGTTTCCGCCTCACCTGGATTTAACGGGAAAAAAATTTTACACTAAAAATAATAAATTTTTACCAAATAATAAGTTTTTTTTTTTAGTGTTTGCCTCCGCTGACAATGAAAAATTTATTAAATTTTTAAACTCGCCTCATCTATAGTTGGGTTCAAGTTCCGCCACTGAGCGCCCCTCTTGACCCGAAGCGATTCCACCCTTGATATCAATATCACTTTTAACAAAATGAGATGTCGTTCAGTGTCCATTTCCAATATCAATTTGAGACATTAAAAATGACTGAGAAGAGAGAGAGAAATATGAAATGTCGTTTAGTCTCAATTTCTAGTGTTCAGTTGAGTTATTTTTTTTATACCTTTTTCTAAGTTTATTTTACGTTTATTTAATTTCTATTTTAAAAAATAAAATTAATACTTAAAAAAATAAATAAAAGATTACATTAATAGAAAATTAAATGGACAATGTTAAAAGTAGGGATGACATCGGGTCGGGTTTGGGTCGGTTTAGGTAATTCCAAACCCGAACCCGATTAAGAAACCCCGCCCCAAACTCGGCCCGAAACTCGTCGGGTCCCCATTTACTTACATACTATCGGGTTTCAGGTTTTCTCACGGGTAAACGGGTATACCCGACTAGTCATTCTATATCTATTTTTCAATTAGTTACCAAATCAAAATATCGAAAAATAACTTAACTACTTCATGTTTAAAGTATTATAAAATATCACATACAAAAAGTTGATTGAAAAGTTTCTAAAATACTCAAATACACAAAGTATATATAATATCACATCTCGAAAACTTGTTGTATATGATTATATTGAATAAAATTATACTCGTTTTCAAAACAAATAAGAGAAATCTTTCATACATTAACAATATATTCAAATTTTACATAAAAATTATTATTAAAATTCCTCGAGCCGGGTATACGGGTCAGGTATACGGGTTTGTATCCAAAACCATACCCGAACCCCGAAATTTTTTTTGTAACCATCCTCATACCCGACCCATGACCCGAAGGATTCGGGTCAGACCCGACTCAAGTATAACGGGTTTCGGGTTTTGTGATGCCCCGTACAAAACCATCGTGTACGAATCATCAACAACAGGATCATTACAAGGTTAAGTACTATATGCTGTAATTAAAGAAGTTGCATTCACGATAAAAAGGTGATGTCATAACCGACATCAAATGTTTTACATTTCAAAAGCATGCTTCACTAAGTAGAAGCAAATAATAAGTGTATGTGACCACAATGTTCGTTACAAGTCATAGTTCAAAAGTACGAATGTTTGAATGCATAGTAAAGTAGTTCATGCGTGGACAACTCTAAGCAGCGGGTGTCTACAGCACAACAAGTAAGACAGCGGAAGCAACCTCAAGCACCTGAGAAATACATGCTTAAAAATGTCAACACAAAGGTTGGTGAGCTATAGTTTAAGTATAACAGTATGTAAGGTAGGTCACGAGATTTCAGTGCTACAAAGAGCGTTTCAAAACAGTATGATAAAGTATATGTTAACCGTGGGCACTTGGTAACTAACTTAACGTTTATGCCCCCTGAAAGTACACTTGGCAAGTGCGTATGTATACGAAGTATTAAACACTCGTTAAATGCTAGCGCTACTAGCCCGAGTGGGGATGTCAAACCCTATGGATCCATATCTAAGATTCGCGTTCACGGTTCAAAAACCAATGATTAAACGTTACCGAGCTAAAGGGAATGTTTCAGCCGTTATATAACCCACACATATATAAGTTTAAGTACTCGTTCCTAGTATGTAAAACATAAAATCCGCATGTATTCTCAGTTCCCAAAATAAGTTAAAGTAAAAAGGGAATGCTATAACTCACAATGATATGTAGCGGTAAAGTAGTAGTCGGGAAAGGTGTGCAAGTAAACGGTCCGAAGTCCTCAACCTAAGTCAAATAGTACTAAGTCAGTAAATCGTCTTAATAGGTTTAAAAGTATGTAATTAAGGTCTTAAGGGTCATCATCATTCATCATTAAACAAAAGGCGTAAAGTAAGTTTCGTTTATGAAAGTAGTTTAAAACAAAGGCTGACTTCGATCAGTCACCACGGCCTCTACCCTTAATGAATTAAGGTGAGACCAGTGGCCATGGCTCCGTATATGAGTCCCTTAAGTGTGGTAAAATTTACAGAAGTAAACTCGTCTTTGTTTGACCGTGGCGACGGTCTAAGTGCGAGTAGGTCAGAAAGTTCTGCACAACATTAAAGGACATAGTAACGATCGGAGGGCCATAAATCCTAAACCGTAACTCGGATTAAGATGAGTCCTATATGAAAAGTTATCTACTCAAAAAGATCTATCTAAAAATCAAGGTTAGAACAGCTCAGGTCTACTGGTATGTTACAGAATCACCAGACCAGTAGCTTTTGGACAGAACAGTGAGTTTAAAAGGGTTCCGGTAGTCTTGGTGCTTGATGTTCATCATGGTTCTCATCCTTGATGCATATAGCTTCAAGTGTACAACTCATTGATGTATTTACATCATCTTAACCAAGTCTTGACCATCATAACCCATGTGCAAGTCTAAGACATGAAGCACAACTCACTTAAGAGTTGTATGAAGTTTGATGAACCAAAGTTGCATCAAAGTCTTAGATCTAACACATACATGGACTTTAAAGCTAATAACAAGTTACAAACTTGAATTAAACTAACTAATCAAGATCATAAGTAGTAGAACATAGTTCTTAGTTTGATCTTGAAGATCCAAGACTCAAAAGTCTAGATCCAAAGTTATATTTAAAGAAAACTTATTTGTGGGTTCTTGAACTTTCAAAGTTAACTTTAAGTTCAAGATTAATGAGATCAAGACTAACTTGTAGTACTTGACCATTTAAACTAATTACATGAAAGTAAAATGCAAGAAGAAGTAAACTAAGTAAACAAGTAAATTATTCATGGTTGTTCATACTTTAAAGATTCAAACCAAAGTTTGATCTTTAGAAAGTAAGCTTTAAAGTTTACTTCATGAACTTCAAGTATGTCTTTCAACCATGAACTTTATAAACTTAGAACAAGTATTAAGTGAAGATCATAAACTAGAGAGTTTATGTCTTGTATGTTCTTGAAGGTTCAAGATAAAAGAAGAATTAAAACCAGAAAGTTAGATTCTTGAAAGTTAGTAAGTAAGTAACAACAACTTGTAACAAGAATCAAACAACAAACAAAGATTGATGATGATGAATGCTTATGAAATCGGTTTTTAGCAAGGAAAAAGAGGAGAGAAAAGTTCATATTACTTACAAGTATTTGAGAGAAAAAGAGAAAAAAATCTTGAGAGAAAAGTGTAGTAAGTTGTGTGTGTTTTATGAAAGAGTAAATGCAAGTAATTGTAATACAAAAAAAAGAATTTTGAACACCCTTCATAGCCATAAGGGCCACGGCCAGCTGCTCAAAAAAAGGGGGGAAGAGTTGGTTCTTTGGTTACTAGTATGTAAGGCTTCAAAAGTTGGTTAAAAGGATGGTTTACATGGGGATTACATGGTAACTAGATTCCTTATGAGATAACTAACTAGTTCAATCTCTAAGTATTACTTACACTTGCAAGACATGGGCTAATAAACCCATTTAAGATGTAGGGTGGGCTTATGAGTCTTATTCATGAGTCCATTACACTAACAAAGCCCAAGTTCAACTAATTAACAATTAAACCCAATTAAAGCCCAAGTAACTAACTAATAGCCTTAGTTAATTAAAATGATTAATAAATTTAATCATGAATGTAAATAATATCTAAAAATATTATTCGTGAAAGTTCCGGGTGTCACAAAGACGTTTCGGGCACTTAAAAGTCAAGTACGGGCAATCATGGTAACATGTAAATGTAATAACATACATTCGTTTAATCACACGTATTAATAATAACAATTATTAATAAAATAATGTTGGAAATCCAGGGTCGTTACATTACCCACCTGTTAAAGAAAATTTTGTCCCAAAATTTAAGCTGAGGTAGATGGAGGAGTTGGGAAAAGGTGAGGATACTTCCGCATCATTTGATCCTCTCGCTCCCAAGTAAACTCAGGTCCTCGTTTGGCATTCCATCGTACTCGTACAATCGGAATCTTGTTGTGTTTCAAAGTTTTGATCTCACGATCCATAATCTCAACAGGCTCTTCCACGAAGTGGAGTTTGTCGTCAATCGTAAGTTCCTCAAGTGGTATGATAAGTTCCGGTGCAGCAAGACACTTCTTCAAGTTTGACACATAGAAGGTAGGATGAACTGAGCTCAATTGCGCTGGTAGATCCAAATGGTAAGCAACGGGTCCAACCCGTTCCAAGATTTCAAAAGGACCAATGTATCGTGGGTTTAACTTTCCACGTTTTCCAAAACGAATCACACCTTTCCAAGGTGCAACCTTTAACATTACACGATCACCAATGTTGAATTCAAAGTCCTTACGTTTAAGATCGCCATAACTCTTTTGACGATCGCGGGCAGTCTTAAGTCTAGCTTGAATCTGAGCAATCTTCTCCGTGGTTTCGTGGACTACCTCGGGTCCGGTGATTTGCTTTTCACCTACTTCGGCCCAACAAATAGGGGATTGGCACTTACGGCCATACAATGCTTCAAAAGGTGCAGCATTAATGCTTGAGTGATAACTGTTGTTGTACGAGAATTCGGCTAATGGTAAATGCCTTTCCCAAGCCTTTCCAAAATCGATGACACATGCACGCAACATGTCTTCCAAGGTCTGAATCGTTCGTTCACTTTGGCCGTCAGTCTGAGGATGATAAGCAGTACTCATGTCCAGACGAGTTCCCATGGCTTCTTGCAAAGAACGCCAAAATCTAGAAGCAAAACGGGGATCGCGATCTGAGATGATCGATAAAGGTACACCATGACGAGATACAACCTCCTTAATGTATAATTGAGCAAGTCTTTCCATTGTATCAGTTTCCTTCATCGCTAGAAAGTGTGCAGATTTGGTGAGGCGGTCAACAATAACCCAGATGGTATCGTATCCGCCCACCGTCTTTGGTAGCTTGGTGATGAAATCCATTGGATCCTTTCCCACTTCCACTATGGGATCTCCGGCTGTTGAAGTAAACCAGAAGGTCTCTGATGCTCGGCTTTAACTGTCGAACAAGTCAAACACTTACCAACATAAGTCGCAACGTCCTTCTTAAGATTCGGCCACCAATACTGTTCTTTAAGGTCGTGGTACATCTTGCCCGCACCGGGGTGAATCGAATATCTCGATTTGTGTGCTTCATCAAGTATCAGGTTTCGTAGATCTCCATAATAAGGTACCCAAATTCTTCCGGCATAACATCGGAGTCTAGACTCCCTAACCTCGAATCGAGAGACAAGTATGTTCAAATGTTCATGAGATATATTATCCTCCTTGAGAGCCTCAACTTGGGCTACTCTGATCTGGCTGTTGAGGTTCGAATGGATGGTGATGTTTAGAGCCCTAACACGAAGAGGTGCCGTCCTCTCCTTTCGGCTTAAAGCGTCAGCTACAACATTGGCCTTGCCAGGGTGATAACGGAGTTCACAATCGTAGTCGTTGAGCGTCTCGATCCATCGACGCTGTCTCATATTCAGTTGCTTCTGATCAAAGATGTGCTGGAGACTCTTGTGATCGGTGAAGATAGTGCTCTTAGTTCCATACAAATAATGTCTCCACAATTTGAGCGCAAAGACAACGGCTCCAAGTTCAAGATCATGCGTAGTGTAGTTCCGCTCGTGAATCTTCAATTGGCGGGAGGCATAGGCAATAACCTTTGATCGTTGCATCAGTACACAACCAAAACCACTCTTCGATGCATCACAATAAACAACAAAGTCGTCACTGCCTTCAGGAAGTGCGGAGGTTAACTTCTTCTTCAAAGTTTGGAATGTTGATTCGTGTGCGGGTTCCCAAATGAACTTCTTGCCCTTGTGAGTCAGCGCGGTCAAAGGACGCGCAATCAGAGAAAATCCTTCGATGAATCTTCGGTAGTAACCGGCGAGACCTAGGAATTGGCGAATATGCGTCGGAGTAGTGGGGGTCTCCCACTTGCTGATGGCTTCAATCTTGGCGGGATCAACTTTGATACCCTGGTCGCTCACAACATGACCCAGAAACTGGACTTCCATCAACCAAAATTCACACTTGGAGAATTTGGCGTAAAGTTGCTCTTGTCTTAAGAGTTCAAGCACTAATCGAAGGTGTTGCTCATGTTCTTCTTCGCTCTTAGAGTAGATGAGGATATCATCTATGAAGACGATAACAAACTTGTCCAAGTAAGGCTTGCAGACACGATTCATGAGATCCATGAACACGGCAGGTGCATTTGTCAAACCGAATGGCATCACGAGGAACTCATAATGACCATAACGGGTTCTGAATGCAGTCTTCATCACGTCACTTTCCTTCACCCTCAACTGGTGATATCCGGATCGCAAATCGTTCTTTGAATAAACGCTCGATCCTTGTAGTTGATCAAAAAGATCATCAATTCGTGGAAGAGGATACCGATTCTTGATAGTCAATTTGTTGAGTTCACGGTAGTCGATACACATACGGAAGGATCCATCCTTCTTCTTCACAAACAACACAGGTGCGCCCCAAGGCGAGAAACTTGGTTGGATAAATCCACGGTCTAACAGCTCTTGTCGCTGACTCTGTAATTCTTGCATCTCGGAAGGTGCGAGTCTATAAGGTGCGCGAGCTACAGGTGCAGCTCCTGGCACTAAATCAATCTGAAACTCTACGACTCTCTGCGGCGGCAATCCAGGCAATTCCTCTGGGAAGACATCGGAAAATTCGTTCACAATTCGAACGTCGTTCACGCTCTTCACCTCAGTTTCTACCGCTTTCACATGTGCTAGGACAGCAAAACATCCCTTCTTCAAAATCTTTTGCGCTTTCACGCAACTAATGAGGTTCAACTTCGAGGTACATCTCTCTCCATAGATAACCAGTGGTTCGCCATCTCCTTGTGGTATGCGAAGTGCTTTATCTCCACAGATTAGATCGGCCTTTATCTTGCTCAACCAATCCATACCAACGATCATGTCAAAGCTTCCCAGTTTGATAGGTATCAAATCAATTTCGAAATCTGCGCCAGCTATGTTGATAATAGCTCCACAACTAATATGGTCAACCTTTTCAAGTTTTCCATTTGCGACCTCGACAAGCATACTTTCTTTTAACGGGACTAATGACCAATTAATCTTATCGCAAAAATGTCTACATACATAACTTCTATCCGCACCAGTATCAAACAAGACAGAAGCTAAAAGATTGTTGATTGTGAATATACCTGTCACCAAGTCGGGGTTATCGCGTGCATCCCTTGCATTAACATTAAAAGCTCTACCACGGGGTGGCCCGCCATCTTTTCGCTTGTTGGGGCATGCATTTCTGAAATGGCCCGTCTGTCTACATTCGTAGCACTTCTTAGGTCCATTGGTGTTTGGCTTCCCATTCAAAGTAGTGACCTTGCAGTCCTTCCCGATGTGCCCAGCCCGTTGGCACTTCTCACAGACAACATTGCAATACCCAGTGTGGTGTTTATAGCATCGCTTGCATTGTGGTAAGGTTCCTTTGTAGTTCGGGTTGGTGTTGGTGTTGTTGTTGGGATTAGGGTTTCCACCGTTGTTGTGCCTCTTGGCGGGGGTTTGATCGTAGTTTCTCCCTCTTTTGTTGTTGTTGTTGTTGTTGTTGTTGTTGTGGTTGTTGTGGTTGTTGTCCCATTTCCTCTTTTCACTACTACCGGCTTCAAACTTAGCCTTCTCCGGCTCGTCAAGGATGATTTGATTCAAGAGAGTATGCACCATGCGCATTGCTTCGGGGACATTCGGTGGCTTGGATGAGGTGACATTACCCTTGATGGACTTAGGAAGTCCCGATAAGTATTTCTCCATGCGCTTGAATTCGGGGGTGACCATGGTCGGACACATCAGTGCTAACTCCAAAAACCTACGATTGTAACTGTTAAGGTCATTCCATACGGCCTTCAACTGCATGAATTCAATTTCCATCTTCTGAATTTCGGTTCTCGGACAATACTCATCAATCATAGCCGCCTTGAATTCCTCCCATGGCGTAGCATACGCCTCATCGATACCTTTCGCTTGAGCTAGCGTGTTCCACCACGTTAGCGAGCCGTCAGATAGCGTGCAAGGTGCAAACTTGGTCTTATTGTCCTCCGAACAGTTGCTAACTCGGAATACTGATTCAAGTTTCTCGAACCATCTGGTGAGACCAACTGGTCCCTCGGTGCCGCTGAAGTTATGCGGTTTGCAGCTCTGGAATTTCTTGTATGTACACCCATTTCGAACGGGTGGAATAACTGGTGGTGGTGGAGCTTCGAGATTTCTTTCCGCTAGGGCTGCAGCGACCCGTTCGTTGATCATGTCCTCAATCTGGGCGGCGGTAGGTGTGGATCTTCCGTTAGCCATGGTATTCTAAACAAAAATTTTGACCCAAGTCAAAATCCAGTATGCAAATAGTAATAATATAGTATATATTAACCAACATGGAATCAAAACATCACATGTTATTAAATAACGCATCTAGGTACAATTACCACAGAGTCATCGTACAGTAATGTAAATAGAACATCGTGCAAGAATTTAAATAACGCAAAGTTCCATTCATTAATAATAATAAGTTTCATACATCTGAATAAGTTCGTACAATACATATGAAATACATGAAACTATAACTAGATTACATCATGAAATCTAAATACAAAGTCCTACGGTGAAGGCGGGTGAACTGCTCCTCGAGCCAACTGCTCCTCGAGCTCAGTGACTCGAGCTCGGAGAGTCTCAATCTCCCTCATCAGTTCCTCATTAGAGGGAGCTGGTGGGGCAGGTAGTGCAGGTGGGGTGGGTGGTGCGGGTGGTGCCGGTGGTGCTGATGTAGATGGTCCGGCTCCGGATGTAGACGGTACGTCCCTAGATGTAAGTGGTCCGTATCTAAATCTAGGTGGTACGGTTCCAGGAATAGTCAATACGTAACGGGGAACCTTACGTATCTGTGGGTCGGCAGGGTATGGCACAACTCGTTTACGAGCAGTAACCCTATGACGATGGCCAAAAGCGTCAGTAAAAGCACGACCTCCATTCACCCTTGGAATGACGGTGCCGTCGAAACGGTACCGCTTCTTCGGCGGGGTGGAGGGTGCCTGAATAGGTCTATCAGCAGGATCCTCATTATCGCTGGAGTCGTCTGATGATGAAGAATCGGCGGATGATGAGTCATCCGAATCGTGTGGTGGTGACACTGGTGGCTGACCTGGTAATCCGAAGCGTCCGAAGGCGGCCAACATCTGTCTGTGTCTGCCTGGCAGAATCACGACTAAACGTCCGTCGGGAGTGCGTCGGCAAGGCGTGCGCATGTGGTTACGAAACGGCCCTTCCCCGAACTCCGCGGGGATCTCAATACCACCAATGCGGGGCTGTGACCTCGAGGGTCCGGGAGCAGACACTGAGGCAGGTGCACTAGTACCAGCTCCGGAAGTAGAAGCGCCGGGATCACTAGTGGGTGTCGGGGCCGGTGTATCGGCAGTAGCAGCAGCAGGTGTAGCAGTAGGTAGGGCGACGGGGTCTGAGTCTGTACTGCCCGATATGCCAGCAGTGGAACATCCGACATCTGAACAAGGAAAAATAAATTTTCCATGTCAGTATGTCATAAAGCAAGCAAATAATAGGCCAACAGTTTAAATCATGTATAACAGCATGCATTAGTGAAATCATGTAGTAGCATACGGCATATAGCAGTAACAGTAAGCATCAGCATGCAGTAAGTTCAGCAAAAACACGTAAACTAGCAAGTTGTAGATTAGTCCTATTAGTGAATCCTACTCGGGTCGGTCCTAGACTCACTAATGCAACCTAATTCCCTACAACCAATGCTCTGATACCAAATGTGATGCCCCGTACAAAACCATCGTGTACGAATCATCAACAACAGGATCATTACAAGGTTAAGTACTATATGCTGTAATTAAAGAAGTTGCATTCACGATAAAAAGGTGATGTCATAACCGACATCAAATGTTTTACATTTCAAAAGCATGCTTCACTAAGTAGAAGCAAATAATAAGTGTATGTGACCACAATGGTCGTTACAAGTCATAGTTCAAAAGTATGAATGTTTAAATGCATAGTAAAGTAGTTCATGCGTGGACAACTCTAAGCAGCGGGTGTCTACAGCACAACAAGTAAGACATCGGAAGCAACCTCAAGCACCTGAGAAATACATGCTTAAAAACGTCAACACAAAGGTTGGTGAGCTATAGTTTAAGTATAACAATATGTAAGGTAGGCCACGAGATTTCAGTGCTACAAAGAGCGTTTCAAAACAGTATGATAAAGTATATGTTAACCGTGGGCACTTGTTAACTAACTTAACATTTATACCCCCTGAAAGTACACTTGGCAAGTGCGTATGTATACGAAGTATTAAACACTCGTTAAATGCTAGCGCTACTAGCCCGAGTGGGGATGTCAAACCCTATGGATCCATATCTAAGATTCGCGTTCACGGTTCAAAAACCAATGATTAAACGTTACCGAGCTAAAGGGAATGTTTCTGCCGTTATATAACCCACACATATATAAGTTTAAGTACTCGTGCCTAGTATGTAAAACATAAAATCCGCATGTATTCTCAGTTCCCAAAATAAGTTAAAGTAAAAAGGGAATGCTATAACTCACAATGATATGTAGCGGTAAAGTAGTAGTCGGGAAAGGTGTGCAAGTAAACGGTCCGAAGTCCTCAACCTAAGTCAAATAGTACTAAGTCAGTAAATCGTCTAAATAGGTTTAAAAGTATGTAATTAAGGTCTTAAGGGTCATCATCATTCATCATTAAACAAAAGGCGTAAAGTTTCGTTTATGAAAGTAGTTTAAAACAAAGGCTGACTTCGATCAGTCACCACGGCCTCTAACCTTACTGAATTAAGGTGAGACCAGTGGCCATGGCTCTGTATAGGAGTCCCTTAAGTGTGGTAAAATTTACAGAAGCAAATTCGTCTTCGTTTGACCGTGGCGACGGTCTAAGTGCGAGTAGGTCAGAAAGTTCTGCACAACATTAAAGGACATAGTAACGATCGGAGGGCCATAAATCCTAAACCGTAACTCGGATTAAGATGAGTCCTATATGAAAAGTTATCTACTCAAAAAGATCTATCTAAAAATCAAGGTTATAACAGCTCAAGTCTACTGGTATGTTACAGAATCACCAGACCAGTAGCTTTTGGACAGAACAGTGAGTTTAAAAGGGTTCCGGTAGTCTTGGTGCTTGATGTTCATCATGGTTCTCATCCTTGATGCATATAGCTTCAAGTGTACAACTCATTGATGTATTTACATCATCTTAACCAAGTCTTGACCATCATAACCCATGTGCAAGTCTAAGACATGAAGCACAACTCACTTAAGAGTTGTATGAAGTTTGATGAACCAAAGTTGCATCAAAGTCTTAGATCTAACACATACATGGACTTTAAAGCTAATAACAAGTTACAAACTTGAAGTAAACTAACTAATCAAGATCATAAGTAGTAGAACATAGTTCTTAGTTTGATCTTGAAGATCCAAGACTCAAAAGTCTAGATCCAAAGTTATATTTAAAGAAAACTTATTTGTGTGTTCTTGAACTTTCAAAGTTAACTTTAAGTTCAAGATTAATGAGATCAAGACTAACTTGTAGTACTTGACCATTTAAACTAATTACATGAAAGTAAAATGTAAGAAGAAGTAAACTAAGTAAACAAGTAAATTATTCATGGTTGTTCATACTTTAAAGATTCAAACCAAAGTTTGATCTTTAGAAAGTAAGCTTTAAAGTTTACTTCATGAACTTCAAGTATGTCTTTCAACCATGAACTTTATAAACTTAGAACAAGTATTAAGTGAAGATCATAAACTAGAGAGTTTATGTCTTGTATGTTCTTGAAGGTTCAAGATAAAAGAAGAATTAAAACTAGAAAGTTAGATTCTTGAAAGTTAGTAAGTAAGTAACAACAACTTGTAACAAGAATCAAACAACAAACAAAGATTGATGATGATGAATGCTTATGAAATCGGTTTTTAGCAAGGAAAAAGAGGAGAGAAAAGTTCATATTACTTACAAGTATTTGAGAGAAAAAGAGAGAAAAAGCTTGAGAGAAAAGTGTAGTAAGTTGTGTGTGTTTTATGAAAGAGTAAATGCAAGTAATTGTAATACAAAAAAAAAGAATTTTGAACACCCTTCATGGCCATAAGGGCCACGGCCAGCTGCTCAAAAAAAGGGGGGAAGAGTTGGTTCTTTGGTTACTAGTACGTAAGGCTTCAAAAGTTGGTTAAAAGGATGGTTTACATGGGGATTACATGGTAACTAGATTCCTTATGAGATAACTAACTAGTTCAATCTCTAAGTATTACTTACACTTGCAAGACATGGGCTAATAAACCCATTTAAGATGTAGGGTGGGCTTATGAGTCTTATTCATGAGTCCATTACACTAACAAAGCCCAAGTTCAACTAATTAACAATTAAACCCAATTAAAGCCCAAGTAACTAACTAATAGCCTTAGTTAATTAAAATAATTAATAAATTTAATCATGAATGTAAATAATATCTAAAAATATTATTCGTGAAAGTTCCGGGTGTCACAAAGACGTTTCGGGCACTTAAAAGTCAAGTACGGGCAATCATGGTAACATGTAAATGTAATAACATACATTCGTTTAATCACACGTATTAATAATAACAATTATTAATAAAATAACGTTGGAAATCCAGGGTCGTTACAGGTTTCCCCATCGGGTACGGGTCATTTTATCATCCCTAGTTAAACGTAGCCCTTAGGGCTACGTTTAAGCATTCTAAATTTAAGTTTGAAAACTCAGATTAATTAATTACAATGTATAAGTATATATATTTTTTTAATATATACATTCCTTATATAACTTTAATATTAAATTAATGTTATTCATGACAGGGTTAAGTTATATAAATGGAATATAAATGGAATCAAATTATTTTTTATATACATAGTCCAAAAAGCTACGTTTAGCACAATATATTACACAATACCATTACATAAACTAAAAATATGATTACATAAGCTAAATATACCATACATAAAATTAAATAAATTCCTAAACTATGGTATTGTCCTAATTGTGTCATCACTCACACAAATCGATGCTCACTACTCTCGAGATGATTGTCGTCTCAAATACTCTTTGTATATAACTCGAAATTTGTCGGGCGTATTATTGCTTTTTCGAGTATTTTTGCCTATTTATCATCGTCGTCAAAAAACTCAATTATCTCCAAATCTTCACTCAATAAAAAAGCTCTGATGCTTCACAATTAACGTTCGTCTTAATTAATCTAATAAGTAAATAAATTAACGCCAATAACAACAACGTGTAATGTGTGTTTCTTACCACCGTAGTGTTCCTTCATATCATCGGTAAAAAAGCTACCTGAGTGAACGTCAGAAGTAACAATTGTAGTAAAAATCTTGATTTTGAAGTTCTTTTTTAGTGTGAGTGTGTATAAAAAATTTAGCGAGAGTGATTCTGCATAGATAAAATGAAAGTTTAAATGTGTTTATATAAGGGTGAAAATATTGATTAGGAAAAATAAAAATAAAATTTAAATATTCAAACGGTAAAAATATTTAATTTAAACTGTAAATTCGACTTCAACGTCGGAATTGCGACGTTGGCTCACTGACGCCTGTAAAGGACATTGACGCGGTGTCATTAAATTTGACTTCCCGATGTCGTTGAGCCAAAACGGTGAGAATATACTGTGACGACCCGGAAATTTCCGACCAAATTTAAACTTAATCTTTATATGTTTCCGACACGATAAGCAGAGTTTGTAATGTTGAAATCTTAAAAACTTCGAACTGTGTTTAATATATTCAATTGACCTTCAACTGTTCCCGACGATTCACGAACAATTGTTTGTAAATAAATATATGTAAATATAAATATATAATAATTTGGAATAATAAAATTTCATAGTCAGAATAAGAATGTAAAATAGTATTCAAGATAATAAAATAATTAAGTTACTATTAAAATGAATACACAAACACACACACACACACACACACACACACACACATATATATATATATATATATATATATATATATATATATATATATATATATATATGATTTATATTATTATATTGAAATATATATATATATATAATATATATAAATGTTAAAAATTCAAATATGTTATAGGATAAGCATTACATAAGTGATAAAATGTAAAGTTAATATATTATTTGAAATTATAAGTTAGAATATAAATGATATATCAATATTATTATTATTACTTTCATTATTATTACTAAGATTAATATTGATATTAATATTTGTATCATTAATATTATTAATTTATAAATATGTATATATAAAATTTGATATGTATAAGTTGTTATATTATTATTATTATTATTATCATTAATAATATTAATAGTATTATAACTAATTTTAGTAGTATCATTAATAATAGTATTATTATTATTATTATTATTATTATTATTATTATTATTATTATTATTATTATTATTATTATTATTATTATTATTATTATTATTATTACACTTATTATTGTTATTATTATTATTACTCTTATTAATATTTTTATTAGTAGTAGTATTATTATTATTATTATTATTATTATTATTATTATTATTATTATTATTATTATTATTATTAATTCTATTATTAATATTATTATTTGTTTCATTAATAATAGATATTATTATTTGCATTAAGAACTACTATTATTATAAAGTTATTATCATTAATATTAATGTTGTTATTATTATTACAAAATAATACTTTTTATTATTATCAACATTAATAATACGATTATTATTATTTTTATTATTATTAGTATCATTATTATTTATTACTATTATCAATATAATTATTACTATTACTATTATATTTATTAATTAGCAAGAATTCGAATCATAATTGCAGATAGTCTGATTGCAGTTGTTACACATCCTTGTCCAATTCTTATTCCATTAATACTTGATGCTAGTCGCTAAACAAAATCAAACAAAAAAGAATATAAATCTGTTTCAAGTCATTGTCTACCTTTATTCTGTTTTCTTTCCTGATTACCAATTTGTCGACCAATCTTAACTACAATACAAATGTAATCGAATCTATACGCTGTAGTAATCGTACAATATCACATTAAATATATACACCTTGATCCACCACTACTACTTCTAACCACTTTTCTTCTTTTGTTTCCACGTGAATCCACACAACCACCAAAAGCACTCTACTATACTATTCGATTTGGAATTAAACTAAACCCACTTGCTCATGTACCTGTCGTGCTCCACATCTAAACCACCACCAAACACAGTCACCTTACGCCACCATTACAACAATAAACAACCATCATCACAACCGCAACCATCAATTTCTCTCTCTCCCTCTCTACTTTTTCTGTTACAATTCGCAAACCAAATCACCACCTTCAAACTTTACGTCACCCGTTAGGACCATTACCACCATCGATCAATCCTCCCTGAAACCCATAAAAGAACCCATCACCAACAACGTTATTTTTTTTCTTCTTCTCGAACACGCCACTTCTGCTACCATTCGTTTGAAGCTACTGATTGCAGTTATGTTTTTTCCTTCTGTTTTTCTTTCTATTAAAAGCCAATTACGATAATGAAATTAAAGAATGATGAATGGACGTAAGTGGGTAGCACCCATGTATAAAAAGGTGACATCCTCTTGCTTTCTAGCTGGTATGTTTTTAAATTATATTACTGATAATGGAAGGTGATGTACGAATGATTATTGGATACCAAATCCAACGAATCCACTTAGTGATTAAAGGAATCGAACCAATCACTATCATTACTTTATTCTATTAATTTTACCCTTTGAAACGAATCCAACGACTACTACAACCGTTCTACTTTGATTAAATGAATTTAAAAGACACTTTTGAATTAGTTATTCTTTTGGTTGAGGAAGTGGCAGACAAAGTGGGTCTTGAAACTATTGGTACTCGATGTTGAATAAAGCAAAGAGACAATTTTTTTTTCTTTTATCCTATTTCAATCAAACTGAATCAGTTAATCCATTGATTGGATTGGGCTGCGTTTCCAATTCGTTTTCAGTAGGCCTTATGTAGCAGTCTTTATAGTTGGGCCGATTGTTTTCATATTGGGTCACAATAACTCTTAGACTCTTCTTTTAATGGGCCGTGATTTGTGTTACCGGACTGCCATTCCTATTTCTTCTCAGTCGGGCTTCATGAGAAAACCAAACGGCCCACATATTTTCTTTCTTGGGTTTGCTTAATGATTTTATAATTGGGCCGATACCCTAAGCCTGCTAGACGTGATCCAGTTTCTCTTGTTACTTCTGTTTGAATGAACAACTACAATAGGAGATTTGATAATTAATCGTTAATGAATTATGATGATGATATGTGAACGGGATGAGGATGATGAGAAAACAACAAGTATATACGAGTTAAAATAATTTAACGCAAGGATCATACCAAAAACGAACCAACGGTTAAGTGGTTTAGTAATGGTTTGGGTTAACAAGAGGTTGCGAGTTCGAGCTCGGGCAGTGGCGTTTTGTTTTAGAAAGCTTGTCATCAAAGGTTGTACATTATTATTTTTACTACCATTATTATTATTATTATTATTATTATTATTATTATTATTATTATTATTATTATTATTATTATTATTATTATTATTATTATTATTATTATTATTATTATTATTATTATAAATATTAGTTATCGTTTATTATTATTGTCATGATTATAATTACAATTACAATTATTATTATTATTATTATTATTATTATTATTATTATTATTATTATTATTATTATTATTATTATTATTATTATTATTATTACTAATATTATTATCATTACTAGTAATATCATTAAGTAGCGTTATTATTATTATTATCATTATTATCATTAGAGTTAGGATTATCATTATTTTATCATTATTATTATTATTATCACTATTTTAGTAATATTATAATAAACAAATGGTATTTATATAAAAATATATTTTTACATATATATTAACTATACTAATATTACATATTGATTTAACTAAAATGTTATTATTATAGAATATTAATTAAGTTATAAATAATAGATAAATAGATTTTAATATATATATATATATATATATATATATATAATTATCTAAAATATATAAAATAGTTATAATTAAACTATTTATTAATATAACATATAAAGTATAAAGTATATTAATATTAATATATAAAACTTGTTTAAATGATATTATATGTATTAATATATATATAAATGATATAGGTTCGTGAATCCGAGGCCAACCTTGCACTTGTTCAATGATGTTATATGTATTTTTTACTATAAAATACAATATGTGAGTTTCATTACTCCCTTTTTAAATGATTTTGCAATATATATTTTTAGGACTGAGAATACATGCGCTTTTATAAATGTTTTACGAAATAGACACAAGTAATTGAAACTACATTATATGGGTGAATGATCGAAGCCGAATATGCCCCTTTTGCTTGGTAGCCTAAGAATTAGTAAACCGATCTACTAATTGACGTGAATCCTAAAGATAGATCTATTGGGCCTAACGAATCCCATCCAAAGTACCGGATGCTTTAGTACTTCAAATTTGTTTTTATCATGTCCGAAGGATTTCCCGGAATGATAGGGGATATTCTTATATGTATCTTGTTAATGTCGGTTACCAGGTGTTCATCATATGAATGATTTTTGTCTCTATGCATGGGACGTATATTTATGAGAACTGGAAATGAAATTCTTGTGGTCTATTAAAATGATGAAAATGAATGTTTATGATAAACTAATGAACTCACCAACCTTTTGGTTGACACTTTAAAGCATGTATATTCTCAGGTATGAAAGAAATCTTCCGCTGTGCATTTGCTCATTTTAGAGACATTACTTGGAGTCATTCATGACATATTTCAAAAGACGTTGCATTCGAGTCGTTGAGTTCATCAAGATTATTATTAAATCAATTATAGTTGGATATATTATGAAATGGTATGCATGCCGTCAACTTTCAATGAAATGAAAGTTTGTCTTTTAAAAAACGAATGCAATGTTTGTAAAATGTATCATATAGAGGTCAATTACCTCGCGATGTAACCAAATGTAATGTATTCGTCCAGATGGATTAGGACGGGTCCTTTCAGTTGGTATCAGAGTGGTGGTCTTAGCAAACCAGGTCTTGCATTAGTGTGTCTAACTAGTAGTTGTTATGATGCATTAATGAGTCTGGACTTCGACCGTGTCTGCATGTCAAAAGTTTTGCTTATCATTTCTAGTCGAAAATCACCTGCTTATCATCCTTAAGAAATTACGTGCTTATCATTCTTAGTCTAGACACATCTTACTGCATTGATTGCATGAATAGTGTATAGACAAATTCATATCTTAGCGTATCTGCTAATCCATATCTTAGCGTATCTGTTACTGTACACTTTATCTGACACGTTCCCGTAATTCCCTCCGTAATCTACGGGATCTTTTGTACTATGTATAGGTATTCTATGTAATTAGAATATCATCCGATATCCGAAAATCATTTTTATATTGAGAAACCCTTTACTCAATCGTACGAAATGGAACTCGCCACTAGTTCAAGTACCTCGAATTTCGACAGTTATTCCGACATGGATGTTCACCTAAACTCCGGAAGCAGCGTCACCAGAATGAATCAACCAATCTGCCATCCCCAATTCATCTGATGGGTTTGTAGTCGACTTAATCAATGAAGACGCGAAGGAGGCGATCCCTCCCACCAACCGAATTCACCTTTTGGCAAAGAACCTGAAGCACTTATCGGCGAACCTGTTCGAAACACCATTTTCTCTCTCATTTCCAGAGTATCTCACCACAACTATATCACAACTCAGATTCTAAACCTTATTCATTCGCTCGTTCCTACCGACAATCATTTCGGAGTAATAAGTCAACGAGCTTCGTGCTCGAGTTGTAGTTTTGGAAAATATGGTGCAAAACTTACCAGCTTCAGCAACATCACCGACATCAACAGGACCACCAGCAATAGCACCCGTACCATCAACAACACACGCCTCAGCATCTCATTCTGTACCTCGAGTATAATCATCATTCTACATATCTTTCTACATCATTTATCTTCGTTCGACATGGCGATTATGTAATCTCTAATGTTTTAGAGATTATATATTCTTGTTCTAACGGTAAATCAGATGAGTTAATATCATATTAACTCATTAAATGCATGATTACATCTGAGGAAAATATATATGTAAGTATACTTTCATAAAGATTGTAATTAAAAATTCTTTTGTACAAACTGTTAATGGTGAAAATATTTTAACGGGTAGGTAATACCCTAGAAATATTTAGATTTCACAGTAATAAGTTACACTGTACATTCTTCGAATCTGATTCAATAGTCATTTACTATCCTACTTACAACCACAGAAGTACGAATCCGTTCATCACAGAATAACCATTTTCATTCAATTTCATATTTGGATTTTGACATATAAGAATCCAACAAGTGGCATAATGAAGAAAACATTGGAAAAAATAAAATTTGTTAGAAACAAACAAATTAACCATGAGAAAAATTTTGTTAAGAATTCACGCTAACTGTTCCTAGCTAACTGTTCCTAGCTAACTGATTACATTTTATTTATCGCAATTTATTTATCGCAATTTATATTCTCGCAATTTTATTTATCATCATTTAATATCTGTTATTTATTTTACACACTTTAAATATCGGGACACGTATACAAGGTTTTGACATATCATATCGACGCATCTATATATATTATTTGGAATAACCATAGACACTCTATATGCAGTAATGATCGAGTTAGCTATACATGGTTGAGGTTGATTCTATAATAATATATATACTTTGAGTTGTGATCGAGTCTGAGACATGTATGTAACGGGTCACGATACGTATTAATTAATTCGAATATTATATATTAAGCTATATATGAATTATTGGACTGTTAACTGTGGACTATCAACTGTGGACTGCCGACATTGGACAATTAAAATGAATTAAAATATTGATTATAACATATGAAACTAAACAATTCTTCAAGTTTGCCACTTGATTTCATTTTTAAACCTCATTTGTATCTTGATGATTACAATCTGCGTTCAAACCTTTCATGATTCTTGAAAACACCGCAATCGAGAGAATGAACCAACCGCACTTTATCTACGAAAGAAAAGATTGATGCATATAGTTATGCACCCAAAAAACTCTCGAAACCTGAGTAAAAGTTTAACACGTATCCGTGTCAGACCCTTTGGCATTTATTAGCAAAAATAACTTTTCAATCACTTTTCAATATTGACAGTTTTGTCATAGCTCCGGCAAGTCAACTCCCACTTTTCAGTTAAAACATCTTATTATAACCTCGATATATACATTGCCCTTTCGCCATTGTTATCGGGGCACCGTTTATGTTCCACCACATTAGCAATAAACTTACCAACAACTGCACTGATCTTTGATTTTTTCGAAAAATCATTATATTTATCAAAACCCCATCATTTATTCATTTGTACCTTGTAACGAGAATTGTCATACGAATCATCGAGAATTAGCAATCAGTATTTTGAAATCTCACAGCATGTCTACGCTAACAGTTATATGTGTACATATAACGGACTTACATACTTCAAATGTGAAGTTTCTGAAAAACACCCCGAACTGCGGAATAGTTCTCGAAATGCTGATGAAGCAGTAAAAACTATAAACGACCTTAACAGTAAAAAGTTTGATGATAAAGAATAGTGTGTTGGCAAAGCTCAGAAAAAGAGAAGGTTTGAAACTGAAAAACGGATAGAGCAAAGTATGAAGGAGGCTATGGACAAATCACAAGGACTAAACCTGCCTTCAAAGAATCCAAATGATTCAGTAACTGCTGACGTCATTAACGAATACCTTGCTCCTGACTCTAAACCCCTGCGGACAATATTCTTCATCATCCTCTAATATTAGAAATTCTAAGATATCATCGTATCTTTCATTATAAATATCCTCCATATTTTTGAAGATATTCCCATAATTATTCTTATCTGAAATCATTAATCTCTTCTCGCTATCAGTGTTACATCATATAAGAAACTGTTAGTTTCTATATTCTGTAAACCTTCGAGTTTGAATTATGAATGTTTTTGAAGTAGTGTTGGGAACTGAAGCATTAGTTAGTATAATATAATGACACTTGATCAACGTGATTATATTACAGTAAGTCATGCTGAGTTTCTAATGGAACGTGATGATTCACAGATTTTAACGTCATCATGTGTCATGTTACACGACTCTTACATTCTATCTAATCTATAAACACATCAAGAACATATTTTCTTGATAGTTCTATCTTTTCTCTTGAATTCTGGTAATATAACCGATCAAGATCGTGCCATTACGATTTTCTTCTTAGAACATTAACCATGTTTATTCGAAACTCCATACCCACGAATTCTGGACCATTACTTGCGAAAAGAAAACAAAAGCATGAAGCTCCGAAATAGAAAGGGGGTATAAATCGCAGCAAATAAGAGAGAGCATTAACTGTGAATGACGATGATTGTAGAAGACGGAAGCATGGACTTCGAAATATAAGGGAGAATATAAAGCCTGATAATAACACATAAATTACAAACCGTGGATATTAATACGAATAGCAATATAAAGACACTGTATAATTAAGAATAGTATCACCCCAAGGTAATAGTAGAAGTAAACAGATTTTTCTGGTGGAAGATTGAAAAGAAGAATGACAGAAGTGATAATTAGAAAAATATCAAGGATTAGAACGGGATTAAGCATTTACACGTTCTTTTGGATGAATGAACTAAGAAAGAAAGCATAGAAATGGTGAGAATAATGGAACGAAAGAGTTTAATTTATAATGGAAATATCAGACAGAGTAATCGAGGTAGATCACCGTATTTAATTATAGAGATCTTAATTTCCTTATTCGCTGAAGAATCAAATCTTTTAGATTTTGAAGATTTTCTTTAAATCCCTTGAATTCCGGAAATCAACAAAGACAACGTCAAAAGTTAAGACGCACCTTAGTTTCTAAATTCAACCATGACTATGTCAAAAGTTCTAACGAGTCTCTATTTCCTCATTTCACTCGGATGTGATAGCTTCACTCGTACGCTTCGAGTAATTGAATTATTTTATCCAAATTACTCAATGATGATAAACCTCTATATATCAACCCATATTCATCATGAAAACATTTTTATTGTTAGCCATGACGATCTCACCCAAATTTCGGGACAAAATTTCTTTAACGGGTATGTACTGTGACGACCCGAAAATTTCCGACCAAATTTAAACTTAATCTTTATATGTTTCCGACACGATAAGCAGAGTCTGTAATTTTGAAATCTTAAAAACTTCGAACTGTGTTTAATATATTCAATTGACCTTCAACTGTTTCCGACGATTCACGAACAATTGTTTGTAAATAAATATATGTAAATATAAATATATAATAATTTGGAATAATAAAATTTCAATTAAATAGTCAGAATAAGAATGCAAAATAGTATTCAAGATAATAAAATAATTAAGTTACTATTAAAATGAATACACATAAATATATATATATATATATATATATATATATGTATATATATATATGTATATATATATATATATATATATGTATATGTATATATATGTATATGTATATATATATATATATATATATAATTTATATTATTATATTGAAATATATATATAATATATATAAATGTTAAAAATTCAAATATGTTATAGGATAAGCATTACATAAGTGATAAAATGTAAAGTTAATATATTATTTAAAATTATAAGTTAGAATATAAATGATATATCAATATTATTATTATTACTTTCATTATTATTAATAAGATTAATATTGATATTAATATTTGTATCATTAATATTATTAATTTATAAATATGTATATATAAAATTTGATATGTATAAGTTGTTATATTATTATTATTATTATTATTATTATTATTATTATTATTATTATCATTAATAATATTAATAGTATTATAACTAATTTTAGTAGTATCATTAATAATAGTATTATTATTGTTATTATTATTATTATTATTATTACACTTATTATTGTTATCATTATTATTGCTCTTATTAATATTGTTATTAGTAGTATTATTATTAATATTAGTATTATTATTATTATTAATATTATTATTAATTCTATTATTAATATTTTTATTTGTTTCATTAATAATAGATATTATTATTTGCATTAAGAACTACTATTATTATAAATGGTTATTATCATTAATATTAATGTTGTTATTATTATTAGAAAATAATACTTTTTATTATTATCAACATTAATAATACGATTATTATTATTTTTATTATTATTAGTATCATTATTATTTATTACTATTATCAATATAATTATTAATATTGCAGATAGTCTGATTGCAGTTGTTACACATCCTTGTCCAATTCTTATTCCATTAATACCTGATGCTAGTCGCTAAACAAAATCAAACAAAAAAGAATATAAATATGTTTCAAGTCATTGTCTACCTTTATTATGTTTTCTTTCCTGATTACCAATTTGTCGACCAATATTAACTACAATACAAATGCAATCGAATCTATACGCTGTAGTAATCGTACAATATCACATTAAATATATACACCTTGATCCACCACTACTACTTCTAACCTCTTTTCTTCTCTTGTTTCCACGTGAATCTACACAACCACCAAAAGCACTATACTATACTATTCGATTTGGAATTAAACTAAACCTACTTGCTCATGTACCTGTCGAGCTCCACATCTAAACTACCACCAAACACAGTCACCTTACGCCACCATTACAACAACAAACAACCATCATCACAACCGCAACCATCAATTTCTCTCTCTCCCTCTCTACTTTTTCTGATACAATTCGCAAACCAAATCACCACCTTCAAACTTTACGTCACACCCGTTAGGACCATTACCACCATCGATCAATCCTCCATGAAACCCAAAAAAGAACCCATCACCAACAATGCTATTTTTTTTTCTTCTTCTCGAACACGCCACTTCTGCTACCATTCGTTTGAAGCTACTGATTGCAGTTATGTTTTTTCCTTCTGTTTTTCTTTCTATTAAAAGCCAATTACGATAATGAAATTAAAGAATGATGAATGGACGTAAGTGGGTAGCACCCATGTATAAAAGGTGACATCCTCTTGCTTTCCAGCTGGTATGTTTTTAAATTATATTACTGATAATGGAAGGTGACGTACAAATGATTATTGGATACCAAATCCAACAAATGAATCCACTTAGTGATTAAAGGAACCGAACCAATCACTATCATTACTTTATTCTATTGCTTTTACACTTTGAAACGAATCCAGCGACTACTACAACCGTTCTACTTCGATTAAATGAATTTAAAAGACACTTTTGAATTAGTTATTCTTTTGGTTGAGGAAGTGGCAGACAAAGTGGGTCTTGAAACTATTTGTAACGACCCGGATTTTTCCGATCGTTTTACACTTATAAGATTAATATTTATATAAATTAAAACTTACCAACATGATAAGCAATCTAAATTGTTGAGATTTATGATTTTGAAAAGAGTTTTACATAACGTTTAACCGTCTAGTTTGACCGATGATATCACGAACTATACAATATATGTTAATTATACGTTTGTGTATATATATGTATATATACATATTTAACATGATTTAAGGATGTTTAAATATCTCATTTTGTATTAATAACAATAAGTTATAAGTATATTTTGAAACTACTAACTTAAGCTTTCAAAACGATAACTATACGTAACGTTATTTGACATAAATACTTACGACCTATAATGTTTATACATATATCGTATATATAATGTATTTAATCACTTTTAAAGACTTAAATACATAAAACAATATAAGTATATTCACAAAAGATAGCTATATTTGAATCCTCATTCCATTTTTCACAAGATTTCTATACGTATATCTAGAGTATATGTACTCGTATCATACCTAGCTTCTATACGTATTTACTATTGGTATATACACATCAAATCACCACCAACCAGCCCTTGTTCATGCCTTATGTATAAGGTAACTACTTTTGTTATTTAGTATGACAATTTCACATGATTAAAAGATCTTTTCACAAAATTACAAATTTATACACCTTTTACACCACCATAAATACATGCATCCATTTTCAATTTTTGGAACATCATTTCTCTAGCTAAACACATACACTTACTAGCCTCATGTCTCTCTAAGAACTCCAGCAAAAATCCTCTCAAGAATCACCTTAAACACCACCATAAAAAGATCAACAAAAACACTACAAAAATACAACTTTCAATTCAAGTTTATGTCTTAAATTGCTTCCAATCTTTCATCCACTTCCATCACCCTTTTGATTCTAGCTTCTTACTCCTCTTTTACAGCAACCTTGTCCAAGGAACTTGAGGTAGTATCTATGTTCATAACCTTATTCGATTCATATATATATAGCTATCTTATTTTGTGGTATAAAAGTTTAACAACAAGAACATAGTTTGAATGTTTTCAAACTTGTTTGCAAACTAAATAGATCCTTCTAACTTAACTTTTAAAATACTTCAAGACCTGTAATATAACTTAAATATATGCTAATTTAACAAGGTATAATTTGGTTTTTCAAAGAATATCTTAAAAACTGTTTTTACGACGTCGGAGTGCCACCGGGGACTGTTTTGGGTTGGATAATTAAAAACTATCTTAAACTTTGAGTTGGAGGTTTATGTTCTGGAAAAATGATTTTTACTATGAATATGATAAAACATAAAAATTTCATGATTTAATTCAAAGTATAAGTATTTTTAGAAAAATAATCATTTAAGGTTGTTTAAATAAAGGAAAATGTTTTACTTCATAAGTTTCACTAAAGTTTCACCTATGCCGTGTGATTTTGAATACAAACCAAGGTATTTTCAGTTCATAGTCTTAAAGAGGGACTCGATCCAAGGAGATGGCAAGTTGAATCAACGAAAACGGATTTGTAACGAAGAAACTATGACCGAAACAAAATTGGTTATCCAAGACTTGTTTAACTTCGGGATTAATTGGGAAAAATTAAATAAAATCACATCTTTCTAAAATAACATGATATTTTATATATATGTACTCATAATTCAATTTTATATGGTTCAGGATCACCCGTAAACAATACGAGAAGATTAATCATAAGATCCCATGATTGTACGCAACACGTCATTTGACAACACCGGTACTTTATGTACGCAACACGTCATTTGACAACACCGGTACCATGGGTCAAGATTAATCTCGACCAATACATATACGATGGGGGTTTTATTTATTTCATTGGGGGTTTATTAAACAACTAAATATGAACCATTAAAATTGAATTACTAACATCGGACTGCTAACTACGGACTAAGGAATTATTAAAAGTATTAAAAGTATTATAAGTATATATATGTGACGATTGTTTAAAAAGAAAAGGTATTGATATATTATATATGGATAGGTTCGTGATATCAATCGGAGACCAAGTCGAAATTACATATCTTCAAGACAAAAGTGAGTATATAGTCCCACTTTTAAACTCTAAATATTTCGGGATGAGAATACATGTATTTTATGTTTTACATTATGGACACAAGTAACTGAAAAATATATTCTACGTTGAGTTGTACCACTGGCATACTTCCCTGTAGCTTGGTAACTAATATTTACAGCGGTATTGTAAACGCGAATCCTGTTGATAGATCTATCGGGCCTGACAACCCCAACCGGACTGGACGACCAGTATTCAACGGTTGCACAGTACTTCGTTTCGTGACTACACTTGGTACAGTGTAGTAAGATTTCATATTAAAGGGAATATGCGACGTGATTAATTGTTAAGTATGGTTACCAAGTGCTCAACCACTTAGAATATTTTTATTAAAATGTTTATATATGAAATCTTGTGGTCCATCGTTATATTGTTGCTAGCATCAAACCTATATATCTCACCAACTTTATGTTGACGTTTTAAAGCATGTTATTCTCAGGTATGAATTAAGACTTCCGCTGTGCGTTAGCTCATATTAAGGATACTAGTTGGGACCATTTAAGCCATGATACAAGAACGTTGCATTCGAGTCATTGAAGATCATTAAAGACATTTATTAAGTAAATGACAGTTTAGGTCATTTGGATATCGAGAAATGTTTGACGAGTTTATTAATTTTTTTTTGTAAAGATAGATTGCCTTTTAAGAATAAATGCAACGTTTGTAAAATGTATCATATAGAGGTCAAGTACCTCGCGATGTTATCAACTGTTGTAATTCGTTTGTAATCAATATGGACATCGTCCGGATGATTAGTTTCGGATCCTTTCAGTTGGTATCAGAGCGTTGGTCTTAGCGAACCAGGCCTTGCATTAGTGTGTCTAACTGGTAGTTGTTAGGATACATTAGTGAGTCTGGACTTTGACCGTATCTACCTGCTAAAAAGTTTTGCTTATCATTTCTAGTCGGAAACCATCTGCTTATCATCCTTAGGGAGTTGCCTGCTTATCATTCTTTAGTCTAGACACGTCTTACTGCATCTAGTGCATCGATAGTGTATAGACAAAATTCATATCCTAGCGTATCTATTACTATAAACATTGCCCGACGAATTTCAAAGATTCTCCGTAATTCACGGGATTTCGGTATTATATATACATATGAAAATTATGTATTGAAGAGTACCAAACCCAACTCCTATAATCTATTCCAAACCAAAAAAATTCATTTCTCCAACTATACAAGATGAATTCTTCATCCAGTTCGAATTCCTCCGACTTCGATAGCTACGCCGACATGGATTTCCATTCGAGCTCCGAGAACAGCGTCACCGGAATGGATCAACCAATTTCCCATCATCTATTCTGGATGAACTGGGGATGGGTTCGTAATATACTAAATTTCTGGAGGCAAGAAGAAGGTGATCCATTTCATCCACCAAATTGCCCTCTTAACGATGAACCTGAAGCACTTACCGGCGAACCCATTCGAAACACCATTTTCTCGCTCATTTCTAGAGTATCTCGTCATGATTACATACTATCCCATATTTCAAATCTTGTTCATTCGCTCGTTCCAACCATCAATCATCCCGGTATAATAGAAGAAGTCAACGAACTCCGTGCTCGGGTAGTGGTTTTGGAGAATATGGTGCGAAGGTTACAAACACCAACAGCATCACCAGCAGCATAATCCGTACTACCATCGTCAACGCCGACAGTACCTTTATCACCCCAATCACAATCTCAACATCACAATCTGTATCTCGAATATCAACATCACACGACTCAATATCTGTACTTCGAGTATGATCTTCGTTCTATATATCGTTCTACATCGATTATCTTCGCTTTACGTATCGTATGACGATTATGTAATTTCTAAAGTCTTAGAGATTATGTAATCTAGAATTAACGATAAATCAAATGAGTTTAATATCTTATTGACTCATTAAATCTATGATTATCTCTGAAGAAAATATATATGCAAGTATATTTTCATAAAGATAGTAATTAAAAATTCCTTCGTACAAACTATTAATGATGAAAATATTTTAACGGGTGGGTAGTACCCGAGGAATATTTAGAATTCACATTAATAAGTTATATTGTACATTATTGAATCTGATTCAACGGTTATCTATTATCTAACTTACAACCACCGACATTCGTATCCGCTCACCCCAGAATAACCATTTTCAATCAAATTTCATATTCGGATTTTGACCTACCAGAATCCAACAAGTGGCATAAAGAAGAAAACATTGGACAATTAAAATGAATTAAAATGTTGATTGTAACATATGAAACTAAACAATTCTTCAAGTTTGCCACTTGATTTTATCTTAAACCTCATTTGTATCTTGACGATTACAATTCGCATTCATAACTTTTCATGATTCTTGAAAACATCTCGATCGAGAAGTTGAACCAGCCGCACCTCGTCTACGGAAGATAGATTTATGCATACAATTATGCACCTGAAAATTTTCGAACTCGAAGTTATAGTTAAAACGTATCCGCATCGAATTCCTTGTCATCCATTAGCAAAAACAATCACGCGATTCCTTTTCAATTAACTAATTTTGTCACAGTTCCACTTCGATATCTCAGTAAGACTACTCTTATTACAATCTCGATATATATATACGTTGTACTTTCGCCATCGTTACCGGAGAACCTTTTATATTCCATCATATTACCATCAGCGTTTAATCATCTAAAAATACAATTCTCCTTAAACCATCTTGGTTTGATAACCAATGACCCAGATCCGATAACTTTGAAAATACTGACGAAGCAGCATGTTGTAGAAGGTCTTAATGACCAAAAGTTGATGATAAAAGAAGGAAGTGTTAGGAACGCTCGATAGAAAATTGGTACTGAAAACCGGATTGAGCAAACCATGAAGGAGACTCTGAACAAGTTACAAGGACTAAACTTGTACATAAAGAATTATGACGATTCTATAGCAAACACCTTGCTTCTGAATCTAAACTCTTACGGGTCAATCTTCATCATCATCCTTCGACATTAGAAATTCCAAGATATTATCATATCTTTCATTATAAATATCCTCAATATTTCTGAAGATATTTTCACCACTATCCTTATCTGAAATCATTTATCTCTCTGTAATATCTGCGTTACAATATAAAGGAAACTGTGTTAGTTTCTAAATCCTTCAAGTTTAAAATAGGAATGTTCTGAAGCAGTGTTGGGAACTGATGCATGAATTAGTATAATATAATGAAACTTGATCAACTTCATTATATTACAGTAAGTCATGTTAAGTTTCTAATGGAATGTGATGATTCACAGTACCGTCATCATGTGCCATGTTACACGGCTTTTACATTCTATCCAATTCCGAAACGTATTAAGAACAAATCATCTTGATAGTTCTATTTTCCTGGATATTCTGGTAATTTGACAAATCAAAATCGTGCCATTACCATTCCTTTCTTAGAGCATTAGCTATGTTCATTCCGAATTTTATACCTACGAATTTCGAACTATTGATCGCTTGACTCAAGGACGGGAAGAAGAAACGAAGGGACAAAGTCCCAAAATAGATCACAGCAAATAGAAGAGAGTATTAACTATGGATGACAATGATTATGGAAAACAGAAGCAGGAGCATTGAAATATAAGGAAAGATATCAAACCCAATAACCACCCAGAAACTACAAACCGTGTATATCAATACGTATGGCGACGTAGAGACACGGGAGAATTAAAAACATTATAATTCCAAGGAAAGGATAAAAGAGAATAGATTCTTCTGGTGATAGATGAAAAAGAAGAATGAAAGATATGAAAGTTAGAAATATAACAAGGGTTAGAATGGGATGGAGCATATTAGCGAATGTCTTAAAGTAGGAACTAAAGAGAAAGAATAGAAGATGTGGGAAGAAAGAAAGGGAAGGAGGTAAATTTATAGTGAAATATTCGACAAAGAAATCAAAACAGATTGCCGCGTTAAATCAAAGAAGATCCTGATCGCCGCAAAACTAAATCTTATTACATAAGATTTTCTTTAAAACCCTTAAATCCCGGAAATCGATCATAATCACGTCATCGGTTACAACAATTCTATATTTACTCATTTCACTCTTTTGTGATAGCTTCGCTCGTGCGTCTCACATAACCAAATCGTTTTATCTAAATCTTTCAATAATGATAAAATTTCATTATTACCTCATATTTGTCATGAAAACATTCCTATTGTTATTTATGACAACCTCTACCAAATTTCGGGACGAAATTTCTTTAACGGGTGGGTACTGTAACGACCCGGATTTTTCCGATCGTTTTACACTTATAAGATTAATATTTATATAAATTAAAACTTACCAACATGATAAGCAATCTAAATTGTTGAGATTTATGATTTTGAAAAGAGTTTTACATAACGTTTAACCGTCTAGTTTGACCGATGATATCACGAACTATACAATATATGTTAATTATACGTTTGTGTATATATATGTATATATACATATTTAACATGATTTAAGGATGTTTAAATATCTCATTTTGTATTAATAACAATAAGTTATAAGTATATTTTGAAACTACTAACTTAAGCTTTCAAAACGATAACTATACGTAACGTTATTTGACATAAATACTTACGACCTATAATGTTTATACATATATCGTATATATAATGTATTTAATCACTTTTAAAGACTTAAATACATAAAACAATATAAGTATATTCACAAAAGATAGCTATATTTGAATCCTCATTCCATTTTTCACAAGATTTCTATATGTATATCTAGAGTATATGTACTCGTATCATACCTAGCTTCTATACGTATTTACTATTGGTATATACACATCAAATCACCACCAACCAGCCCTTGTTCATGCCTTATGTATAAGGTAACTACTTTTGTTATTTAGTATGACAATTTCACATGATTAAAAGATCTTTTCACAAAATTACAAATTTATACACCTTTTACACCACCATAAATACATGCATCCATTTTCAATTTTTGGAACATCATTTCTCTAGCTAAACACATACACTTACTAGCCTCATGTCTCTCTAAGAACTCCAGCAAAAATCCTCTCAAGAATCACCTTAAACACCACCATAAAAAGATCAACAAAAACACTACAAAAATACAACTTTCAATTCAAGTTTATGTCTTAAATTGCTTCCAATCTTTCATCCACTTCCATCACCCTTTTGATTCTAGCTTCTTACTCCTCTTTTACAGCAACCTTGTCCAAGGAACTTGAGGTAGTATCTATGTTCATAACCTTATTCGATTCATATATATATAGCTATCTTATTTTGTGGTATAAAAGTTTAACAACAAGAACATAGTTTGAATGTTTTCAAACTTGTTTGCAAACTAAATAGATCCTTCTAACTTAACTTTTAAAATACTTCAAGACCTGTAATATAACTTAAATATATGCTAATTTAACAAGGTATAATTTGGTTTTTCAAAGAATATCTTAAAAACTGTTTTTACGACGTCGGAGTGCCACCGGGGACTGTTTTGGGTTGGATAATTAAAAACTATCTTAAACTTTGAGTTGGAGGTTTATGTTCTGGAAAAATGATTTTTACTATGAATATGATAAAACATAAAAATTTCATGATTTAATTCAAAGTATAAGTATTTTTAGAAAAATAATCATTTAAGGTTGTTTAAATAAAGGAAAATGTTTTACTTCATAAGTTTCACTAAAGTTTCACCTATGCCGTGTGATTTTGAATACAAACCAAGGTATTTTCAGTTCATAGTCTTAAAGAGGGACTCGATCCAAGGAGATGGCAAGTTGAATCAACGAAAACGGATTTGTAACGAAGAAACTATGACCGAAACAAAATTGGTTATCCAAGACTTGTTTAACTTCGGGATTAATTGGGAAAAATTAAATAAAATCACATCTTTCTAAAATAACATGATATTTTATATATATGTACTCATAATTCAATTTTATATGGTTCAGGATCACCCGTAAACAATACGAGAAGATTAATCATAAGATCCCATGATTGTACGCAACACGTCATTTGACAACACCGGTACTTTATGTACGCAACACGTCATTTGACAACACCGGTACCATGGGTCAAGATTAATCTCGACCAATACATATACGATGGGGGTTTTATTTATTTCATTGGGGGTTTATTAAACAACTAAATATGAACCATTAAAATTGAATTACTAACATCGGACTGCTAACTACGGACTAAGGAATTATTAAAAGTATTAAAAGTATTATAAGTATATATATGTGACGATTGTTTAAAAAGAAAAGGTATTGATATATTATATATGGATAGGTTCGTGATATCAATCGGAGACCAAGTCGAAATTACATATCTTCAAGACAAAAGTGAGTATATAGTCCCACTTTTAAACTCTAAATATTTCGGGATGAGAATACATGTATTTTATGTTTTACATTATGGACACAAGTAACTGAAAAATATATTCTACGTTGAGTTGTACCACTGGCATACTTCCCTGTAGCTTGGTAACTAATATTTACAGCGGTATTGTAAACGCGAATCCTGTTGATAGATCTATCGGGCCTGACAACCCCAACCGGACTGGACGACCAGTATTCAACGGTTGCACAGTACTTCGTTTCGTGACTACACTTGGTACAGTGTAGTAAGATTTCATATTAAAGGGAATATGCGACGTGATTAATTGTTAAGTATGGTTACCAAGTGCTCAACCACTTAGAATATTTTTATTAAAATGTTTATATATGAAATCTTGTGGTCCATCGTTATATTGTTGCTAGCATCAAACCTATATATCTCACCAACTTTATGTTGACGTTTTAAAGCATGTTATTCTCAGGTATGAATTAAGACTTCCGCTGTGCGTTAGCTCATATTAAGGATACTAGTTGGGACCATTTAAGCCATGATACAAGAACGTTGCATTCGAGTCATTGAAGATCATTAAAGACATTTATTAAGTAAATGACAGTTTAGGTCATTTGGATATCGAGAAATGTTTGACGAGTTTATTAATTTTTTTATGTAAAGATAGATTGCCTTTTAAGAATAAATGCAACGTTTGTAAAATGTATCATATAGAGGTCAAGTACCTCGCGATGTTATCAACTGTTGTAATTCGTTTGTAATCAATATGGACATCGTCCGGATGATTAGTTTCGGATCCTTTCACTATTGCTACTCGATATTGAATAAAGCAAGGAGACAATTTTTTTTTCTTTTATCCAATTTCGATCAAACTGAATCAGTTAATCCATTGATTGGATTGGGCTGCGTTTCCAATTCGTTTTCAGTAGTCCTTATGTAGCGGTCTTTATAGTTGGGCCGATTGTTTTCAAATTGGGTCACAATAACTCTTAGACTCTTCTTTTAATGGGCCGTGATTTGTGTTACCGGACTGCCATTCCTATTTCTTCTCAGTCGGGCTTTATGAGAAAACCAAACGGCCCATATATTTTCTTTCTTGGGTTTGCTTAATGATTTTATAATTGGGCCGATACCCTAATCCTGCTAGACGTGATCCAGTTTCTCTTGTTACTTCTGTTTGAATGAACAACTACAATAGGAGATTTGATAATGAATCGTTAATGAATTATGATGATGATATGTGAACGGGATGAGGATGATGAGAAAACAACAAGTATATACGAGTTAAAATAATTTAACGCAAGGATCATACCAAAAACGAACCAACGGTTAAGTGGTTTAGTAATGGTTTGGGTTAACAAGAGGTTGCGAGTTTGAGCCCGGGCAGTGGCGTTTTGTTTTAGAAAGCTTGTCATCAAAGGTTGTACTTTATTATTTTTACTACCATTATTATTATTATTATTATTATTATTATTATTATTATTATTATTATTATTATTATTATTATTATTATTATTATTATTATTATTATTATTATTATTATTATTATTATTATTATTATTATTATTATTATTAGTTATCGTTTATTATTATTATCATGATTATAATTACAATTATTATTATTATTATTATTATTATTATTATTATTATTATTATTATTATTATTATTATTATTATTATTACTAATATTATTATCGTTACTAGTAATATCATTAAGTAGCGTTATTATTATTATCATTATTATCATTAGAGTTAGGATTATCATTATTATTATTATTATCAATATTTTAGTAATATTATAATAAATAAATGGTATTTATATAAAAATATATTTTTACATATATCTTAACTATACTAATATTACATATTGATTTAACTAAAATGTTATTATTATAGAATATTAATTAAGTTATAAATAATAGATAAATACATTTTAATATAAATAAATATATATATATATATATATATATATATATATAATTATCTAAAATATATAATTATCTAAAATATATAAAATAGTTATATATATATATATATATATATAATTATCTAAAATATATAAAATAGTTATATATATATATATATATATATATATATATATATATATATATATATATATATATATATATATATATATATATATATATATATATATATATATATATATATATATATATATATATATATATATATATATATATATCTAAAATATATAAAATAGTTATAATTAAACTATTTATTAATATAACATACAAAGTATAAAGTATATTAATATTAATATATAAAACTTGTTTAAATGATATTATATGTATTAATATATATATAAATGATATATGTTCGTGAATCCGAGGCCAACCTTGCACTTGTTCAATGATGTTATATGTATTTTTACTACAAAATACAATATGTGAGTTTCATTACTCCCTTTTTAAATGCTTTTGCAATATATATTTTTGGGACTGAGAATACATGCGCTTTTATAAATGTTTTACGAAATAGACACAAGTAATTGAAACTACATTATATGAGTGAATGATCGAAGCCGAATATGCCCCTTTTGCTTGGTAGCCTAAGAATTAATAAACCGATCTACTAATTGACGCGAATCCTAAAGATAGATCTATTGGGCCTAACGAACCCCATCCAAAGTACCAGATACTTTAGTACTTCGAATTCGTTTTTATCATGTCCGAAGGATTTTCCGGAATGATAGGAGATATTCTTATATGCATCTTGTTAATGTCGGTTACCAGGTGTTCACCATATGAATGATTTTTGTCTCTATGCATGGGACGTATATTTATGAGAACTGGAAATGAAATTCTTGTGGTCTATTAAAATGATGGAAATGAATGTTTATGATAAACTAATGAACTCACCAACCTTTTGGTTGACACTTTAAAGCATGTTTATTCTCAGGTATGAAAGAAATCTTCCGCTGTGCATTTGCTCATTTTAGAGACATTACTTGGAGTCATTCATGACATATTTCAAAAGACGTTGCATTCGAGTCGTTGAGTTCATCAAGATTATTATTAAGTTAATTATAGTTGGATATATTATGAAATGGTATGCATGCCGTCAACTTTCAATGAAATGAAAGTTTGTCTTTTAAAAAACGAATGCAATGTTTGTAAAATGTATCATATAGAGGTCAAGTACCTCGCGATGTAACCAAATGTAATGTATTCGTCCAGATGGATTAGGACGGGTCCTTTCATATACTGTGTGCTCTAACACTATCTTTAAGAATTGAATGACGACTGAAATCATGTCAACCATATCACTCTTCTAATAACAACTTGGATTTACCACATTTTAGTTAATTAAACATAAGTATAAATTTTACTCCGTAATTCAATATGTACAAACGCTGAACTCACATTCTCACTAATTACCTCACCAACACAAAAATCAGGACTAAATGTAACAACATGGTGAGAACTTGCACCGTGACATAGAGGTTCTCAAAGAAGTGTTGAGAACATATATGGAGAGAACTTGTACCGATAAAAGCGGTCTAAATGTGCATGAGCAATGTAAATTGTGTCTGAGGTGAGATGTGTAGACGTAATTTAGTTCTTAATTATTGTCTGAAAATGATACATACACATATTCCTTTCGTCCTAATGGAGTATATTTTATTGCTCACAAATATATTTTCAAGCACTTAAAACATTTTAATTTGAAATTTGTTTAAATGAAGATATATGAACCATCTTTTTTTTAAAAGCAGTACGGGATCACTTAAGGGAACTTAACCACTCAATCGTTCATCTTACACAGTTGCATAGCTGCAGCTCAGGAGGAAACTTGGCCCAATCCGAGGGCATGAGCGGTAAAACCCCCTCCCCCACTTCCTCCGCGACGCGATGTGCAGAAGTCACTTTTCGGTGGAATTCAAGGATAAAGGGGCAACTTTGTATGCAATGTTGCACTTTATGGAAATCGAACTCCTGACCTCTCTATAAAAGAAGCAGAGCATTACCACATGAGCTACGACACAAAATTAATATATATGAACTATTAATTAGAGAGTGTGACTAGTACATTAATAAAAAGGAATTTATATATGATCCGAGATAGAACTTTTCTTGCATGGCTGGAGGGCTCAAACAAAAATAGAATAAAAGAACACACAAAAAATGAGAGGTTTCCAGCTTTATAGCGTAAATGAAGGAAGAAAAGTTGGATATTTTTGGAACAAATTCAAACCACGAGACAAACAGGCAAGTTATTGAATAAAGAAACCGAATAAATTATTATTTCTATATTAAAATTAAAATTCAAACTAATAAATAAAACACCAAAAAAATAATATTCACTCAACTCCTAAGAGTTGTCTCCTACAGTCCTACTTACATGTCCCATTAACTAATCAAGAAAATTGTAGAACATGATTATATACAGGATGATGACAACTTTAACAAAATAGATAGATTCAGAATAATTGTGCATGAACTATTTATATTGTGTACAAGAAATTAAGAACTTAGTTTCAACTTTGCAGAAAACTGTGTACAACAAATTAAGAAATTGTTAAAAAAATACAACCTTCATATTTCAATTTATTTGTATTGCGCGGTATCAATTAGGCCAAACAAATACTAGTTACTTGATAAATGAGTCATTAATCTCTTGATATTTGATGAAAGAATGGCGTATTCGTCATGTAGTCGTTGCCATCAAGCGATGAATATAATGAATGACCAATAAAATTAGTGGCGGCCGCTGTTGAATTAGCAGGCGACATTGTTGTGAGATTTAGCAAGTGACCGTCGGGGCCTTGATCATACAGTATGCCTTTAAACATATGTCCACCAATATTCACTGTGGCTTGATATGCTAATTGGTCGTCAATATCATCAATCGAGCTTACTCTTACACATTTGAAATTTGTGGGTGTCATCACTTCTGATGGGAAATTACTTATCTCTAATCCTAATTAGCACACAAATGAACATTGATGAGTTAATCTTCAATGACTTAATACACGTATACTATACCATCAACATTCACTTAAACCAATAGTAGCTCATATCGTCATATGATTATGTTTTCTTAAACTATCTGTAATAGTTACAAGATATGAAATTGATAATCTGATTGGTTCTTAAATCGTGCAATACTTTCTTAAATAAGTATTTCTACCTTACAATTCTTGGTTTCATGGAATCTCAATTAGAATAAAACAAGAACAACGATTTGATTCTAGGCAAAAGGAATTCAAATGCGGATATTATAGAGTATGTGTGAGTTTCTGTATGTTTTCGGAAATAAATTATAATTTATCTTCAGGGGAGATTTAACCCGTGGTTGCAAAACGAAAGGGCACAACCTTTATTTTTGGCGCGCGGGAAAAGTCGTTTACCCAAATATTAAGACTTTTCATGAAAAAAGCCCTTAAAGGTTGCGGGAAAATTCGTTGGGATGCATCTCTTTAGTATATTGTATAATACCCAAAAGTTTTGGTACATTGCAGAGTCTCGCGAAGGGCGGCTTCCCCTCAACCTCCGCCTACTCATTTAGGAGCGAGACCCCAACAGGGGCATTGGACCATGGACCCCGCAAAGGGCGCGAACTCATTAACCCCTTTTATTTCTACAACAGTGTCTAGAAAACTCTTAAGGGTGTGCATTAACACTTTTTAAACCCGTTCTTATATATTACTAGGTAATTCCTACTTTTAAATAAATCACAACTATCTAAAATGATTATTAGATAACACTAAAATCTTCAACAATCTACATAATATAAAACAATATAAGTATTACTCTGTATGTGTACAATAGCCGCCAATATCTCTATTTTACGGGTATAATAGAGATATTTTTATAGAATTGTTTTTGTAAAATCGCGTTTGCACATAGTATGGTCTAACCTACTGTTGTGCTTTCCCGTTTTCAAGCTAAAAAACGTAAATAATCAATTATTTGATTTAGTTTGTCAACCACTAAAAATAGATTAATTGCAATGCAATAATTAAAAAATTCACTTCTAATCGCTAACCCAAATACCCCCAAAGTAACTAGTATTGTTTTAAAAGGCAAGTCATACAGTCCACGATAATTCTTATTTACGAATATATTCATATTATAAACTTAGCTTTGGATTTAATTTGTAGCCTGATAGTTAGAGGGTCATCTCGATACCGATAAGTCAACTATACAACAACACCACCCGAAAGTGAGTCACCTCGATACCGATAAGTCAACTATACAAAAACACCACTCGAAAGTGAGATGTGAAGGAAGTAAGATGTAGACAATTCTTATCTACACTATAATGGAATATAAGTACGGTATATTCGTGTTTAAGGCTTCTAAATTTTTATTTAAAGTATTAAAGGTCTTAATTATCCTCATCAACTTTCCCTCTCTCAAGACTCAACATATTGCAAATTAATGTAGAAGTTATGTGATTAAACTAAGAACTAAAATGTAAAATGTAGTGTTGCGTTGTAGCTTTGTTAGGTAGGTTATGTTTTTTTTTATTAGTTGTTCTTTGTGTTGTGTTTATGAATTCGCTTTAATCTGTATGTTGTGGGTCCTTCTATCTTTGATGAAATTTCCCACTGTTTTTAAAATATTTGCCATTTTGACAAACACAATATAGTAATATACCTATTTCTCAGTGTTTTAGAAAAATTGACTGTCACATGTACATTTTGTCTATTTTTTTTTATACTTTCCAGTTTTACCCATTATACCTATACTTTTGTCTTTCTTAAATAAAACAAGGGTATAAAAGTACTTTAATCAATTATTCTTTTATATTTATGAAATTGGACTATTAATTTGGAACGAACGAAAAAGGAAAGGTGAACTATTGATATGGGACGGAGGGAGTAATCTACTACTCCATTAATTAATTGTTGTTAAAGAAACAAGAACCGTGAAATAAATAAAAATTATAATTAATGATTAATGATGTACATTATTTTAAGACCCAAAAAGTATAAAAATTTGTTTCATAAAAAGGAAAGCTAAAGATCTATTGTAACAAACTAATAACTAGAATTAAAACATACTATATGTAGGTATTACCAAGAAGCACTTATGTTTCTTGATTATACTCAATTTGGGATTTGGGATGCAATCATTTGGGAAAATTAAAAAGCAAATTATTTTAATCACCAACAAACAACAATTAGGAAACAAATCAAAACAATCTTAACATATTTTTATTAAAATGTGTACGTTTAGATAGGATACATACCAGTTGAATAATGGTTATAACCAACAGTGGTAGCAGTAGTAGCAGCAATTTGATCAACCAAATTAGGGTTTTGATCATGATCATGATCTTGAAGTGATCTTGTTCTTTTAGTATTTGTTGTACTTGCACGTCTTCCATTTTGATTTTGTTGTGTACCACCACCAGTAAGATATTGATGCCTTTCACGGCGTTTCGCAACCGGAACCCATGTGCTTTTCACGTGCGTTTGGCATTGAAACCCTTTACTTTTACAACAAGTTCTACACCTCATATGTGGACAATCTTTTTTAGCTTGATTTCCACAATCTTGACAACTAACACCACCACCACCAACACCACCATGACCCATCCTCACAAAAGCAGCTGAACTCCAAGTGGACTCATCGGAAAAATTAATAAGTCTACCACCACCACCACCGCCGCCGCCCATAGTGGCAGCAGCCGGTGATGCATGATGGGTTGGTTGCCAAAGCTCAAAATCTTTGGTGGTGGTGGTGTTATTTCTTGTGGTTGTTGTACTGTACAAGCACCAACTGCTAGATTCAGTAGGCTTAGAATTAGGGTTTTGTGATTGTTGTTGTTGTTGTTGTTGTTGTTGATGGGTAGGATTATAAGATGCAGATCCTAATGAAAAGAAACCAGCCATGGTTTTGCAATAAGAATATGAGACAAGTAGTCCTACAGCTACAAAAATAACACGCCAATTGTGACTTAAAATCAAAATCAAAATAATAAATAAAAATAAAGATTCATAACAAAACAAAACAAAACAAAACAAATGGAAAAAAAGGAATATATACATACTATAACATAAAGTTTATCACCATCCTAGGTAACCCTATTTCTAGTAGCTTGATACGAATTCTATAATTAGTAATATTATGATTATTCTAAGTAATTGATTAGAATTTTATTTTTCTAAGAAAATTGTTAATCTTTTTTGGTAAAACTGAAATGAAAAATGGTTTGAAAAATAAAGAAGAAATTAAAATTGAATTGAAGGTGTAGGGAGTATATAGTATAGGAGCCAGCTTGGGTGGGTTGTACGTGAGTATTAAAGAAGCCAAAAGTTACAAGTCTGCAACGCCGCCATAGCCATTAAAGCAAAGCTCCTTTGTTTCTCTTTATTTCTGCTGCTACAACTGTTGCTGCTGTTCGTTGTTTACTGCTTGCTGTATGTATCTTCAATTCTCTAATTCTGTCATTGAATTAATTGACAGGCGCTGATAATTTTGGGGGCTTTCATCTCTCTATGCCTTTTCTTTTTTGATATTTCTTTTTTCTTTGGAGAGTGATCCGTAAATCACCAGTTTTTAGCCGTCAGTACTAAACATGCATTATAGCATTGTATTGTACAATACTGTAAAGCATGTTTGGTGGTGTATGGCTAAAAATTAGTGGTGCACGAATCATCATCCTTTTATTTTCCTTGCAGTGATTCTATCTATGAATTTGATAATTTAGACCATTTGTTATTCTAAATAGAATTATGGTAGTGTTGTAGAGTTGTGACATTGATTTATGCTGTCGTAACAGTGTTGTAGGATGAAGGCGACGCTACGCTATATGTTGTGTTGTGGTGTTATAAATATTGTGGGTGTTTTGAGTGATGTGATAAAATTTACTGTAATAGATATTGTGTTAATAAAGAAAAAGTGAGATAGCAATCGGATTATTCCCTTCCCCGTTGTCATTTTCATTGTTCGCCCCACAATATCACCACAATGCTTGCCACAACAGCCACACAAGGCACGTTGTGGCCATTGTATTACAACTATGATCATCGTTGTCATTGCATAACGTATGGTCTTAAGTATTGGGAGTCAAAGTTCGTCGATGGCGTCTAGCATCGACGACGTTAAGATTTGTCGATCGATCCACTCCCTTATGGCATTGGCTTGACGTCGGGATTCGGCGTTGGGAATCAAAGCCGACTCACAGACGCGGCAATATGTTGGTTATAGATGTTAGTTTTAGAAAATGTCTGTAAAAACAGGTATATATTTTATTATAAATATTATTTTAATTTTAATTCTATACATTTAACTATAAACACACTTTTCAATAAAATATATACTTATGCATAGTCTTTATCTCTATATATTCTATATATATAATCAAAAACTATATATAATAAAAAAGTTATATGTTTTCTACATCTTCTTCTGACGGTGAATGTAAGCTTTCTTTTTTAAAGGCAAAAATTATATTAATAATTAATAATAAAAAATACTAGTCCGAAACTAATAAATACAAATAAACCAAGTGAAACGACATCTTACATCAACCTTAACACAAAAACGATAACGATCAATATATTTTAGTATTGTGCCTTTTCTAATAATAAAACTTTTATTTTACAACAACAACAAAACTTAATTATACAAAAGTGGGGTATGAGAAATGTAAATTGTAGATAATCATTCCTCTTTTTTTTTTTACGGCCAAAGAATAAACAATATATTAGAACGCTCCCTAGCAAGGCGCTAAGGGAGAAAACGAACAAACAAAATTACAAAGGCATAGACAGCCATAAGCTTCAATTTGAAACTAATTGACTTCTATGTTTAATCCAACGAAAAACAAGTAATCTAACTATATTAAATAGACTACTTCTAGAAAAAAACGAATCGTTAAAAACAATGCCGTTTCTAAACCTCCAAATCGCCCAAAGAAGCGTGCAAACTGAAGCTATAATTCGGTCCTTTCCTTTAGTCGATAAATGGACACCTTCGAGCCAAACAATGAAGGAATCCCAAGACACAAAAGTATGCATCGAACAATTAAACCACACACGTAGCTTATGCCATAACTCGGAAACAAAAGAACATCCAAAGAAGACATGATCCTGCGTCTCAACCCCATTATTACATACTGGACAAACAATCGTAGGAACCTCTATTCCTCTCGCGGAAAGATTCCGCCGAACCGGAAGAGCATTCAAACGTAATCTCCATAAAAAAATATTAACTTTTCGAGGGAGGAATTTGTACCATGTAGTAGTAGTCGTAGAACCTGGGAGTAACGCGCTATCAATAGTAACACGAGCTGCCTTCACCGTAAATAAACCATCCGAAGACATAGAGAACAACCAACTATCCTCCCGATCCGTAAGAGTAACATCTCCAATAAAATCCACAAGAGAATTAAGGACTTGAATGTTTCGAGTCCCTAAATTCTCCCTAGACCAAACCCAATTCCACGAACCATTTGTCAATTTATCAGCTATCGTGTCATCTTGATTAACATCTAAATGATATAGCCGATTAAACGAAGAATACAAAGGAACGTTACCGCACCACGGGTCATGCCAAAAGCTGATATTACGTCCATTACCAATAGCAAGCTTGAAAGAATCTGCAGGAATTAAAGCCTTCGAAACAGCCCCTGTACATACTTTCACTATGGACGACCAACTACTCGAACAATTGGCTAACGATTTCTCAAACACATTCCCATGTATAGATTTTATGATAACAACCCATAAGTCATCCGGATTTAAAAGATACGCCAACGCCATTTAAGAAGAAGAGCAAAATTAAACGCCTTTAGGCTACCCACGTTTAGACCGCCACGATCAAACGGTGCTAAAATTTTATCCCACTTAACCCATGGCATTTTGTTATTCGACTCGTTTCCGCCCCAGAAAAATCTCGCCCTTATCGATTCAATACTTTTTAGGACTTTCTCGGGACATTTAAACATGGACATGTAATAAATACCTAGACTTCCCAAAACAGATTTAATCAAGGTTAATCTGCCTCCGGATGAGAGAAGACTAGCTTTCCATGTCGATAATTTAACTCGAAATTTTTCTACCAAAGGTTCCCAATTAGCGATCACTTTCATGTTAGACCTAATGGGGAAACCTAAGTATTTAGTAGGAAAAACACCTGCACTCGCACCCGAAGATAAAGCAAAAGAATTCACCTCAGAATCATCTACACCAATCCCGAAAATCTGAGATTTCGTAACATTAATTTTCAACCCCGAAACCAAAAAAAAGATCTCGAGAATAGTCAAAATACGATGCAATTCACGCCTGCCCCATTCAGAAAAAATAATGACATCATCTGCGTATACAAAATGAGAAAGCTGAATATTATTCGTTCCAATATTAATCCCTCGAATATAATTCAACTCCATCGCTCGATTCAAAACCAAATGAAGGCCTTCCATAACAATGATGAACAAAAAAGGACTTAACGGGTCGCCCTGTCTAATACCTCTTTTTATATCGAACTCACGGGTCGGGCTCCCGTTGACAAGAACCGACGTTTTTGCTGAATTCAAACAACCCATAATCCAATTACACCATTTCGTGCCAAAACCCAAGGAACGAAGCATAAACAACAAATAGTCCCAATTCACAGAATCATATGCTTTTTCGAAGTCAACTTTGAAAAGAAGCATCTTTTTATTCGATTTTTTCACTCACGCAATAATCTCACTTAACATCATGGGACCATCGAGAAGTTATTTTCTCTACCTATAGTGAAACAGCCCAAGAGTACAGAAAGTCATCCCTCTCAATGTTCCATGGATAAAGAGATTGCTTCCGTTAGACCTCCGGCCAATAAGTAGATTAAAAAAAATGTGAGACGTCATGGAAATGGTAGAATCAAATTTTCATGGATTTTAAAATCCGTCATAAGTTAAATTTAGGCTCTAAGCGACAGTCAAGG